>NC_133797.1:1866613-2466613 GCF_043250625.1 Sebastes fasciatus | reverse complement strand
ACTGACACACTGACAGCTGTTGTTGCCTGTTGGGCTGCAGTTTGCCATGTTATGATTTGAGCATATTGTTTTATGCTAAATGCAGTACCTGTGAGGGTTTCTGGATGATATCTGTCATTGTTTTGTGTTGTTGATTGATTTACAATATAAATATATACATACATTTGCATAAAGCAAACATATTTGCCCACTCCCATGTTGATAAGAGGATTAAATACCTGACAAATCTCCCTTTAAGACAAATTTTGAACTATGGACAATCATGCAATTAATTGCGATTAAATATTTGAATAAATTGACAGCCCTAGGTAGCACATAGGCATTTCACTTGATTAATTGTCATACATCACATCGCGAGAATTTGTGTTCTTACAGGATGTTGGCGGTTGCCTAGCGAGTCGCTAGCGAGTCGCTAGGCAACTGTATCAGTGAAAAGAATAATATAATAATATTTAGCGCATCTAAACAAGATCTACAGAGCAAGTTAGAAATCTTCCTGTGGCGGCTGGTGACTCACAAAAATGGGGAGAACGGGAGGAAAACCAACCCACAGCGTCATGTTATTTTACACAAGTTGGCTACTTATCTCTACTTTCTGTTTTTTATTAAACAAAGGAACAAATATTCAGTAAACAAGGGGCAGTATATAGAACAACAACAAAAGAGCCAGGGGTATATCACACTAGACAAAAATATCATAAAACGTACAGATATTTAGTGTCTTGAAGCCTTTTGTTAGTCGAATTAGAAATTAGTTTCACTTGGAAGATTTCATTAACCAATACTACTACCGGTTCGCAATGGAGGAAAAAAACAACAACCCAGACCACCAGACTCCAAACCCGAGGAAAAAAAGGACTCATCCACAATATACCAACATACAGGTCAGTGTTCTTGAATCCATCAATAAAAAACTGGACGTTCTTAGCATGCTTCACCAGACCTGAGTCCAAGTCTCGAATTCACTCACAACCAGATAGGCGATCTCCAGAGAGACAACACAGACTGTGTTTACATGGACATGAATAACCCGTTTATGAGGCGTATCCCGGTTATGATCATATTCAGGATATGGTGTCTACATAAGCACAGAGAAATCGCCCATATACATGATAAATAGTAGTAACCCAGTTCCTGATTACTGCATTCTATTTGCGCAGGCGCTGTGATGTTTTACGCACAGCCGTTCACCGTGCTGCTCTTCATCGGAAGTGGAAAAACGAAACTAATAGGAAACACTTCTAATCAGGCATAAATCTCAGCATTGTGTGACTTATTGTCTAAACAAATGTAACTTTGCAACCTCCGATAAAGTGCAGCTCACAGCCGCTTCCCTCAGCTTTTCAGGGGGGCATCAGTCCCAAAAAGGGATGTTCATAATTAACCATTTAACTGTTAATCGACATTAAGCATTTTAACCGCTTAACGCTATCGGTTAAAACGGTTAAAAGAAATATTTATAATTAATTAAAAAGCTGAGCGGCTCAGAGGAGCGGCTCGTCACTTTAAGGAGAAAAGCTGGTCCACCTTAACAGCCCACCTTAAGAGGCGGAGCGAGAGATGCAGGATACAGGAAGTCGGCTCCGGTCTCTGGCTCGCTTGAGCGGAGCGGAGGAGTTGTAGTTTCGTAGCATTTATTCACCGACAAATAAAGTGTACACACACTGCTACACTTACGTTCACAACTAGAACGCCACCAACAACCTCACACTCACCACCAACACACACACACGGACACTCGTTAAAGTTAGGTCACGCTGACAGACTGTATGTGTGTGGCGGCAGCGGCGAGCAAGAAGCCTCCGGCAATTCTAGAGCTGCTAACGTAGCACAAATACACACACTGTTTATCGGACAATCGCTATCGTTAATCCGGGCAGACAAAGTATTGTTCCTCCGGGCAGACACACAGCTGACAACCTGCTAAACTAAACTAAATGTGTGGTGGAGACTTTTACTGGGAAAGTGGCTGCATGTCCGCGACACTACACGCAGCATCGTAGCTGCTAAGTTAACGCTCCGAGGTGGTGAACTGGGTTCTCAGTTGTCTGTTGTGCTCAGACACTTCAGCTGGTACGAGGCATAAATCTTGTCGGGTAACAGTTAATAATCGGTTAACGAGGTTCGGTTATCGGTTAAGAAATATTTTCAAAATAAGCATCTAGTCCCAAACAAAGCAAAGCCGTCTCTAAGCGGAGGCAGAGACGGTGTAGGCTACAGAGCTGCCGGTCTCGTAATATTCTAATATTGCCAGCCTGTCACTGTCACTACTCCTATGTAGGACATGGAGGAGCAGTGGATGAAGATACCAATACCGAAAGTCAAAACATTGTTTCTTCATCGTTCTAGAAGTTTGGGGCAAGTCATAGTCAAGTCAGCACACTGACACACTGACAGCTATTGTTGCCTGTTGGGCTGCAGTTTGCAATGTTATGATTTGCGCATATTTTTATGCAAAATCCTAGGGCTGACCCTATTTCTTCAAAGCTTTGATTGTTGCCATGGTAATCGACATCCAAATTAGTATTCGACTGCTTCGTTTTTCTTTTTTTCGAAAATTATTATTATCAATCCAACCATTATCTGTAACCGCTTATTCTATTCAGGGTCGCGGGGAGGCTGGAGCCGATCCCAGGTGACGTTGGGTGAAGGCGGGGTACACCCTGGACTGGACAGGTCTCCAGACTATCACAGGGCTGACACATAGAGACAGACAACCATTCACACTCACATTCACACCTACGGGACATTTAGAGTCAACAATGAACCTAACCTGCATGTCTTTGGACTGTGGGAGGAAACCGGAGAACCCAGAGAGAACCCACGCTAACACGGGGAGAACATACAAACTCCACACAGAAGGGCCTCAAGCCGGAGTTGAAACTGCTACCCTCTTGCAGTGAGGCGACATTGCTAACCCTGCAACCACCGTGCAACCCTATTATTAATAATAATTATAATCATTATTATTATACATGTACGTAATAATAGTGTTTACATCCTGAAATAGACCATAATAATAGACCCAAGCATTGGGGAATTATGCATTTTTATGATTTTTAAACTAAATAGTCTAAGGAATAACTCAGTGCCTATAGGGGTGTAACGATTCATCTAAAATACCGATATATCGATTTATATTCCTACGATACAACTACATCGATAGGTACTCGGCTAGTTGTCCTTCATGGGAGACATATATCGATATGAAATCGATCTGAAATGCAAAGAATCGATTGTATCGATACTCAGGATTTGCACCTTGTATTTAAGGACGACAAACGTTATATGAAAGTGTTTTTTAGCACTTCTATTAGTAAAGAAATGTTTAACGTTCCTCCCGTTCACTCTTCCTGTGTATGACGTCATCGAAATGCGCCAGCGGCGCCAATCTCAGACAGACGACAACAAAACGAAGCATGGCTGACGGCGGAGAACAACCAGACGAAAAAGTGATTTTCAAGCCGCATTTGAGGTCCAGCGTGTGGAAACATTTTGGCTTTTGCAAAAAGGGAGATGTCCTCGATAAATCACTTGCTGTTTGCAGAATATGCACAGGCCAGATAAAATACAACGGCAACACGACCAATCTCTCCATGCACCTAATGAGACGCCATGGCATTGCTAACGCCGAACACCGTCATAACTCTGGCGGCGTTCCCGCAGCAGCGGCGGCTCCAGCTAGCTCTGCTAAAGCCTCGAGCCTCCCCAAAATCTTTGGTAACAAGTTAGGCCAAAACCCCCCTCGGGCTAAAGTCATCACGGCATCCATTGCCAGGTTTATCTGTAAAGATATGCGACCATACAGTGTGGTTGAAAATACTGGGTTCCGTGAAATGATTCAAACCTTGGAGCCACGGTACCACATACCTAGCCGTCGACACTTCTCAGAACAATGCATTCCTGCATTGTACGAAAAGGTGAAGAATGATGTGAAGCTGTCTCTTTCCCAAGCTGAACGAGTGGCGATCACGACGGATGGCTGGACGTCATGCTCAAATCAGGGGTATGTGACAATAACCTCTCATCACATTGATCCGGAATGGACTATGAAAAGTACTGTTTTGCAAACCAGAATTTTGAGTGAAGCACATACTGGTAAAATTGTTGGCGCTTTACTGCGTGAAGCCTGCACAGAATGGAAAATCTCCGACAAGAATCCTGCCCTCGTCACGGATAACGCCAGGAACATGATAGTGGCCGGTGTAGAAGCCCAGTTCAGTCCGCACATACGCTCAACCTAGCATCACAGAAGGGTATGGGGGTGAACAATGCTTCCAGGTTGTTCGGAAGAGTGCGAAGAATTGTAGGATATTTTCACCGCAGCTCGATGGTATGTCACATCCTACAGGAAAAACAAAACCTGTTGGACTTACCAAAACACAAACTGATCCAAGAAGTTATCACCAGGTGGAATAGTTCATATGATATGCTTGAACGTTATTTGGAACAACAGCCCACTGTAGTGGCAACTCTGATGTCAAAGGATCTGCGAAAGGGGGCCACGGATGTAAACACGCTGAGTGGGAGTGATATCGCCAACATGGAGGACATCGTTAACTTGATGGGTCCTGTCAAAATGGCAACCACTGTGATGTGCGAAGAAGACCAGCCAACTGTCTCAGTCATTGCTCCTCTTCAAGCTAAACTGCTGAAACACCTCCAGCCATGCGAAGACGACTCGCCCCTGGTTGCAGAGATTAAGAAGGTGATGGCCGATGACCTCTCCTCACGCTACAGAGGCACCCAAGATGCTCTGAACATAGGTAATTAATTTTGACTCTGTATTCAAATCAATGTTTGTTAATATTTTAGGTTATTACACTGTATTAACTTACAAAATAACATACATTTAAGTATTCAAAGGCTTCATTGTCATATGCAAAAGTAATTTATCAGTGTAATGAAATTCTTAGTTCACTGTGGCTTTACCTTATTAGTGTGCCAAATACATTTTTAAATATACTTAAGTTTAATAAGTAATCATTTCTTGATGATTTGGTATATGAAGAGGTGGTCATCACTTTCAATGTCATGTCAACTTCATTTCTTGTTCTTTAAACAGCATCAGTCTTGGATCTGTGGTTTAAAGAACTGCCCTACCTGGAAAAAGAGGAGAGAGAATGTGTCTACGCAAAACTTGCTCTGGAGGCAGCAGAGGTAACACTCCTCTCATCTGTCCTCTCTCAACTCTCATCTGTCCTTTCTCCTCTCTCCTCTCAATTTGTGTGTGCAGTGTTACATGGCAGAAATTTAACTGTACACACATTGTTATATCATAGATACCAGGGGGAATTCAGGAGGAAGAAGAGGGAAGCTTAAGCTCAGAGCCGTCAGGATTCCAGGAAGAGACCACAGGTGTACTATGTGATGTTAACAAAAGGTGGTTGTTTTGTATTAATAAGAACTGAGAAACATGACAATATTTTGAAATAGATTTCTGATTTAATTGCAGCTCCAAATGAGTCACCTCCTTCTAAGAAGAAAGCCTTAGATGCACTGTTTGGCAATTCCTTCACCCAAAGAGAAAGAAAATCCACCAACGAGTCAGCCGGAGAAGAAGCGATAAGGTACCGAGCAAAAGGTTCGTTGCTTTTGACCGAAAACGCCATGAAGTGGTGGAAATCACACGAAAAGGAGCTACCACTACTTTCAACCCTAGCCAAACAGTACCTGTGCATCCCAGGCACCAGGGTGCCAGCAGAGCGAGTTTTTAGTACTGCTGGTGATATAGTGAACGCACAGAGAAGCGTTCTGCGGTCAGATCATGTGGACCAGTTGATATTTTTGAAAAAAAATCTGTAGAGTGATTGAAGAGAAGTTGGTTGCACTTAAGTAAATGCAAGTATAATTGCACTACCTTTTTGTTTTGAAAATGAGAACAATAGCAGCAGGTTCAACCACTGTTCTTTTAACCTGAATAGAAGTTGGGTGCACTTTATTTTTTTGCTAAATATTATTGCTCTTTTATTTTGAAAATGAGAGCAGAAGTAGCAGGTTAAACTACTGTTCAGCCAACCTGAAGAGATGTTGGTTGCACTTTATTTGTTGTTAAATATTATTGCTCTACCTCTTATATTGAAAATGAGAACAGAAGCAGCTGTTCAACCACTGTTCATTTAACTTGAATAGAATTTTTTTTTTTTTTTTTTTTTGTTAAATATTGAACTGCCTTGTATCTTGAGTACTGAATCAGCAGGTCCTGAAGTTGCACTTTTTATTTTCCAATAAAAGCTGTATGTATTTGCCATTAATCGTTGTGTTTACTTGTTTATATCTATAATTAATTTATCCCTGATTCCCTTACAAGAAAGACTTTGAGGAATCCTGACCTGCTCTGTCCAGTATCACATATTTATTTCACAGTCACACTGACTGACTTTTTGGCAAAAAAAGTTACTGTATCGATTTTAAATCATTGAATCGTATCGTATCGTATCGTATCGCTCTAGATGAGCCAATATCATCCTTGAATCGTATCGGAACCATAGAAATTGTATCGTATCGTTGTAAAAAATTTATCATTACACCCCTAAGTGCCTAGGTTGTGTTCTTAACTTTAGCAAGTGTTGGTGTTTGCGGTCCAGAGACAGAGAGAGAGAGAGCGTGTGTGTGTGACGGAGTGACGGTGAGAGGAAGTCAGCTGTAACTAGCTGTGACTGTAGCAGTGTGTGTACAGTTCAGGCTGTCGGTGAATAAATGCTACAACTCCTCAGGACAAAAGCCAGGTTCCTGTGTCTTGTAGGATTTTTTCATACATGACTCAGCGCGTCAGCCCAGCACGGCAGGGATTTACGTCTCCATTACAACAGTTACACGCTATTTAAAGAAGCGGCTGTAAAACGGTGAAACACATTAAATGTCCAATATTCTTCACAATAAAAGTCCCCCGTTATTTTGTCATTTAAAAGCTTTTATTATGAAGCAGCAAATCGGGAAATGTTCGGTTTTCATCAGCAGCATCAGCTCTCTCCCTCTCTCTCTCCCTATCTCTTTCCCTCTCTCTCCCTTTCTCTCTCTCTCTCTCTCCCCCCTTCTCTCTCTCTCTCCCTTTCTCTCTCCCTCACACTCTCACCTGCACACACACATGTATTATATTTACATTTAAATATACATGTATATAAATATATATACAAAACAAATCTCACTGTGGGCAATAGGGGTGTAACGATTAATCTACTACATCGATGTATCGATTTATATTCCTACAATCCAACTACATCGATAGGTACTCGGCAAGTTGTCCTTCAGAGGGGATGTAAGAATTGTATCAATACTAAGAATTTGCAACTTGTATTTATGCACCACTAATGTTATATGGATGTATTTTTTAGCACTTTTATTAGTAAAGAAATGTTAAACTTTACTCAGGTTCACTCTCCCCGTTTATAACATCATCAACATGCGTCAGCTTGCTAGCTTGGCTGGCTCTGCAGCGCGAACGCATATGAACAGCATATGCACAGCATATGAACAGCACCCCTTTGCCGGGACTCCTCACTCTCTCACCCGGTGGCGGCGTGGAGGGAGGCTGGCACAGGTCTGCATGAGCTGCCGGCACTGCGGTGTAGAGGAGCCAGTCGGCAGAGTTTCACTTTGGGCGCATTACGTGACGAGGTGTTATCAATCCACTTGATTGGCGCTTTTGTTTTGTCATTCAGAGAAAATTACTTTCCTTTCCCCGTATCAATGTACACGCAGCATCAGCCTCAGGTATCCAGTCGGAAAGCAAATGGTCCACGAGGCAAATTATCACGGGAGTAAAGTAAAAAACAAAACAGAAGTTCATTCAATTTTCAGGTGTGGAAAGACCCCAAATGAACACTGTAAGCGGACTAAGCCTTGGGACACATCAGAAACATCAAGAAACGTGTGGTAATTTGTAAATAATAGTAATAATCCACAATTAAAACTCAGTACTATATTCATTCATGGAGCTCTCCAAGTCACTCTATGTTCTAGAACACTGTCCGGCACATATTTCAGAATAAAAGCCTCGTGTTAACAAATGAAGGAATTCTGTCTACAGAAAAAACGCTTCAGGGCTTTTATTTCAAAATGAAAGCAGGAAGTGTTGATTTACACACGTAGGCAAAATTGTTGGTACCCTTCCGTTAAAGAAAGAAAAACCCACAATGGTCACTGAAATAACTTGAAACTGACAAAAGTAATAATAAATAAAAATTCACTGAAAATTAACTAATGAAAATCAGCTATTGTTTTTGAATTGTGGTTCAACAGAATAATTTAAAAAAACAAACTAATGAAACTGGCCTGGACAAAAATGATGGTACCCCTAGAAAAGATTGAAAATAATTTGACCATAGGGACATATTAAACTAAGGTGTGTCCTGTAAATAGCATCACAGGTGTCTTCAAACTTTTAATCAGTCAGTCTGCCTATATAAAGGGTCAAAAGAAGTCACTGTGCTGTTTGGTATCATGGTATGTACCACACTGAACATGGACCACAGAAAGCTAAGGAGAGAGTTGTCTCAGGAGATTAGAAAGAAAATTATAGACCTTCATGTTAAAGGTAAAGGATATAAGACCATCTCCAAGCAGCTTGATGTTCCTGTGACTACAGCTGCACATATTATTCAGAAGTTTAAGGTCCATGGGACTGTAGCCAACCTCCCTGGACGTGGCCGCAAGAGGAAAATTGATGACAAATCGAAGAGACGGATAATACGAATGGTAACCAAAGAGCCTAGAACAACTTCCAAAGAGATTAGAGGTGAACTCCAAGGTCAAGGTACATCAGTGTCAGATTGCACCATCCGTCGCTGTTTGAGCCAAAGTGGACTTAATGGAAAACAACCGAGGAGGACGCAAATCATAAAAAAGTGAGACTGGAATTTTCCAAAATGCATATTGACAAGCCACAAAGCTTCTGGGAGAATGTCCTTTGGACAGATGAGACAAAACTGGAGCTTTTTGGCAAGTCACATCAGCTCTATGTTCACAGACGAAGAGATGAAGCATCCAAAGAAAAGAACACTGTACCTAATGTGAAACATGGAGGAGGCTCGGTTATCTTCTGGGGCTGCTTTGCTGCATCTGACACAGGGTGTCTTGAATCTGTGCAGGGTGCAATGAAATCTGAAGACTATCAAGGCATTCTGGAGCGAAATGTGCTGCCCAGTGTCAGAAAGCTTGGTCTCAGTTGCAGGTCATGGGTCCTCAAACAGGATAATGACCCAAAACACAGCTAAAAACACCCAAGAATGGCTAAGAACAAAATATTGGACTATTCTGAAGTGGCCTTCTATGAGTCCGGATCTAAATCCTATTGAACATCTGTGGAAGGAGCTGAAACATGCAGTCTGGAGAAGGCACCCTTCAAACCTGAGACAGCTGGAGCAGTTTGCTCACGAGGAGTGGGCCAACATACCTGTCGACAGGTGCAGAAGTCTCATTGAGAGTTACAGAATCACTCGATTGAAGTGATTGTCTCGAAAGGTTGTACAACAAAATATTAAGTTAAGGGTACCATAATTTTTGTCCAGGCCAGTTTCATTAGTTTGTTTTTTAAAATGATTCTGTTGAACCACAATTCAAAAACAATAGCTGATTTTCATTAGTTAATTTTCAGTGAATTTTTATTTATTATTACTTTTGTCAGTTTCAAGTTATTTCAGTGACCATTGTGGGTTTTTCTTTCTTTAACGGAAGGGTACCAACAATTTTGCCTACGTGTGTAAATCCCATACTTTATCAATACATGGAACTCTCCAAGTCACTGCAAGTTCCACAGCACTGACTGCTGAAAAGCAGGAAGTGTTGATTTTAAAAATAAGTCTTTACTTTTTTTCATCTCCGTAACATATTCTGCAGATAGATTTTGAAACTGTAGTAATGTTGCTGATATGATGTTAATATACTGTCAATAGATCACTTTCACTGTCTGGTGTTGCTGTGAAACGCGCGCGTCACGCGTCACGCGTCACGCGTAAAAAATAGGCGAGACCTCTATTCTCTAGAAGAGACGCAGCTGAGGCGCGCGTGTGGCTGCTCTAACCTGTTAACACGGACGCCAAAATAAAAACAACAGGTAACGCAGCTGCCACGCTCTCCTGACGTTCCCAATGTGTCAGCCCTGTAACTGGTTACTATAAGCAAATTATTTAAACAGCCTTTATATAGGAATGATTCTGTCCCAAGCTTTTTGATCACTATGAGCAGTGGATCTCTGTATTATTGCTCTACCTCTTATATTGAAAATGAGAACAGAAGCAGCTGTTCAACCACTGTTCATTTAACTTGAATAGAAGTTGGTTTATTTATTTTTTTGTTAAATATTGAACTGCCTTGTATCTTGAGTACTGAAGCAACAGGTCCTGAAGTTGCACTTTTTATTCTCCAATAAAAGCTGTATGTATTTGCCATTAATCGTTGTGTTTACTTGTTTATATCTATAATTAATGTATCCCTGATTACCTCACAGGAAAGACTTAGAGGAATCCTGACCTGCTCTGTCCAGTATCAGATATTTATTTCACAGTCACACTGGCTGAACTTTTGGCAAAGGTTACTGTATCGATTTCAAGTCATTGAATCGTATCGTATCGCTCTAAATGAGCCAAATATTGTCATTGACTCGTATCGGAACCATGGAAAGTGATATGTATCGTATCGTTAAACCCCTAGTAGGTAAACACTGTTCACCTTTCACCAAACTAGCCTTTCCCCCTAAAACAAGACTCGGTCAAAACCGAGTATATGGCTGGACCGTGTATGGTCAGTCTGGGAATTTGTGGCTAAATTGGTACACAAATAGTCAGTGGTCATGTCTATAGAGTTAAATCCAGTAAGTCTTTCTCAATGTACTGCAGTAGACAGTGGTGTAGTGGTCGTCGATAAGTTGGGTGAACTACAAGGTAGAGATGGGTAGGTTACAGAGGAGGAAGTGTATACTCTCCTATATATTCCAATGGCTTTTAGGCTGATATGTGGGTATACTCTAAACCACCAGAAAAAGACGTGGGTATACTCCGTATGCGCGCGCATACCCTTCACTACACCACTGGAAGTAAAATATGACGACATTGTAAAGCTATGCATAAAAAATTCAAGACATGTTGTAAATTAAGTTGCAAGAACAGATTTCCACTTATATCTTAATGTATGATTGAGAGACAACTTATAATGAAGGAAATGACATTCAGTAATAGTAAATGGTAACATTTACTAGTCAGTATATTATACTTTTTATACAAGGTGAAAAGGTATTAGCATGACATACAGTATGCAAAGTTAAAAGTATTTCAGTTTTTTATTAAAGCATGTGTATCAAAAGCATTCATCATATTACATGTAGTGTAAAGCGCTTTGAGTGGTCGGAAGACTAGAAAAGCGCTATATAAATGCAAGTCCATTTACCATAAGTGGTGTGTAACAATACTATACGTCGCGAAAGTCTATCAGCGTTGAGATTCTCCTCCTGTCGTCACTGACATACTGACGTTGTTAAATCAGAAATGGAGCAATTAAATCTTGTATCTGTCTATGGTCACATAGAGCTACGATAATACATCATATCTGTACAGAGACCGGACCAAACTCTGTGTATAGATGGATGTGTATAAACCACAGACTGTCTATGGTAGAAACAACAACGTCGCTGCCGTATTTATTCCTAGATGGAGTGTTGATGGAGTAGCTACAATGTTAGCATAGCCTGGAACTGATCGGTACGAACTCCATCCAGAAAACAAGCATTTTAAAAGTGGTTTGCTTGTCGTCTTGCGGACAGACCCGACAAAGCATGAATTCAGACTTTTTACTAATCAACATCATTTTGTATTTATTTCGGCATCATTTTGATCCGTTTATTGCAATTAAATCACAGCACAATCTGTATATTTTGGGTTCTTATCGCAGTTGCTACGTGTGGCTTGCTATATACAGTCAGTGCAATGGCACTGTATGTGAATACAGCTCGCCGCCGGGTGATGTTATGAACCCAGACACGACGGCGTTGGGTTTTCTGATATATTTGGGATTTCCACAACAAGTAAAAAGCAGCAGCAGTGGTTATTTCTTCCATGGCTGATGGAGGAAAATGGCGTAAAACAAGGCGAAAATTTGCTTGCCGCTTGGTGTGAATGCACGGTAACACAATACGAAGCAACAACATAACGTAACTGAAACCGACATAAACAATAGCAATTTTACAACAACAGCACTATGTAATTATACATTGAACCGCTGACACGCTCCCCAGAAAAGGGAAACAGAACTGTTCTCCGCCTTTTCATTTTGAAAGAGCAACGACCAATGAGGAAACTCCAACACTCGGCCGACCAATCCTGTAACTTCATCACTCAGTCAGTCAATCAGTCACTCACTCTCCCTTTCTCTCATACTCTCACATGCACACACACATATAAAATACAACCCTCTCTCTGCTCATCTATGTGTATTTGTGTAATCTATGACTTGTTTCTTTTGTTTTATGCTGACTGCTTGCTTCTTTTGCTTTATTTGTCTTGCTTGTACATATGTAAACCCTCAACTCACCTTCAAAAAAGGGAAACCTACTGCTTCAGGGGCTTTCACAAACAAACCAGTGTGAATCACACAACAGAGGGGACTAGCAGCGGCAACTGAGATGAATTCTACCGTATATGATCCCTTCATGTAACTCATAATGTCCTCTCTCCGGTTCATTAGCTGGAACATTCGGGGCATTGGGTCACCGGCGAAACGCACAAAAGTCCTTAATCATTTTGCTAAAATGAACCCTAGTTTCTGTCTTTTGAAGGAAACTCATCTGACAATATCTGAGCATTTAAAACTTGTAACAAAATGGATACATCACATTTTTTCTGCATTATATAATTGTAAAAAAAGAAACACCTGCTATTTTGATAACCCACTAACAAAGGATGTTCCAAAAGTTACTATCATATTGATTTTTGGTAGGTAATTCTATTATATCCCAAATGACTAACTCGAAAATTCATCCAATAATTATCTCAGACAATGGCCCAGTCAGCTTTAATCCAGTACATGAAACAGCCCCACCACCCTCAAGTAAGTGGTGGTTCAACACCTTTCTTCTAGCAGACAAAGATTTCATCAATTTCCTCTCCAGAGGGTGGACATCCTTCATTGAACTGAACGGCTCTCCAGAAATAACACCCTCAGTACTTTGGGAAACATGACTTTGCTCATTTTTATTTTATTTACTTATTGTACAATATATGGACATGACCTTGATCATTTTCACTATAACGACTTATCGTACGATATATGGACATGACTTTAATTATTTTTACGTTATTGACTTATCGTACCATACATGGACATGACCTCAATCATTTTCACTATATCGACTTGTCGTATGGACATGACTTTGACAATTTTTACGTTATCAACTTATCGTAGCATATATGGACATGTCCTCCATCATTTTTACGTTTCTGAATTATCGTATGATATATGGACGTGACCTAAATCATTTTTATGTTATTGACTCATCGTTAGATATATGGACATGACCTTGGTCATTTCTACAATATCGACTTATCGTACAATATATGGACATGTACTTGATTATTTTTGTTTTCGATTTATCGCACGATACATAGACATGACCTCGATCATTTTTTACGTTATCGACTTATCGTACAACATATGGATATGACCTTGATCAATTTTATGTTATTGACTTATCATATGATAAATGGACATGATCTTGATCATTTTTAGGTTATCGATTTATAATATATGGACGTGACCTTGATCATTTTTACAATCCTTGAAGGGAGGCGGGGGGTACTGTCATGGTGCTGGGTTTTTGTTGTAGTTTGTTTCCTGTTTTACTTTGAAAGTCACTCACCTTTACCATGTCTGGTTTTAGTTCCTGCCTTTAGTTTGTTTCCAGCCTTTGTGATTGTCTGCCCCATCCTGATTTGTTCCACCTGTGTCTAATCCCCCTGCTGCCCGAGTGTATTTAGTCTGTGTGCTTCCCTCAGTCAGTGTCAGGTCGTCTGCTATGTACTCAAGTTCATCCCGCAATCCTGCCTGTGTTCCCTGTGTTCCTCGTGTCCTCCGGTTTGTACTTAGTTTAGTTTTTGATTTTTTTTCCTTTGTACTTTGTTTGTTCCTCAGCCTGCATTCTTAGTTTTTGATTCATGTTAGATTTGTTTTTGCCAACAGCTTTTCCATTAAAGCTCGCCTTTTGTTAAATTTACCTGTCGGCCTGGATTATTTAGAAACATTTTCTTAACCGATAACCGACCCTCGTTAACCGATATTAACCGTTAACCGACAAGATTTGTGCCTCGCATGCAGCGGTGTACCAGCTGCAGGAGCACAACAGATATTGGTTGACGGGAGTCCCCAGTTTACCGTCCGGGAGTGTTAACTTAGCAGCTACGATGCTGCGTGTAGTGTCGCGGACATGCAGCCACTTCCCAGTAAAAGTCTCCACCGCACATTTAGTTTAGTTTAGCAGGTTGTCAGCTGTGTGTCTGCCCGGCGGAACTTTAGCGATTGGCCAACAAACAGTGTGTGTATTTGTGCTACGTTAGCAGCTCTAGCATTGCCGGAGGCTTCGTGCTCGCCGCCGCACACGTAGTCTGCGTAACTTTAGCGAGTGTCCAACAGTCCGTGTGTGTGTGTTGGTGGTGAGTGAGGTTGTTGGTGGCGTTCTAGCTGTGAACGTAGGTGTAGCAGTGTGTGTACAGTTTATTTGTCGGTGAATAAATGCTACTAAACTACAACTCCTCCGCTCCGCTCAAGCGAGCCAGAGACCGGAGCTGACTTCCTGTATCCTGTAACTCTGGTCCGCCTCTTAAGGTGGGCTGTTAAGGTGGACCAGCTTTTCTCCTTGAAGTGACGAGCCGCTCAGCTTTTGAGTTAATTATTAACATTTCTTTTATCCGTTTTAACTGATAGCGTTAATCGATTAAAATGCTTAATTTCGGTTAACGGTTAAACGGTTAATTATGGACATCGTTAGTTTGGATTCACCTCGGTACGATACGACCTGACCAACAAATGGACCCAGCAGAGCTGCACCTTTTTTCTAAGAAAGTTTTTGATTTCAATTGGACTGTGGAAAGACTGGCTTCCGCTTATTCAAATGAGTGGACTCCACTCCTGGAGCAGCTTGCTGTTCAGCAGCAGTACTTTAAGGAAAAGCCACTTTGTTCCATACCTGGATGTTGTCTGTGAAAGATTCAACCGGTTCATGCTAACCCATCCTTGCCTGCTAGTCACCAGTCTCCACTCCGGTCTATTCGCCTTGGCTTCCTGAGCTTCCAGTCTCAGCCCCAGCCTCAGCCCACTCCCCAGCAGTCTCACTCAAGACTCAAGTCAAAATTAACACAATATTTTTTGGTCAAAAGTGGCCTACACATACCTTCACGCATACATGTGGATGACCAGAAAGCAGTACAGCAGATAGGCCTAAAAGCCCATGTTGAAAAGAATCCAAAATGTATGGAACAAAATTGAGAAATATTAACAAATATACTGTAAATGTGATATAATATATAATGTGTACTTAAATATAATAATAATTTAAATATAATAATATGAAGAATATAATAAAACATTAAATATTGGCCTAGAAGCCCATGTAGACGATTTCAAAACAAATGGAATACAATTGATAAAATATAAAAAATATACTGTACATATGATATTATAGTATATATGTGTATTTAAATATAATAATACTTTAATTATAATAATTTGAGGAATATATAATGAAAAATATTAAATATGGAGCCCCATGCACACATGTACATGCACAAACTTGCAAATTCATATCCAAACAATAAAAAAACATTCCAGAAAATGGATAGAATATGAACAAATATTATATACATATAATATATAATATATAATAGAAATACAGATATAATAGAAATACTATCAAATGTGGTGCTTGCGCTCTTTCTGCTAGCTTCTCTTGAAGCCCACTGTATCCTTTGAAAGAGTCATATGGAAGGGAGCTGATCTTCCCAAGGAGAACCAGATGTTTGTCATCTACGAAATGACATAAAGCAGTAAAAAGTGAAAAATCAAGTCTCAAAGATTTCAGGCTGGCTAAATCATGTTGAATCATTGTTGAATGAAGCCTGATCATTTCCATATTAATAGAGCCCTATATTCAGAAACATAGCCTTTTCACCATGTTATATCAGTCTCACTACCAGCCTCAGCCTCAGCCCATGCCCCAGCAGTTTCGCTACCAGCCCCAGCCCCAGCCCCAGCCCCAGCCCCAGCCCCAGCCCCAGCCCAGGCCCAAGCAGTCTCGGTACCAGCCGCAGCACAAGCCCAGGCCCCAGCAGTCTCGCTATCAGCCCCAGTCACCTTTTTGGGGATCTTGCCTGGCGATATCCCCAAGATATCTAGGGCCTGGAGCCCCTAGAACAAAGCGTGGGTCTCGGAGATGTCGATCTACTAAGCTGCTCTGTGGTCCAGTAGACATCACGCCAGTTCCGGTGTCAGTGGTCACGGGACTCCAAGCCCGCTATTGTGTTGGGGGTCCGGCCGACACCTGCTTCACATCTCCTGTCGGCGGTCCAGCTGACACCTGTTCCAGCTGGGCCGCAGCAATCTCCTGTTTTGGCTGGGCTGCAGCCATTACTTGTTCCGGCTGGTCCACAGCTAGGGGTGGGCGATACATCGAATATAGTCGATGTATCAAGGCTAGTCCCACCCGCGATATATAAAATGACCATATCGCGAACATTGACTAAAAATTGTCATGTAATGTTTTAAGTCAACCCGCCGGCATGAGACTCGCTTTGGCATTTCCTTCTCTCCCTCTCTCCGGCTTCCTCTCAAAGACACAGATAAACATGAGTCACAATCTCCGCCCCCATCCAAACCTCTCTCCTGGGCGAGTGTGTGTGACGTATGCGGCTGGCGTGTTTTGGTCTGGAGGGAAGCAGCAAAGAGAGAAGAGCCTGGAGAAAGCGAAAGACGAGAACACGACCAAAGCAGCCAGAACCAGCTATGAAGCAAATGACTCTGGCTTCCTCGCTTTCCAAAGCAATCCCACATGACAAAAAAGTTCAAAATGGAAAGAAATCACGGCCGCTGTAAACAACTACATCGCAACGCCGGTTAGCGTAGTTGAAAAGCCCGGATTCAAAAGACACTTGATCCAAAATATGAACTGCCTGGTCGCAATTATTTTGCGGAGAAAGCTCTACCGGAGTTCTACATTTCAGTGAGAGAAAAGTTGGCCAACCAGCTAACAGAGGAGACCCACTTCTCCACAACTACCAATCTGAACATCCAGCTAACAAAGGTGACCCACGTCTCCACAACTACCGATCTGAACATCCAGCTAACAAAGGTGACCCACGTCTCCACAACTACCGATCTGTGGTCCAGCAGAACGTGTGAGCCATACCTGAGTATCACTGTACATTACATCCACAACTGGGAGTTGAAGAGTAGTTGCTTTCAAACAAGCTTCTTCCCGTTTGATCACATGGGCGAGATAATCGCCGAAAGGTTTAAAGGATGTTTGTTATAACACCCAAAGTAGGGATGTTAATAATTAACCGTTAACCGACATAAAGCATTTTAACCGATTACCGCTATCGGTTAAAACGGTTAAAGGAAATATTAATAATTGATTAAAAAGCTGAGTGGCTCAGAGGAGCGGCTCATCACTTTATGGAGAAAAGCTGGTCCACCTTAACAGCCCACCTTAAGAGGCGGAGTTGCAGGATACAGGAAGTCGGCTCCGGTCTCTGGCTCGCTTGAGCGGAGCGGAGGAGTTGTAGTTTTGTAGCATTTATTCAAGACAAATAAACTGTACACACACTGCTACACCTACGATCACAGCTAGAACGCCACCAACAACCTCACACTCACCACCAACACACACACAGACACTCGTTAAAGTTACGTCGTGCTGACAGACCGTACGTGTGTGGCGGCGGCAGCGAGCACGAAGCCTCCGGCAATGCTAGAGCTGCTAACGTAGCACAAATACACACACTGTTTATCAGACTCCCTAAAGTTATGCATGGCAGACAGAGTATCGTTATGCCGGGCAGACACACAGCTGACAACCTGCTGAACTAAACTAAATATGCGGTGGAGACTTTTACTGGGAAAGTGACGGCATGTCTGCGACACTACACGCAGCATCGTAGCTGCTAAGTTAACGCTCCCGGACGGTGAACTGAGGACTCAGTTGTCTTTTGTGCTCAGACACTGCAGCTGGCCCACCGCTGCTTGCGAAGCACAAATCTTGTCGGTTAACGGTTAATAAACGGTTAACAAGGGTCGGTTATTGGTTAAAACATTTTTTCAAAATTAGCATCCCAAACCCAAAGTCATTGCTTTCACCCTATAGTAAAAATAAAGCTTGACAAAATCTATTATTGTCTTATTTCTTACTTTGAATATAACCTATAGGCTTTATATAACTACAAAAAAATATTAAAATGGTTACTTTGGACTTTTTATGATAATTTGTCGTGCCCTATCATGTTTTGTTTTTGTTGTCATTTGAGTGTACAATATGTGTAAAACTATGAAGTTGATCTAGTGGACTGTCAATCCTTGCATCCGTAGCTTTTGCATGAATTTGATAGTAACTGATTTATATCCCACTTGTTTTGTTAGGTCTCAAAAAAGGAAAAATGCCCCAAAGACACTGCGGTGAAGACGACGAGAAGGGGACAACATCTAAGAGTGTAATTGAGCGAAGCTTGTTCAACAGGTGAAGGGGAGAAAGCTTGCGGACATTGCAAAACAATGCAAGGAAGGAGTAACTCATGAGAAAGCATTAAACACCCCACCTGCCTTGTTTAGGCATTAGTTTTTGATGTTCACATCCCCTTTTACAGAGATCCCCTCCTTCTAAAACATGATTTTAGTTAAATCCTCTTGGAGGCTCTTCAATTTTAGTTGAGAATGTGTTTTTCTAAATAGTTTGCAAGTGGCTGAGTAAAACATTTTTTGTTGTTATTTTCATAGAGCACCTTAAATAGTTGTTGAATTAGTTTCGTAACGTATTTCAACAAATGATAAAATTGTTAAATTTTCTAAATTACTGCATTTAATTTTAACAGGTAGCATAATGTCTTCATCTTTTGAAATATGGAACGAATCAGGTTGATAACAGATGCTTGTCATGAATTGATTTACAGTTTGAAATGTTTCAATAATGTTTAATAGCTGTGTGATTGTTTGAAATTTACAAGGATCAAAAAGAGCATTACTACTTGGTTATTTATGATTAAGTAACGCTTAATCAGCCCTCTTGTGTATTTATGAAGTGTTACTTAAGGGATACATGTTTCAACTTTACAATAAGGGTCACAAAGAGCATTAATACATGGTTAATTATGGTTAAGTAACGCTTATTCAGCCCTCTTGTGAATTTATGAAGCGTTACTTAAGGGACCCATGTTTTCACATTGATATATCAGAATTTTTTGTTTAAGTAATGCTTATATAACATGCACAATAGTTTAAAGGTTAGACTATATGTTAAGGAACATCTACATGAAGAGAAAGGAACAAGCAAACCTCTACTTGAAGACCATGGAGTGTGTCCACTGATCTCAAACTGTGCCAAAATGTGTCATAAATTGGAGTATGGACAAGTAAGTGGACAATCATAACCCTTAAATAAACAATTACGAAAACAAACACTTTTATGGCTAAGCCGTGAACTTCATGACATACCTGTTAATTAACATCTTTATCAACCATTTACTAATATTACTTAGTACATTCATTAGCATGTAAACCCTTAATATCAGTTAACAAGAGACATGTTTTAACAGTTACTTAATGCTTATTATTGTATTACTTAACTGTTAGTTAATGCTTACTAGTGTATTAACTAAAGCTAAAAATGTCCTTTCAAACAGTAAATAATGTATAAATGAATACCTTGGTTACCATGACCATTACTATATGCTTATTAGACACATTAGTTACTGTTAATTAACTGTTAAAATTAAGGCTTATTAATGATTAACTAATATTAATTAATGTACAGTTATTGTAAATAAACATTTATAAAAACAGTTTTCTCTCAATGAAATAGCTTAGCTGCTTTTAGTTAATTCTTAATACTGTATTAACTGATGTTAATAAGGTCTTTTAAAACATTAAATAATGTATAAATGAATACCTTAGTTAACATGAACACCATTAGTAAATGCTTACTAGAACCTTAAGTTACTGTTAATTAAGGCTAATTAATGCATTAACTAATGTTAATTAATGTACCTTTATTGTAAAGTGTTACCAGCTTTCTATTATATCTGTATTTCTATAATATATTATATTATATAACATTATATGTACATTATATTTGTCCATATTCTATCCATTTTCTAGTATGTTTTTTTAATCGTGTGGATATGGACTTGTACGTTTGTTGTGTGCACATGGCTCCATTTTTAATATTTTTCATTATATTCTTCATATTATTATATTTAAATTATTATTATTATTTTTAAATGCACATTATATATTATATCATATGTACAATATATTTGTTAATATTATATCATTTTTATTCCATACATTTTTGATTATTTTATACATGTGCTTCTAGGCCTGTACTGTACTGTACTGCTTGTGGTCATACATGTGCACACGTGGTCACGTGTATGCATGAAGGTATGTGTAGGCTACATTAGGGGTGGGTAACGCGGCTCGTCCCATGCGCGATATATAAAATGACTAAATCGCGAACATAGACTACAAATTGTCATGTAATGTTTTTAAGCCACCCCGCCGGCATGAGACTCGCTTTGGCATTTCCTTATCTCCCTCCGGCAGTCCGGCTCGCTTTCACAGACTCCGCCTCCATCCAGACCTCCTGGGCGAGCGTGTGACGTAATCAGCCGGCGTGTTTTTGTTTATGGAGGGAAGCAGCGAAGAAAGAAAGTCCGGAGCTCGGAGAAAGCGAAAGAACTGAAGCGGCAAAGTGAGTACGGCAGCGAGAACACGACCAAAGCAGCCAGAACCAGCCCAGAAGCAAATGACTCTGGCTTCCTCGCTTTCCAAAGCAATCCCATATGACAAAAAAGTGCAAAATGGAAAGAAATCACGGCCGCTGTAAACTACATCACAACGCCGGTCAGCGTAGTTGAAAAGCCCCGATTCAAAAGACTCATTAAGACACTTGATCCAAAATATGAACGTCCAGCTAACAGAACCAAAGCTGTCAGCCTGAACAAGCGGACCAGACAGTTTTGGCCATACAGTAGGCTACACCTCACGACTGGCGAGTCTTTCTACACTAGAGGGAAAATAATATTTTTTATTATCAGCAATGTTATAACAGCTCACTGGTAAACATAATAAAATACTTTACACATTACACGTATTAAAAACAGTGTGTGTGTTATGTATTTATAAAAATATATAAATCATGTTTTGCCAGAAAACTATTTGGTTAAAGTGAATACTGTTGGATACTGTTTTGTCAAATTGAACTTGTGATTTCCCCTTTTGCATGCAAGATTAAAATAGTTCCAATAGAAACCACTAATGAATATAAACAAGAAGGTTTTAATGCAGACATACAGTGTGCTGCAGGGACTACAAGAATCATCATATTGATGTGATTGTATGCAACAAAGGGTTAAATCGAGCATTTATGAAGTGCTTAGAGGATATTTGAAAATATCGCGATATATATCGTTTATCGCGATATTGCCTAAAAATATTTTGCGATATTATTTTTAGGCCATATCGCCCAGTCCTAGGCTACATTATGAAATGTTGGGTGTCACCTTTTGACCAAAAAATATTGTGTTCATTTAGACTTGAGTCCTACTACATGTGTTAAATCCATGTGAAAAATGGCTGAATTATTATCTCAAATGCCCCTTTTCTCAAAAATAACGTTTGATGTCAAACGTTGGAAGAGTATATCTCATAGACTATTTGGTGTAGAAAGATAATCTTGGTATTTCCATGAAGCTGAGACTTTCCTCTTTACAGACATACATAATAATCAAAATGTGTTTCTGAGTCAAAGTAACTCAAAATGATGGAGCAGGTCAAATATGGACATGTCTTTGATCATGTTTACGTTATTGACTTATCGTATGATATATGGACATGACCTTGATCATTTTTACAATATCAACTTATCATACCATGTATGAACATGGCCTCCTCCAATTTACAGTACGTTATTGACTTATTGTATGATATATGGAAATGACTTTGATCATTTTTACGTTATCGACTAATCGTACAATATATGGACATGACCTCTATTATATTTACTATATCAACTAAATGTATGATATATGGTCATGACCTCGATAATTTTTATGTTGTCAACTTATTGTTTGACATATAGACATGACCTCAATAATTTTTACTATATCGACTTATCGCACAATATACGGACATGACCTCGATCATTTTCACGTTACTGACTTATCGTATGATATATGAACATGACCTTAATCATTTTTATGTTATTGATTTATCGTACAATATATGGACATGACCTCCATAATTTTTACGTTGTTGACTTATCGTACGATATATGGACATGAACTCGATCATTTTTATTATTTAGATTTATCGCTTTATACATTGACATGACCTCCATAATTTTTTACGTTATCGATTTATCGTCCGATGTTTGGACATGACCTTGATAATTTTTACGTTATTGATTTATCGTACGATATATGGATATGACCTCCATAATTTTTACATTATTGACTTATCGTACGATATATGGACATGACCACATTTTACTATATTGACGTATCGTACGATATATGGACATGACCACATTTTACTATATTGACGTATCGTACGATATATGGACATGACCTTAATCATTTTTAGATTATCGACTTATCGTACGATATACAGTATGGACATGACCTCCAACATTTTCACAACATTTACTTATCGTACAATATATGGATATGACCTATATCATTTTTACATTATTGACATTTGACATATTGACTTCGGTTTTCGTATTCATCATACGATACATAGACAGGACCTTGATCATTTTTATGTTATCGACTCATCGTACGATATATGGACATAACTTTTATCTTTTTTAGGTTATTGACTGATTGTTTTCACTTTTTGTAAGTATTCCAATATATTGTGAATTAATGTCAGTATTTATGAAGTGCTATTGCAATACTTTATCTGAACATGGTCATGACAATAAAGCTGTATGATATCGTACGAGATATGGACATGACCTCGATTATTTTTACGTTATAGGCTTACTGTACAATATATGGAGATGACCTCCATAAGTTTTACTATATTGACTTATCGTACCATATATCGACATGAACTCGATCATTTTTACGTCATGAATTTGTCGTACAATATATGGACATATAGATATAGCCCATTGTGGTTACATGCATGTTTGTTCACATTAGAATTTCACCAACATTTTAGCCAACATGATCAACCAGAATAAACAGCAGTGTCTTCCCTACCTGACTTGAGCATTGCGCAGATATTGGACATTTATGTTAACAGAGTCATATCTCATTTATGTTTTATTTTTTTACAATGTTTTTTCACAGTAAAATTTCAATGTCTAAATATTCTTAAGAATTAAAGGTGCATTGTTCTTTGAAAGGTGTACTTGCATTATTATGCTAATATATCATTACATCAGTGGCATAATGGTCTTAAAATGACAATACTGTAATATCTTTATCGCAATTATTTCTGGGACAATATATCATCCAACAAAATATTGTGACAGGCCTTTGGTTTTCAACTGCAGCAGGCAGCTGTTAACAGCAAAAAAGCAAACAAAAAACTGCTGTATCCTACCTGCCAATCACCAAACAGTAGACCAAGTTAGCAACCAGCTGGTGAACATAATGGAGCATTTAGCAGAGAAGAGCCGGATAGTTTTCACAGGATTTCGTGCCAACAAAAAAACAGAGCTAAAAGGAGAGTGAACATTGGACATTTGTTGGGTATTCAGATCCACGAATCCAAATGCATGACAATGTTGCCCAATATCTAACCATTCACCATATCAACTAATTAAAGCAACAGTGGGGAGAATTGGAGCAAACATGGTTCAAAAAAGTTATTTTTATAAAACAGTCTGTATATCCTGACAGTAGTGTATGAGTCAGGTAATCTGAAAAAAATCATGTGCCTCTGGTGTCCTCCGGTGCTCCTAACGGCACCTGCAAGATTTCACAGACTGGAGGAAAACAACCAATCAGAGCCGAGCTGGAGCGTTGCCATCTCTAGGGATGTCACGATGCCAGAAATCTAGTAGTCGATACCAATACCAGTGCATTTCCACGATTCTCAATACCATATTCCATACCACGGTAAAAACAAAACAACAACAATAAATCCCATGTAATTCAACACATACTCTTTTATTAAAAATATTTGAACATTACAAAAAACAGAGGCATGTAGCCTTTAAGTAATAAATAAAAAGAATTGTCCCATTTTGTTCATTTTGGCGTATCAGCGGCATGTTATCAATCGATAGTCAGACGACGGACGCTACCCACTGACCATGAATGCATCTGGTCCGTCAGCTCAGAGTAGCAGGAGCAGGAGCAGAGGATTTAATGTCGAAGCGAAAAGCAAACGCACCTATTTGGGAATATTTCACGTTTAATCTCAACGCTATTAGGGAACCAGAACGTTAATGAGGTTATCGCCGCAAGGCGGATGGAGCCGTCACAGCCGGTGTGCACGGAGCAGCGGTGCCAGGCGGAGAGGCCAGACACACCGCCAGCTGACGGTAAAGATCAGAGTCAGCGCTCTGCACATGTTGACTGTCATCTTTTCTTGTAAAATGTCCGGTGTACTCTGTAACACCGGTGTTGTCTCAAGTTTATTAACCGGTGGGAAAATTTTCCTCACTGTCACATCCCTACCAATGACCATTACAGGCATCGTACGGTACCTTCGGTACTGTAGAAAAAGAGTACCGTCACTTTTTTTAAAATCGACTTGGTACCGAAATATCGGTTCTCGTGACATCCCTAGTCAGATAATCTTAAAAAAATCATGTTCTTCTGTGTCCTAACGGCATCTGCAAGATTTCACAGACCGGGAGAAAACAACCAATCAGAGCCGAGCTGGAGCCTTGCCATCTCTGAGCAGCAGTCAATCACTCGCAATCTCCGATCAAATGGTCAAACCAGGCAGCGCTGATCAAATATGAATCAATATTCTATTACTGTAATGCCTATTCCTGGCCTGAAATGTTTTCAGAAACATTTTGTAGTGTACCGTTTCGCTGTAAAATGAGAAACTTTGGGACCATGTTGAGAACAGTTGAGGAAATATCAAGCACTGCCCACCAGCTGGAGCACAGCCAATAGGAACGCTCAATAGGAACGCTCTCTCTCTGAAATGACCTGTGATTGGTCAAAGTCTCCCGTCACGGGCTAGATTTTCTAAAGCCTGAAAACAGAGCCATGAGGAGGAGCAGAAGTCTAGTTTTCTCTCAGAACACTTGAATTACAATATGCTGAAAGGTTATTTTGGAATTTTTGCCCGATGATGCCAAAAATATTCTGCCTATCTCAACTTTAAGTAGGCTAATTGTATGCCCACTTACAGCCTATTCATATATGTTAATATAATAGCATGTGGAAATTCAACCCATGATCTCAGGTGCTGCTGTAGAGGCTACCTGCGTCTGCTGTTCAACAGAGAATGGAGCTCAGGAAATAGGTCTGGATTGGACTTATTTTGGATACACCTGCCTTTAATAGCTGTGTGCCAGATAACAACGCTGAAGACAACAAACGTGCACATATGCGTGCACGTTTGTTGTAAGCTGCACGCGCATATATAAGCACATACAGAAATATAAGAGATGAAAAGGTTGACATAATGAGAACACTGCAGCAGCGCCGTGCAGTCAGTCAGTCAGGAGGAGGCCTCTCCTTACGAGGAGGACAGACGGGAGACAGGCCCCGCTCAGCAGCACGAAGACACCATGAATGGGACAAGGAGGACAGACACGAGACAGGCCCCGTTCAGCAGCAGCAGGAATACACGGGGGGGGGGGGGAGAGGGACAGATGAGGACGGTGGAGCGATGACAGAGAAGACATTTCCTACCGATCTGGACGCTCGGAGAGCCGCACAACGCCTCGCGCCATAAGAGTGTCAGCACGAGCAGCAGCTTCATGGTCGTGTTCGGGCTCCTCGCGCGACGCCACATCAGCCTGTAGAGTAGCGGTTCACTACCAGAACATCACACCTGATCACACACGGTGCGAACTCATGGCGTCAGTCCAGTCCAGGTCCGCTCAGAAGCCTCTCGAGCTCTGCAGATGCCCTGTCCTCCTCTCTCCTGAGATGCGCGTGCCGCTGCTGCTGCTGCTGCTGCTGGACTGGGGGGCGCGCGCCGAGGATTGCCCAGGAATACCGATGAGGCACGAGAGAGAGCCGAGAGCAGCCGACAGCTGAACGTAGAGACAACGTCTGTCTGTGAGAGCAGAATGAGGCTGAAGGAGGCTGGAACAGTAGAGCACGTTAACGTCAGCGTTACCAGAGCCTTCCATTGTGCATCATGTTTATAATACAACTCTTGATTTACCTGATATCACACAACAGTCTGAACCTCTGTTCAGTCTCTCTCACAGTGACATGATTCATACATAGAAGAATAAAAGAGCATGACGTATGCACACACACAACCCACTGTAGTCCTATAACGAGTACACACAACCATACTAAATAGCTAGCATTAACATACATATACATAAACATAGTCTAATAAAGAGATGATTTTTATTTAAAGGTCCCATATCGTGCTCATTTTCAGGTTCATACTTGTATTGATGTTTCTACTAGACCAGGAGTCAGGAACCTTTACTATCAAAAGAGCCATTTTAGGAAACAAAAAAAAAATCTGTCTGGAGCCGCAAAACATTTGATCATTGTGATGAAGGAAACACAGTTTATAGTCTAAGTATATAGTATATAAGTCTATTGCAGTGAGGGACCAAGAGCAAATATACTACAGAGTATTAGGGCCATATTGAGGGGAAAAAAAATCTCAGATTTACAGAATAAAGTCATAATATTATGAGAAAAAAAATTGTAATATTACAAAAATAAAGTCATAATTTTACGAGAAAAAAGTCATAATTTTACAAGAAAAAAAGTCATAATATAACGAGAATAAAGTCATAACTTTACGAGAAAAAAAGTTGTAATATTAAGAGTATAAAGTCATAATTTTACGAGAAAAAAGTCATAACTTAATGAGAAAAAAGTCATAACTTTATAAGAAAAAAAGAAAACAACACATGAAATTACTACTTTATAATATTATGACTTTATTCTCATAATACTACAACTTTTTTCTTGTAAACCTATGAGTTTATTCTCATAATATTATGACTTTATTCTCAAAATCTCAGATTTTTTTTTTTCCCTCAATGTGGCCCTAATACTCCGTCGTACGATATAGACCTACAACAATGATAAATAAAAATAAAAATTTAAACAAAAAGTAGTTATCAATTTCCATTTTTTAAAATCCATAAGGAGCCAATGGAGAGGGGCTTAAGAGCCGCATGTGGATCCGGTTGCTGAACCCCGGTCTAGAACATGTTTACATGCTGTAATGTTTAAAAAAAAACTTTATTTTCCTCATACTGTCTGCCTGAATATACCTGTATTCATGCTCTGTCTGAAACACTCCGTTTAGTGCATTTCAGCAGAATTGCAACGGAATTGCATTGCTGGGCAAAAGTTTGGGTCCATGTTTACTTCCTGTCAGCTGATGTCATTCACATACACTGCAACAGGAAATAAACTGGGGACACATTGTAAATGACTCCTAAATGTGTATTAAGGTCTGTTTATAAGGTAATTACTTTTTGCAAGCTTTTATTTTGAAAGTCGCCTTTTTACATTACGTGACTTTTATTTTGACGCCACCTCCTGGCGGAAGAAGGATAGTGCTACGGAGATTTACTGAAGGAGGGAAAGCACGCAATTGCGCTGCTTTATGTCATCATAAATTGATAATTAAGCGCCTAGCCAGTACGGGAACAAGGTATTGTGTGTTGAATATGTTTTATGATTATATGCAGTAACATTGTGATTTAGATGAACGCATTTACAGTGTGTGTGTTTAATTGTGTTGTCATTCTGACGGTCTTGCTAACATTAGCTTTTCATGGACATTGCTGTAATGCTAGCTTTCTAGTTTTTCATGTGCACATATTAGGCTTAAGGTTTGATTAATGCTAATGTGTATGGCAAATACAGTATATGGATAAGGTTTGTAATGTTTATATTTTTAGTAAGAGCTCATTGTATTTTATTTGTCTGTCCTTTAGCTCTTACGGTGTTTAAGGAAGAAAAGATGTTTTCTGAAGGAAGGATTTTACAGAAAGCAAAGTGAATTTGTGTTCAAAATATGGCTGACGGCTGAACATAAATAAAAGGCTTCTGAAACATCAGTACGCTTCACCATTGTCTGGCTGGGGTTCGCTACACACATTTAGAATGTTTATGTTTAGAACCGTGTAATGGTCTAAATATTGTATATTTGTGAATCACAAATGGACAGAAATCCTAACGGCTTGTTTCAAACGCACAATTTCTGAATACGGGCTGTGTGTATTTCTCCGTATATTGAGCGTTTTGATAGTTTAACACTATTTATATAGCACTTAAACCTGCTTTATAATATAAAAGACATGAAAATCTCACTTTTTACAATATGGGATTTTTAAGGTTACTATTAGCTGTAGGCCTATGTATTTATGTGTTTGTCATGCTGTGTCTTGTTGTGGCCATTCATCATGTTAAAGGCATTTTTAAAAACATGATAGGCTTTGGGGTCTATTCTGGATTTTTGGAATGTATTATTGTTCTTTTTTCTGCGCGGTACATTTCTCTGCACAGTTATGTATGTGGAGCTTGTGGCCACATGATTTGAGTCTCACATGTGATGCATTCTTTTCACTGACAAGCCAGCCTGACGGGCCTGCCCACAGAGATGGATGGGCCCCTGAAAAGGTCCGGTGAATGGGCCCTCCCACAATCTGCTTTACTCTTTCTCTTACTAAACACAGGCTACATGTAAACTGAGAGACATATACTCAGTGATGGAAGCTACATACAATTTGCTCCAACATTAGCTGATAGTTTACATCAGTAAATTTCTCAGGTCATGTGACCGGCTGCCCGTGTTTTTTTTGTTTTTGTTGTTGTTTATTTTGTTGTTTCGGTCTTGGTAAACCATTTGCCATTGCCACACAGTCTCACCTGTCACCCCAGTGCTCCCACTACATTCATTCATTCATTCATTATCCATAATCGCTTATCCTATTCAGGGTCGCGGGGAGGCTGGAGCCGATCCCAGCTGACATTGGGTGAAGGCGGGGTACACCCTGGACTGGTCGCCAGACTATCACAGGACTGACACATAGAGACAGACAACCATTCACACTCACATTCACACCTACGGGACATTTAGAGTCAACAATGAACCTAACCTGGATGTCTTTGGACTGTGGGAGGAAGCCGGAGAACCCAGAGAGAACCCACGCTAACACGGGGAGAACATGCAAACTCTACACAGAAGGGCCTCAAGCTGGGTTTGAACCTGCGACCCTGTTGCTGTGCTAACCACTGCACCACCATGCGGCCCGCACCCACAACAATCGTCCTTCATCGTCACTGACACAACGGGAAGTCATAATTATTTTTAGACGTGCAACAATTTCAGACAAAGAAAGACGGATATTTGATGTGCAACATTCACGTTAGCTATCCAACTGAGAAATGTCTCGCAAATGTCCAATAACTACTATTTATCACTCACCATATTTAACTAAACATTCTATGCAGATATATATGAATTACTTACTGTTAATATTGAGGATTCAAACGGATTGCAAGTGTTGTGAATTCAACGTGTGGGTGGCGTCCAGGTAGCTTCAGGTAACGTTCGTGAAACGATTCTAACAAACCACTCCTGCAGCGGAAGTTCTTTCTGCATCTTCTTCTTCTGCGTGGAGCATGTGCAATAGCTAACCGTATTACAGTTGTTTTGAAGGACGTCATTCTCATTGACGTGAATTGGACTGATGTGAATTGATTTAATTCATCTGAATTTTCTTAGAATCATGTACAATAAACAAGAATGAATCTATTAAAGGGACAATAAAAAATGTAAATGTATTGTGTACAATAAATAGATAGTAATATGTACAGTCTATAAAATGGTATATGGGATGTAGTGTAAAGTAAGTTTAAAGTTTAAACTGCACCAGTGGTTAGAAGAGGTGGTTGCAGGTAGTGCAGATGGATGCAGATAGTCCAGATAGTCCAGATAGTGCGTGTTTTAAGTTTAAGGTCCTCATAGTTTTCATGTGGGGGGGTCAGCCTTGGTTGTGGAGCCTGATGGCTACCAGCATGAAGGACTGACCCAGACGTTTTGTGTTTTGCCGAGGGGGGATGAGTCTGTGACTGAAGGTGCTCCTCATCTTGACTAGCTCATCATGGAGGGGGTGGGAGGGGTTAACCAGGATAGCGTCCAGCTTCCTCCTCATCCTCCCCTCTGCCACCACCTCCAGATCGTCCAGTTCAGATCCAACCACAGAGCTAGCCTTCCTCACCAGCATGTTCAGTTTGTTGGCATCCCTTGTGTTGGTGTTACGCCCCCAACATACCACAGCAAAAAACGAGTACACTGGCTACTACAGACTGGTAAAACATCTGCAGCAGCCTATTGCACACGTTGAAGGACCTGAGCCTCCTCAGGAAGAAGAGTTTGCTCTGTCCCTTCCTGTAGAGGGCCTCGGTGTTGTCGGTCCAGTCCAGTTTATTGTTCATGTGTACCCCCAGGAACTTGTAGGTGTCCACCACCTCCACTTCCTCCCCTCGGATGGTGATGGGAGTTGGGGGCCTCTTCTTGCTCCGCCGGAAGTCCTCCACCAGCTCCTTGGTCTTTCCAATGTTGAGCTGGAGGTGATTGTTACCACACCACCCTACGAAGTTCTCCACCAGCGCTCAGTACTCCTCCTCGTTGTCATCCCTGATGCAGCTGACGATGGAGGAGTCATCGGAGAAAATCTGTAGGTGGCACATACCCGAGTTGAAGCGGAAGTTGGAGGTGTAGGTGGTGAACAGGAAGGGTGACAGCACGGTTCCTTGACCACTTATCAATATCATACTAATAAGAGCAATCAGAATAAGAGGCAAATAGTAGTAAATACCTCTGTGTCTAAAGTTAACCTTACCCATGGCAAAATTACTTTAACTATCGCCGTTTAATTTGTGTAACGTTAACTGTTAGTTAATCTCCACAACACGTTAACATCTAAAGTAATTTAAGATAGCGTTAAGTTAATGTACTGTTCAGACATGCCATCAGCTTTATTGTTTAGACTTGTGAAGTTATCGTACATTTCATGTGTTAATCACAATATAATGTTAAACCTTACGTAATATCTAACAATAATGAACGGAAGCTAGCTCTCATCTGATTAGCTAAGTTGTGCAAACATTTTAATAATGTTAAAAAAGGATTAAAGAAAGATGTAATATGACAGTACGACTGTTTAATAATTACCTAATAATTGATGGAATCCCACCAGATCGAAGGACAGACTGATGATCCATGACCCGGAAGCAGTGACGTTAACGTATTTAACAGTTTTTCAACAAAATCTTTGAGAAAAGAAAAAAAAATCGTAACGTTAACTTAACGATTCGTTAAAATCAGTTAAGAAATGTAGACGTTTTAGTGCTTCTTATCCAGAAAAACAGAAGCTCCCCCTTTCACTTGTATGCGATTCAACTCTGTCTTTTGATCAGCACATTAAAGACATCACAAAGATCGCTTTCTTTCACCGACGCAACATCGCTAAAATCCGGTCTTAATTATCCATGGCTGATGCAGAGATTCTAATCCACGCCTTTGTATCTTCCAGACTGGATTATTGTAATGTTTTGCTATCAGGCCTGCCCCGTTCTAGTCTTAGTCTTCAAATGGTCCAGAACTCTGCTGCAAGAATTTAAACTAAAACTAGAAAATTTGACCAAATTGAACCAGTGTTAGCTTTATTACATTTGCTCCCGATCCATGTCAGATCAGACTTTAAAGTGCTCCGGATGACTAACAAAATTGTAAATGGACACACCCCTTCTCACCTTTCTGATCTCCTTAAACCTTATAATCCAATCAGGACTCTCCTCTCTCAGAATACAGGGCTCCTGTCTGTCCCCAGAGTGAAAAAGAAGTCAGCAGGCCAAAGGGCCTTTTCTTATCGAGCCCCTTTCCTCTGGAATAACCTCCCATCAGACAGTCTGATTCTGTTGAGGTCTTTAAATCAAAAATCAAAACCCATCTTTTTGCCCTAACTTTCAATTAGTTATCAAGTCTTTTTTTTTTCTTTTTTTTTACTATTATTCAGCTGGCGGGTTGGTCTCTGTCTCGATGTATAATTTAAGCCTAGTTCAATCAGGAGAGACCCCGTATCGAATTAACAATAATTTATTACATGGTGCATGATAAGAAGAATAGTGCAAAGTCTTTAGCGATTAGACTCCATCATGACGTAATATATTAAAGGGGTTAGTGATGCCGTGATGAGATTAGGTATATTACCCCCGGAGTCTAGACACTGGTTGTGGTGGTGAAGGGAGTAGCTGGAGATCCATTGAAGGGATGTGGAGCAGGACTGGGCTCTGAATATGATGAAGACTGGAGGTGACAGGGTGGAGGCGGGTTGCCTCAGTTAGCACTGAAATGAAACTGAAAACAGCAGAGAGGAAAACTGTTTTAAAATTCAATTGCAATGATATGATTGGCTCATGGAGAGCGTGGCAGAATCTGTTTGGTTATCTAAGAGTGAAACACCCACAGTCAGCTGATTGGTTGTGAATGAATGAGAGTGTAAGGAAGGTCTTCCTGATTTATGGAGTTTATGGATTTTTTTTCTCCCTTCCAGACCACAATGCCAATTTGCCCACTGTGCAAACACACTTACAGTGCTTTATACAAGCATTTAAAAAACATACACCTCGTCACAAATGCTGAGGAACGCCGCATCCTGCTGAATCTGGCAGCAGGGAGAGTAAACATGAGAACCTCTTCCTGCCTCATCAGTGGGTGTGATTATATGCTGACGCGCCTGGACAGGCATATCCGGCAGGCCCATACAGAACTGACCATTCAAGAGAGGGCCTCAATGGTAGTGGAGGCCAAGCGCAGGACCTCCATAAAGCTCCTCGCTGATCTCAGGGCGAGCAACCCAAGGCCATCAATGACCAACACGCTCGACCAACAGGAGGAACTGCTGGAAGAAGAGATACTCGATGAGCCTGTGCCCCTCACCCCAGAGACTGATTGTGACAATGAGGAGTGTAAAGAGGCCAAGAGACAATACCAAAAGCAGCTGGCCCAGTTGACGGAGCAGAGGGACCAGCTGCTTTTGTTGTCTTTCTGTTTCTGTCCCCATCTGTCCTTCTGTCTGTCTTTGTGTGTGTCCATTTTTTTTTAATGATTTTCACTTATTTTGATAGAAACATGTGGAGGAGCAGCAGGGACCAGCCCAGAGCCTGGCAAAGAAAAAAGAGACGCGTCAGGCCAACCCTCCAGGGGAACAGGGGGAAATCCCTTCCAATAAAGAACTTGTCATGGTCTGGCTGTGCCAGAGAACTTTGGACTTTTTCTTTTTGTCATAAGTTAAGACTGACTTATGTTCCTCCTTTTGGGTTATTAGTTCTGTTATTGTGATTTTGGTTTGTTTTGGATTTGGGTTCTTTTATATTCATTCATTCCAGTGTTTCCTGTTTTATTTTGAAATTCACTCCTCCTGTGTCTTGTCTGGTTTTACTTCCTACCTTTGTTTGTTTTCCCGCCTTTTTTGATTATCTGCCCTGCCCTGATTTGTTCCACCTGTGTCTAATCACCCTCTTGTATTTAAGCCTGTGTGTTCCTGTCTGTCTTTGTCAGTTCGTTCGTCGCTCCTGCCTTGTCTGCCTGGTCTGTCTAGTCTGTCTAGTCTGCCTGGTCTGTCTAGTCTGCCTGGTCTAGTCTGTCTAGTCTGCCTTGTCCGTCTAGTCTAATTTGTCTGCCTAGTCTGTCTAGTCTGCCTGGTCTGTCTAGTCTGCCTGGTCTGTCTAGTCGGTCTAGTCTGCCTGGTCTAGTCTTCCTAGTCTATCTAGTCTGCCTTGTCCGTCTAGTCTAATTTGTCTGTCTAGTCTGTCTGGTCCGTCTAGTCTGCCTTGTCTGTCTTGTCTCCTGTATTTTCTCTGCCATCCTGCCTGTGATCCTCGTGTTTTCTGGTTTGTAATTTAGTTTTTGTTCTCAGTTTAGTTTTTGGTGTTTTTCCTTTGTACTTTCTTTTATCTCAGCCTGCCCTCTGTTTTTGGTTTTCCTGTAAGATTTGTTTTTTCCACCAGTTTACACTTACGCTTTTTGTTAAACTTATCTGTCTGCCTGGTCACTCTGCATTTGGGTCCATCCTTTAAACTAATACCTTGACAGAACTTATCCCCGTGGAGCACTGGGCGTGGCCGTGGAAACCGGTTGAGGTAAATCACCCTGCCAGAAAGCATAGGTAAAGGACATATTTATAACATGATAAATGCAGTGTCTGTTCAATGCAAGATGTTTTCCATTATAACATGATAAATTACGTGTCGTTACAGGAGAGTACTTCAAGACGTACAAGTCTTTTCAAGAGGGCCACAATCCCTCCATAAAGATGACTGAGAACGCCACGGCCCAAGCCAGCAGGGTCAAGGCATTCCTCTTCTACATGGGCCACAATCACAGCCGGCTCTCTGACTGGCTGTTCCTAAATGACATGGCGAGGGTTCGGGGGTGAGTAACATTGTTATTTCAGTGTTGGTTGTAAATGAAAGATGTATATTTCACTTTAGGCAGCTATCAGTGTCAATAGTGCAATTGGTAATTAATGTATTGTGTGCATTTTCTCAGTTTAATATTCTATAAACTGATTTACAATGTTTTTCCTTACACTCTTCAAACAGATGGTCACGTAGCATGGTGGTCGGTGGAATGGCGGTCACCACAGCTGACCTCAAAAATGCCCTGAATTTTGTCAAGTACATGCAGCAGACAAAACCCACAACCAGTCGGTTGACCGAGGTTCAGCTGACAGCGATCATTAGGGAGCTGCAGATGGGCTTGAATTGCATGCGGCACTAGGTGGTAGTCCACCAGATGGCTATCAAGAGGTCCAAGGCTGGAACACTGCCACCCAGACAGGACCTCAACAGCTGCCTGTTGGCTGCCGACAAAAAAAATGCCAGAGTTGCTGGGTAAGTTGCTTCCACTTTTACAATGATTCTCCACACAACAGGACACAGGGGTTGTTAACAAAGGTTATTGATTGTGAGTGCTAGTTTTTTTTCTCTTTTTGTCAGACCTCCCGGAACAGAAGTTTACAGGCTTCATGTTCTATGGGTACTAGACCACCTACTGGAGGTGCCTCTTCAGGCACAGACCGGGGGTCTTTACCAACATGATTGACCAGGAGGTGGAGGAAGCAAGGATGCATGGCGGCCAGCATGGGTACCTCATCCATGTAAGCACGATTATTTTTGTTTTCTGGTGATGTTCTGGCAGTATTTGCTTTGACATCCGATTTGACTGTTATCAGGCTATTGAATAGCCATTATCAACACACATCTGTCCTAAATGAGTAGGCTAGTAGGGCCCTACCAAACTAATAATAGGTTCAAGAGGCTGTTATCACCTATTTATTTTTAGTGAGCAGTCAGGTCACGTGACGCCCACTAACAAAAAGGAAAACACAGAAGAAGAAGTATAACCAACCAACCACAGAAGAAGACAACCACAATGATTTGGCGCGGGAAACTAAGTACGTCTTTTATTAGCTATTTTGTGGGAAATAACTTTACCTGTCAGCTGTTTTAATATGAAAAGTTGTATGACGCATGCAAAACACGGCGTATCGTCTAATGTTACACGTTAGACGATACGCCGTGTTTTGTAACGTTGCTGTATGTAACCTAGCTTACCGGGAGGTGTTTTAACATGTTAACTATACATTATTGACATACGCTAACAATTAGGTGCGTCTTTTATTAGCTATTTTGTGGGAAATACCTGTCAGCTGTTTTAATATGAAATGTTGTATGACGCATGCAAAACACGGCAGATCGTCTACGTTAGACTGACGTTAGACGATACGCCGTGTTTTGCATGCGTGATAATGTTCAACACAATGCTGAAGTGGACTGAAATGGCATCTCAATTTCCATTGTTCTTTAGGCTATCATTGACATTGATCATGGCTGCACCTAAGGGTAAGGTATAAATCTAAAAATGAGGCAGTAGTTATTAATTAGAAAGCTACGAGAGAAATTTGAGTTCACCCTTACTAATGAAAGACTGGGATTGCTATCTAGTTCTACCATGACCACTTATGTGTTGTTGTAAACAATCAGTTTTGTCTCAAATGCATGGCTGAGCTTGATATCACTGTCATTCACCTAAATTACTAATAATCATGGCATATGGAGCTATGATCTACACTCCTATGACTAACTCCTTTCCTTTTTTCCCCCTTATAACCACACAGAGCGAAGATTAATTGACCCAGGAAACAGAGACGTCTTGAAGTCGTTTTTTGACAGGGGAATGACTCGGGTTGGGTCATCCCTCATCCACGATGCCTGTGCTGCCACAGGCTTAGATACATATGTCATAGAGGTATGGTTTATTTTCTGTTTTTAGCCGTAAACGGAGACCACGAGTTGCATCACCAAATGTAATATTACTTTTCAATATCACAAGCAATATTACTTTTCTATTGTAGTTGACTTTACTAAATTTATCTTACCTTTTATTGTTAGCTTATTGTATTAAGCACTGGGGTTAGCATTTACTTCTTAGCCTATACACTTTGCATTTATTTCCATCAGGAGAGACCCCGTATAGAATGAGCAATACATTTATTACATGATGCAGAATAGTGCAAAGTCTGGCGATCGTGAAGTAGTATATCGACGGGGGGTAGTGATTCCGTGATGAGATTAGGATATATTCCCCCCTGGAGTCTAGACACTGGTGGTGGTGGTGGTGAAGGGAGTAGCTGAAGATCTAATGAAGGGATGTAGAGCAGGCCTGGTACAGAATTCTGTATCCTGATGAAGCCTGGAGGTGACGCGGTGGAGGCGCGTTGCCTCGAGTCACACTGAAATGAAACTGACGCAGCAGAGAGGAGAACAGTTTTAAAATTTGATTGCAACGATGTGATTGGCTCATGGAGAGCGTGATAGAATCTGGCTGTATTCGAAACCGCATACTGCATACTACTGAGGAACGCAGTTTGATTCAGTTGTTTATGTTCTGCTTGTTTACTTTATAAGATACTGCATGTCATGATAGCACTGCCTGTAGGCTAGTGTTTCCTTTTGTTTCCTCTGTTTCCCTGCCCTTTTGTATCTTGTGTGTTTTCCCTGGTTTGTCTAGTTTGTCAGTGTGTCGGGAGGTGTGGCCTTCCTCCTCCCCCTCCTCCTGGGCAGGCAAGGCAGGAGCAGCTGCAATCATTCATCCCAATCACCAGCAGTATATCTACCCCGGTCTTCCTGCAACTCATCGCCAGATCGTACCGTCACCCACAGTGGTATAGTATTCTAAATCAGGCTCCCTTAGATTTTGGCTCTCGTCTTTGCTGTTGCTCTCGTGTTTTGATTCTTGGACTTATCTCGTGTTTTGTTGTTTGCTCTGTGCTCAGGTCTGTTACCTGCCAGCTGTGGCTGCTACCTACCTGCCTGCTCACGCCTGCACTCTGCTCCTGGATCAACCTGGAACCTTTGCTTGTTGCAAAATAAATATTATTTTGTTCACTTTAAAGACTCTCGTTTTGTGTGCTGCACTTGAGTCCACGTTTTGGGAACTAGAACACAACAGAACGATCTGGTCCTACAAGATGGACTCAGCAGAAACAAGTTCGATGCAGAGTGCTGTTTCCAGCCATGATGATTTGTTGTCACACCATCACCAGTTGCTTCAGGGTTTATTGGAGACCCAACAAGCCTTGGGTAACCAGATGTCTCAAATGGGAAAATGTTTGGAGACAATTTCAGGCCAATTAGCACCATTCCCCGCTCTGCCTTCTCTTCCTCCGCCTCAGCCACTCAGAGAATCACCTGTTCCCCCACCTGAACCATATGCCGGTGATTTAGGGAGATGCAAGGGATTCCAGCTCCAATGTTCTCTGGTTTTTTCCCGACAACCAGTCACCTTCACCACAGACCAAGCCAAGGTAGCGTATGTTACGGGACTATTAAGAGGGAGAGCACTGGACTGGGCTGAAGCAATGTTGGGAGGAGGAGGGATAAATTCTGTGTCCTATGATCGTTTCATCAGTGAGATGAAGAAAGTGTTTGATCACCCTGTGTGTATTGGAGATGCTGCTAAACGTTTGCTGAACCTACGACAGAGTCCAAGAAGTGTGGCGGATTATTCTGTGGAGTTCCGGATTCTAGCTGCGGAGGCTGGATGGAATGACAAGGCATTAAAAGGAGTTTTTCTACACGGTTTGTGTGAACAGTTAAAGGATGAACTTGCTGTCCGTGATGATACTAACTCCCTTGATGCTCTTATTGATCTGTCTATAAGACTGGACAACCGTATGCGGGAGAGACGCCGGGAGAAGAACTACAAATCCCACACTCCCGTGAACCCCTTTGCTGCGACTCCTACTCTCGCGAGAGTTGCCTCCGGCCCGTCAGAGACTCACGGCTCCGGTCCCAGCCCCTCTGCTCACTCTGATGAACCCATGCAGGTGGGTCGGGCTAATCTCACTCCCGCTGAACGTCAGAGACGGATCCGAGCGGGTGAGTGTATCTACTGTGGTCAAGTCGGACATTTCCTTGCTGCATGTCCTCTCCGCCCAAAAGAGCGGGCTCACCAGTAGCTGTGGGGATACTGGTGAGTAAGTCTGATGTCCCCATCAACACTAGACCTCGTACTCAAATACATGCTAAACTGTGTATGAGTAACATGTCCTTGCCCTTGTTAGCGTTGATTGATTCCGGTGCCGAGCAGAGTTTTTTAGATGCTGAGTTAGTCTCTCAGGCTGGCATCAGCATTGAACCCCTTGAGTCTCCTGTCAGAGTCTGTGCTTTAGACGGAAAGTCCTTAGCAGTAGTAACTCACCGCACTGAGCCTCTTTCTCTCATTCTGTCTGGAAACCACCGTGAGCTAATACAATTTTTTGTTTTTTCTGCCCCTATGACTCCTCTTGTTCTCGGACACCCGTGGTTAAAGCTACACAACCCCCAGATCGACTGGTCGACCAGTAGGATTATGGGATGGAGTAGTTTTTGTCATTCCTCGTGCCTGCAGTCTGCATTACCACCTGTAGATATCAGTGTTGCCCCTCCGCCCTGTGTTCCTCCTGACTTGTCTGCTGTGCCCCCTGAATATCATGAGGTCGGTGAGGTGTTCAGTAAGGAGAGAGCATTATCCTTACCACCTCATCGTCCGTATGATTGTGCTATTGAGCTGCTACCTGGTACCACTATGCCTTCGAGTCGCCTGTACAACTTGTCACGTCCTGAGAGAGGTGCTATGGAGACCTACATAAATGACTCTCTAGCTGCAGGTCTCATCAGACCTTCCTCTTCGCCTCTAGGGGCAGGATTCTTTTTTGTGAGCAAGAAAGACAAGACTCTCTGCCCGTGTATTGATTTTCGAGGGTTAAACAATATCACGGTGAAGAACAAATACCCGCTGCCATTAATCAGCTCTGCTTTTGTACCTCTACAGGGAGCTACTGTCTTCAGCAAGCTAGATTTGCGGAACGCGTACCACTTGGTACGGATTCGAGAGGGAGATGAATGGAAGACTGCATTCAACACACCACTGGGTCACTTTGAGTATTTAGTGATGCCTTTTGGACTGACTAATGCTCCTGCAGTGTTTCAAGCACTGGTTAATGATGTTTTGAGAGATTTTTTGGACCGGTTTGTGTTTGTCTACCTGGATGACATTTTGATTTTTTTCCTCTGATCTCGCAGAACACCAGCTTCATGTACGCCAAGTGCTCCAGAGACTACTGGAGAACAAACTGTTTGTGAAAGCGGAGAAGTGCGAGTTTCACGTCAGCTCTGTTGGATTCCTCGGTTACATCATTGAGAGTGGGCAGGTGAGGCCGGATCCGGACAAGATCAAGGCGGTGGCAGAGTGGCCTGAACCTTCCTCCAGGAAGCTCTTGCAGCGCTTTCTTGGATTCGCCAACTTCTACCGTCGATTCATCCGAGATTACAGCAGAATTGCTGCTCCACTGACCAAGCTCACATCTCTTGCTGTTCCTTTTCGCTGGACTCCTGAGGCGGATCAGGCGTTTGCCGTATTAAAGGACCGCTTTACGTCCGCACCCATCCTGGTGCAACCTGAATCTTCTCTTCAGTATGTCGTGGAGGTTGATGCCTCGGACATTGGTGTGGGAGCTGTCCTCTCCCAACGCTCCAAGACCGATAAGAAGCTACATCCCTGTGCGTTCTTCTCTCGACGCCTGTCTCCAGCTGAAAGCAACTACGACGTGGGAAATCGTGAGTTGTTGGCAGTGAAGTTGGCTCTGGAGGAATGGAGACACTGGTTGGAGGGTTCGGAGATTCCGTTTATTGTATGGACTGATCACAAGAATCTTGCCTACATCCAGTCAGCCAAACAACTGAATTCCCGCCAGGCTCGGTGGGCGTTATTTTTTGGTCGATTCGACTTCACCCTTACTTACCGTCCTGGTTCCAAGAACATCAAGCCTGACGCGTTATCCCGGCAGTTTTCATCAGAGGAGTCACCAAGTGTTTCAGACACCATTCTGCCGGCAGCCTTGGTGGTGGGGACGTTAACCTGGGAGGTTGAGTCAGCGGTTCGGGAGGCTCAACGTGAAGAACCGGATCCAGGTACTGGCCCCGCTAATCGAATGTTTGTTCCTGTGTCAGTTCGCTCCCAGGTCCTGCAATGGGGACACGTTTCCCGGTTCGCTTGCCATCCTGGGATGAGTAGGACCTTGTCACTCCTCAGACGACACTTCTGGTGGGCCACAATGGAGAGGGACGTCAAGGAATACGTCCTCGCCTGCACAGACTGTGCCCGGGGAAAGACATCTCATCGGCCGCCTGTGGGGTTGCTCCGCCCATTACCCATACCTGGTCGCCCGTGGTCCCACATCGCCTTGGACTTTGTCACCGGTCTCCCACCTTCTAATGGTAAAACAGTGATACTCACCATTGTTGATCGGTTCTCCAAGGCTGTTCATTTCATTGGTCTTCCTAAACTTCCTTCTGCACATGAGACAGCTGAACTCCTGACTAATCATGTTTTTCGTCTGCATGGTATCCCTGTGGACATCGTCTCGGACCGTGGTCCTCAGTTCATCTCTCAGGTTTGGAAGTCTTTTTGTCAAGCCCTTGGAGCCACTGTCAGCCTGTCCTCTGGTTTCCATCCTCAGACGAATGGACAGTCTGAGAGGGCTAATCAGGATTTGGAATCCGCCATACGTTGTGTTGCTGCTACTAATCCCTCTTCTTGGAGTACACAGTTAGTTTGGATTGAATATGCACATAATTCTCTCTTCTGCTGCCACTGGGGTATCTCCGTTTGAGGCCTCATTAGGTTACCAGCCCCCACTGTTTCCAGCACAAGAAGAGGAGTTGGCTGTGCCATCTGTGCAACACCACCTTCAACGCTGCCGCAAGGTTTGGAAGGAGACTATGGCTGCTTTGGTTCGGACAGCTGAGAGGAACAAAAGGATCGCGGATCGTCACAGGACCCCGGCTCCCGTCTACATCCCAGGTCAGAGAGTGTGGTTATCTTCCAAGGATATACCTTTGAAGACTGACTCCAGAAAACTGTCTCCCCGTTTCATTGGACCTTTTGAAATTGAGAAGATTATTAATCCTACCACTGTCAGACTCATCCTGCCTAAGTCTCTTAGGATCCATCCTTCGTTTCATGTTTCTAAGCTAAAACCGGTCCTCACCAGTCCTCTGGTCCCTCCGACCAATCCCCCTCCTCCCGCCCGGATCATTGACGTATACGTATACGGTCAGACGATTACGGGATGTTAGACGGCGAGGCCGCGGCTTTCAGTATCTGGTGGACTGGGAGGGATACGGCCCAGAGGAGCGCTCCTGGGTTCCTCGTTCCCGCATCCTTGATGCGGGGATGGTTAGGGAGTTTCACCAGGCTAATCCTGGGAAACCTTGTAGATCGCCTAGAGGCTCTCATTAAGGGGGGGGTACTGTCATGATAGCACTGCCTGTAGGCTAGTGTTTCCTTTTGTTTCCTCTGTTTCCCTGCCCTTTTGTATCTTGTGTGTTTTCCCTGGTTTGTCTAGTTTGTCAGTGTGTTGGGAGGTGTGGCCTTCCTCCTCCCCCTCCTCCTGGGCAGGCAAGGCAGGAGCAGCTGCAATCATTCATCCCAATCACCAGCAGTATATCTACCCCGGTCTTCCTGCAACTCATCGCCAGATCGTACCGTCACCCACAGTGGTATAGTATTCTAAATCAGGCTCCCTTAGATTTTGGCTCTCGTCTTTGCTGTTGCTCTCGTGTTTTGATTCTTGGACTTATCTCGTGTTTTGTTGTTTGCTCTGTGCTCAGGTCTGTTACCTGCCAGCTGTGGCTGCTACCTACCTGCCTGCTCACGCCTGCACTCTGCTCCTGGATCAACCTGGAACCTTTGCTTGTTGCAAAATAAATATTATTTTGTTCACTTTAAAGACTCTCGTTTTGTGTGCTGCACTTGAGTCCACGTTTTGGGAACTAGAACACAACACTGCAGGTTTAAACTAGTTATTCTAACAGCTCATAATGAAGTGAGAAAAACAGGATCATCAACGAGGGGAGACGGGAAATATAAAACATTGATCCACAACATTTACGTTAATCAAACTGCTTTTTCAGTTCCAGCAACTAAACAGAGGACTGAACTCCCTCCAGATATTAGAGTAATGTTAAAAAGTGTCATGTTGTCTCAGCAGGTATCTCTCTGACCCATCAGAGGCTGCTTTTTCCCTCGCCACTCTGCTGCTCTGTAGCCGGTCTGTGAGCGACTGGCCGGCTCTCCAGCGAGCTATGCCCGCGGGCGATTGTGGAGCTTTTCAACTCCAAAAAGCCAGATGACCACAGGTTCCTGTTAATTTATAATGGACATCTGTGTTGTGATATTTAAACAAACTAACCGTCAACAAGGAAATAAAAGCCTCTGGTCTACAGACCGGTCTCTAGAGAGCTCCAGCAGTTCACAGCGGGGTCTCTGAGTGTGACTACCCAGCTTGCTGGCAGCGACTCCGGCAGACGCTAGCTGGCCGTCACTTGGCATTTTGTGGAGCTTCTAAACTCCAACAACAGTGGAGCAAATGTTCAATTCGCCATCTAACTTCGTAAAACTGCCGATATTAATAATCTACACAGTTGATTTCTCGCCTCAAAAACTCAGAAGTGAATTTAGTGATGAAATGGCTACAAAAAATGTAAATGTTACGTTTTTGGCTGCTGTTGTTGTAGCCTGTAGTGGTCCAGCGCTTTGCATTGTGGGTTTACAGTAGGCGAGGTAGACTGGTCCGATGCATACTGGAGATTTATTCCAAATCAGTACGACATCCAGGTATTTTTGGCATACTGTAGATTTCACTTTTGTTCGCATACTGCATACTACATTTTGGCCAAATCAGTACGTACTACTAATATAGTATGCGGTTTCGAATACAGCCTCTGTTTGGTCATCTAAGAGTGAACCGCCCACAGTCAGCTGATAGAGTAGGAGCCAGTAGAGAGAGAGAGAGACAGAAAGGTTGTGAATGACAGTGTTTAAGGGTCCTCCTGTCTGTACTTTCGCTTTAAGCTTCAGTTCCACATAAAGTGTGATGCTTTATGAATGATGCAAAGTGATAATTGTAGGCTATGACTTCTTGATGTTATACCTATGCAACCGGGAGTTTGCTATATTTTCACGGACCCTTATGAAACAGAGGGAATATACGGCCCATCTCGAATAATAACACTGCTTCAATCTGTTACCTTGTAGACTAATAGAGGCCCACCGCTATTACAGAATTTATGGTAATGGATCCCCGTGAGCAGTGGATGCGCAGAGAGAATGAAACAGTGTTACAGTGTGGACAAGCACCTCGAAAACTAGTTACAAAGCAGCTAGATGATCTACAAGTACTGGATCCGTTTGAGGAAATGGTTTGGATGAAACACGCTGAACATTTATGGGTGTGGATCGATCAGATGACTTTGAATCACGTCGGTTCTTGCCGTGAGGGATTCGATTGCAACGATATCTGAGAGTGAAACACCCACAGTCAGCTGATAGAGTAGGAGCCAGTGAGAGAGAGAGAGAGAGAGAGAGACAGTAAGGTTGTGAATGAATGAGAGTGTAAGGAGGGTCTTCCTGACTGAACTGCCTCATAAGTTTCATTAGTCCTGCCGACAAGAATAATATTAATTTTAAGCTATTGCCTCTCAATAACCTTCTGTTGTTTATGTCCCACAAGCACTGCTGTGTGCCTCTCTATCTTCTTTTACTCAGGCTTCTCTGTGTTGGACCATCAGCCGACCTGGACCTCCGTCCTCCAGGAGATTTAGTTTTTCCTTACCTGATGAGAGGGTCGCACTGTAAAGGACAGAGGGTGTCGTATCCTGTACAGATTGTAAAGCCCCTTGAGGCAAATTTGTGATTTTGGGCTTTACAAATAAAATTGACTTGACTTGACATCATTCAAAGTGTGTCATGGGGTCAACTTTTCACCTATTGGTTGATCGACATCAGAGTGCATAGATTGACTGTATGTTATAGTTTAGTCTAGTATAGTTATCATGTCTTCATTCCAGGCTCCGTGTCCGTTCTCTCCATCTTTCTACTTTCTAACGACTTGTTGTCAAGGATTGTTCGGCCCAAATATTACTTCCTGTCTCACAACTTGGCTAACTAATCTAATAACTTACCCACTTTCTAACAAGTTAATTCATTTGAACTTCCACCTTGGACAGTATTACAGTTTAGCTCCTAGCTTTTCTAGCAATGTATGCATCATATGAATATATGTATATATAATTATATTATATATTAAGCTCTTGGCTTCTTTAGGTCTTGCAGTTCAGCTTTCAACTCTGCCAGTTTTACAATTCAGATTTTTAGGAGTGCAGTGCAATACACTTTAAGATTTCTGTACTTTAAGCAATGCTTTGCAATTCATTTAAACTGTCAGTGTGACAGACAAGTATGTGACAGACACGAATAATTCATTTTCAGGCTTAATTCATTTATTTGGAGAAAAGCTAATTTCTTTGTTGTCTCAGTTATTATTGTATCATTTTCAGGGCATGTAAATACATTTTTGGATGTAAATGTGCACCAATACTGGTCATTGTTGAGACTATGCAGCACACATGCAGTGAAACAGAAAGAGGAGTAATGCAGATAGGTGACGCAGATTCTTGTCTGTGTGGGTTGATCTGTTGGTAATGCCTCGGGGGGCTCCTCCTCCTCACTCGATATAGAGACGAGTGAAGGCAAGAGCTGCGTATGCAATTTCTTTATCCTTCTCTTTCACTATTTCCCCCGTTTAAGGAAAATAACGTTCACAAAGCACGGTACCGTTGTAAAAGCACGTTAAGAATTTGTATTACGTTGTTGTTCATTATAGAACTGTTTGAAAGTTTCTAGCTAACTCTGTCTATATGTAAGCTAGCTGCCGGAGGCCTCGTGGTCCCGTCGTAGAGTCCGTCTGTTCACCTTGTCGTTGGCATTTAAGCAAGGCACTGTTACATTCATATCTGTCTGCAGTTTTATAACTGTTGGAGGTGAATTCATGTGTCGAGTGAGCTTAAAAAGTTAAAATACATTCCATAAGAGAGACTTATATTGTATTGCTGTATTAGAATTGAGAACATTTTGAAACAGTTAAAGGGACTGTTTGTAAGAATGTTTGAGAGTGAGAGCAGTAAGAGTGCTCTACATAGACATGAACGAGCATCGCTCAAAACAGTGAGGCGACACACGTCAGCTAAAAGCACAATATCACTCTATATTTCAGCTGCTTGGCAGTAATGTTAGCTGACAAGACGAAGGTCTCTCCATGAATCAATGCTGATCCTAGTGTTGGCTTTTCCTGCCTCAGCCTCCCGACCGCGGCCGACGATAACGTTTCTCTATGCGGAGCCCCGTCACTTCACAAGACACGGGAAACCTCTGTTGGTCTGGAGGAGCTGCAGCAGTTATTTCTGCACAAACGTCCACTGTACATTCACTAGATATTCTCAGAGCTAAACTAACTCTTCTGCAGTGTGGAGTGTGCGCGCATGCACGTGAGAGTAGAGCGAGAACGAGCGCGGTGTGTGAGTGAAGGCAAGCAGGCAGAGTACAGCAGAGACTCCGGTCCTGGAGACCAAAGCTACGGTCTCCCCCGCGTCCTCCGACCGCGGCCAACACTGTTTAACAGACGGGCTTCACTAGATACACCCAAGAGGTTTTGGTGCTTCCGTGTAGTTTGTGTTGGAGTCTGAGTCTGAACAGCGTAGACACACTCGAGTGCGCATGGGACACCGACCCGGATTGATTAATAGGTGTAAGAAGTTACAAACAGTACCTTTTTAAAAGTGTAATTTAGTCATGATCACGGTGCTCCTGAAACTGAGTTGTGATGTCCAAATGTGTGAGTTTTGTTTACATTGCATTACATTTCAAATGTAACTCAATACAAAGACAGTGAAGGCGAGAGCTGCGTGTGTGATTTCTTCATCCTTCTCTCTCACTATTTCCTGTTTAAGGGCACAACATCAGCATTCACACATATTTTCTGCAGGAAATGCATTTTCTAGTTTCTTGCTCTGACGGAACATTCCTCTCCTTTGTGTAAAGTCCTTTCAACATTATAACCATACCACAACTTTTGTCATTAGAACAAACCAATTTTTTTTTTTTTACAGCTTTAACCAGAAACATTTACCTCCTATACAAGTATAATAATGACAATATGTCATACAACATGAGAAATATCTTGTTATAATATTAAAAGTGTCTTGTTCAAGAGGATTTATGTAATGGTGGCACCTATAATCTTTCAAAATGAGAACTGTTTCAATGGGAAAAAATTAACTCCAATTGCACTGTTATGATGATGAAATAACAGACGTTATACGTTTGAAGAATTTATTGAATTGCATATATACAGTATATATACTGTATATATATTTTACAATATATTTATTCATTTATTCTTTGTTAACTGGAAATAAAAAGTTCGGAAACTTGTGTTTGTTGTATTTTTTCTCTGTTGTTACAATGCTGATTGGTATTGTATTTTACATCGTTGGAAAGCCTGTTTATTTACCTTCACAATGATGTCCAACTTGTAATGATCATGCATTTGTGGGATGAGCAGCACAGCTGATTATGTGGGTAGCGCCCAAGAAAAATTTGCCAAAATGCTCTGCCAATGGTAAACAGTGTATTGTCCTGTTGGAATTGACTCTCGTTTTGAGTTGTTTTGTGGATTGGATGATTGAACTCTCTATCAGTAACAAGGAACAAACAAGACATATTGGCTAGACTACACTTTATTCATTTAATACACCGTCAGGAGCCTCAGTAGCGGTGGAAGATCCATACGCAGCCACAACAGCCTGGCACCTCCTCCTCATGCTGGTCACCAATCTGGTCACACGTTGCTGTGGGATGGCGTTCCATTCCTCAACCAGGATTCGATGCAGGTCAGCCAGCGTGGTTGTGTTGGTCACTCTAACACGTACAGCACGCCCAAGCTGATCCCACAAGTGTTGAATTGGGTAGAGGTCTGGACTCTTGGCAGGCCGTTCCATTCTCTCTACTCCCACATTGTGGAGGTAGTCTGTGATAACCCTGGCTCTGTGGGGGCGAGCGTTGTCATCTTGGAGGATGAAGTTAGGTCCCAGATTGTGGAGATATGGGATCGCCACTGGCTGCAGAATCTCATCCCGATATCTCCCTGCATTGAGATGGCCTTCAATGATGACAAGCCCTGTTTTGCCAGTGAGGGAGATGCCCCCCCCCCCCCCACACCATGACACTGCCCCCACGAAAAGCTGTTCCTCCATCGGTTCAACAATCAGCATAGCGTTCTCCGCGTCGTCTCCATACTTTGACCCTGCCATCCAACTTTCGCAGACAGAACCTGGACTCATCACTGAACATGACATTCCCCCACATGTTCAGGTTCCATTGTCTGTGTTGTCGACACCAGCCCAAATGGGCCTGACGGTGAAGGGCAGTCATTGCAGGCCTTATGAGAATACACTGTTTACCATTGGCAGAGCATTTTGGCAAATTTTTCTTGGGCGCTACCCATATAATCAGCTATGCTGCTCAACCCACAAATGCATGATCCTTACAAGTTGGACATCATTGTGAAGGTAAATAAACAGGCTTTCCAACGATGTAAAATACAATGCCAATTAGCATTGTAACAACAGAGATATAATCCACCAAACACAAGTTTCCGAACTTTTTTTTCCCAGGTTATATTCTTACATTTATTTTCTAATGTCTTTTTTAGTTACTACTGGCCATTTTGGACTTCTATACCTTTAACATAAAGTGTTACCAGTAACCTTACCCCCAGTGAAAAGCATGTATGTCTAATGAACAGTGTAGGTTTATTGGTGTCGCCACAGCAGGGTTTACTTTACACATGCAGAGCCTACTTAATGCCTGGATTAAAGGGCACTCAAACCAACAGCCCCAAGAATTTGTAGTCATGGTGATTTACAGTTCCTTCCAGGGATCACAGCAGTCTCCGCAGCTCTGCAAACATGGCTCTGAAATAGTATGTGTTCAATATATGAATTTGCTATGTAATTTGTAAGTTCAATGTAGATTCATTATCAGTATGGCGAGAAACTGCAGGAGATAAACCACTTTATTTTCACCCCGCTCTCCTCTTCGCCCTCTCACAGATAAACAGACCAGTAGACGACATTGAAGAAGAGGAAGGTGAAGGGGAAGAGGGCTCTTGCATAGAGGTCAATGCGTTTGGCAGCAGCAGGGATGACAGGTTTGGGTGGTGGTGGTTTCTTATTGGCTTTGTTCTGGGACTTGAGGGCCCCCGACACTTCAACCGGTTTACCATAACAGTCAAAGTTTGAAAGTTCAAAGTCTCGAGGTAAAGATCCCACGATGCTGAAGTCGTTGGAGCGAAGGTCCGACTTCGAGGTGCAAACTTTCTTACAGCGAGTTTCTACCACCTGGTAAAAGAGAGAAACTGACTGCATAAAGTCATTTGATATTGTCACTCATGGCATTAGCTGTATAAAGACAGAATCGTTAAATGGTTTAAGTCTTGTCTTACAGCTTTCTGTCCAGGGTCCCCCAGGGGAGCATGCTGGGGCCATTATTCTTTCTATTATACATTAAAGAGACTGTTTGTAAGAATCAGAAATTGCTTGTTAACAGCGACACCTGTGGCCGTTAAGTCAAGTCAACGTCCTGATGCTCGCGCTTGTGCTCGCTCTACATAGACATGAACAAGCATCGATCAAAACAGTGAGGCGACACACGTCAGCTAAAAGCACAATATCACTCTATATTTCAGCTGCTTGGCAGTAATGTTAGCTGACCAGACCAAGGTCTCTCCATGAATCAATGCTGATACTAGTGTTGGCTTTTCCTGCTTCAGCCTCCCGACCGCGGCCGGAGGGAACAGGGGAGACACCGGAGTTTTGGTCGGAGATGATAACGTTTCTCTCTGCGGAGCCCCGTCACTTCACAAGACACGGGAAACCTCTGTTGGTCTGGAGGAGCTGCAGCAGTTATTTCTGCACAAACATCCACTAGATTCACTAGATATTCTCAGAGCTACGAAGTCTTCTGCAGTGTGGAGTGTGCGCGCATGTACGTGAGAGGTGGAGTGAAAGAGCGAGAACGAGCGCGGTGTGTGAGTGAAGGCAAGCAGGCAGAGGAGCAGAGTACAGCAGAGACCCCGGCCCTGGAGACCAAAGCTACAGTCTCCCCCGCGTCCTCCGACCGCGGCCAACACTGTTTAACAGACAAGCTTCAATAGATACAACTTCGCGGTTTTGGTGCTTCCGTGTAGTTTGTATTGGAGTCTGTGTCTGAACAGCGTAGCCACGCGCGAGTGCGCATGGGACACCGACCCGCAATGATTTATACGTGTAAGAAGTTACAAACAGTCCCTTTAAAAATTCCTGCTGGGGCACTAGTTCAATTTAATCCAAACTCATGTTCCTCATCAACTCTCCCCCATTCCCACAACCCTTACCCACTGGACACTGTGTAATAGGCTAATCTTCCAAGGACTCTGCGGTACTTTCTTTATTTTATTGGCACCTTTTATCTAATATATATATTTATTATCATATTAAGATGACTTTGCTTTTAAGTAATCTATATTTATTTGCTAATGAGCTACTGTACACCTGAATTGGGATGAATAAAGTATCTTCTGCCTATCTTTTATGTGATGCCTACTACAATTAATGTATGCGACAGAAATATATTCATGCATCCGAATATATTTGGTCGAGTTTGGCCAAGTTGTGTTTACCTGCAGAGTGTTGACATGTATGGGTGTTCCACCAGTCCCATTCACTGTGTTGTTAGTTTTATTTGAAGCCATCTTTCCTTCTTTCTCTTGCAAAGCTTTCTCCTTCGCGGCCATTTTGGCTTTCTCCTCCTCAATCAGTTTGGGACTGTTCAGCGCCACCTACAGAGAAAGAGGGGAAAACCGACAGAGAGAGAGGTAGAGAGAAAGAGAGAAAAAAAGAGGGAGAGAGTGAGAAATACAGGGCTTGCCTACAGAGAGACTGATAACAGTAGAAAGTTCAGGACACTTGATGTCCAAAAGCTTTTTCTCAAGTTCAAGACTTCTCTTCATTACTCTAGGCCAAATGCACATTTATGATTTGTCTAAAATTGTTGACCATTTGGCAAACAAAATTGCCCTCTTCACACCTCATCAGTACACACACTCAATGAACAGGTAGCTAACAACGCTAGGCCTGCACGATATGAGAAAAATCTGCGATGTCCGATATCATTGTTCAATATTGTACTGTCTGATCAGCTGTTCACTGACTTCACTGTGTGTGTGTGTGTGTGTGTGTGTGTGTGTGTGTGTGTGTGTGTGTGCGCGCGCGCGCGTGAACCAAGCCACCAGGAAGAGCGCCAGTCGTTGATACCATTTTTTTAGGTGAATCAACTCCCCAGTATGAACACTAGAATAGTCCTTATTTAAATCATTAGGTCCTAAAAGGTGTAAAATGCACTAATAGCTGAATCCAGAGTTATTTCCCTTCATCCGTTCATGTGAATGAGACCCAGACTGGAGCGAGGGCTGGGAGGCGGAGTTAGCAAGCTGTGACGACAGCGTAACGGCTGTGACCAAGCGGACGCTACTGCGCCTGCTCTATGGGCCCAATGGATGCGTAAGATCACCGGAAGATCCGAGAACTTTTCAACCCGGAAGTCGAGCCATTTTGGCATTTTTGGCAGCCCCCTCCCTTAAACTGGCAGCCATCAAAGTTTGAGGTTCTTTCTAACTACCGTCCCATTTCAAACCTGCCTTTTTTAGCAAAAGCCCTGGAAAAGGTTGTCATCCTCCAGCTGCATGATCATCTCCACTCCCACTAGCTTTATGAAACCATCCAGTCTGGTTTCAGACCATCCCACAGTACTGACACTGCTCCGGTGAGGGTAGTAAATTACCTCCTAATGGCTGCAGACTCTGGCTCCCCCAGCTTATTCATTTTGCTGGACTTAAGTTCAGTGTTTGATACGGTGGACCATGGCATCCTGCTTCAGCACCTTCGGGAGCTGGGAATTACAGCCACTGGCATGGATTTTTTCCATTCCTACCTCACAGGAAGACAGGAATATGTTGTTCTTGGAAATTTCACCTCCGATATCAGCTGTGTTACCTCTGGCGTCCTCTGCCTTTCTCATCTATATACTGCCCTTGGGAAAAATACTGAGGAGACATAACATCAAATTCCACTCGCAAATGATACAGAATTCTACCTGCAAACTTCACCTGACGAACACCTAGCACTACCCCGGGCTACCAAATGCCTGGATGACATCCATCACTGGATGAGCAACAACTCCCCGCAGCTAAATGGCGGCAAGTCAGAAGCCATTCATTCTCATTGGTACCCCCCATCAGACAAAAAAGGCTGGTATTACCCACATCACCATCAATGGTCATCCCATCCCTCTCTCCTCACTTGTCACAAACCTGTGTGTCAAGCTGGACTCATCACTGTCATTTGATGCACACATCAAATCTGTCTGCCAAACCTCATTCTTCCACCTGAGGAACATTTCACGACTGATACCATCACTGAGCAAACGTAATGCAGAAACACTGGTTCACACCTTCATCAGTTCACGCATTGACTATGCAACTCTCTGCTAGCAGGCCTCCCAAACAAAACTATCCAGAGACTACAATATGTCCAAAACAGTGCCGCCCGGATCCTCACCAGAACTCGTAAAATCACAACACATCACCCCGGTCCTCTACTCCCTTCACTGGCTACCAATAAACTACCGGATCATCTTCAAGATACTCTTCCTGGTGTTCAAGGCCATAAACTGTACCGGTCCCACCTACCTGCAGGAGCTCCTCACCCCTCAATCCTCACCCCGGACACTCATGTCTGGCAACTCCAACCTCCTCACTGTGCCACGGACAAAGCTGACAACCATGGGGGATCGTGCCTTCTCGTCGCTGGGGCCTTGTTTGTTGAACCAGCTCCCAGGAACAATTAATCCTCGGACACGTCAGGAGCGTGTGGTGGCTGCGTTACGTCTGGTTACGTCCGTGTTAACAGGTTAGAGCAGCCACACTGCCCACGTGAGATGCGCGTCTCAGCTGCGTCTCTTCTAGAGAATAGAGGTCTCGCCTATTTTTGACGCGTGCCGCGCGCGTCTCACAGCAACAACAGGCAGTGAAAGTGATCTATTGACTGTATATTTACAACATATCAGCTACATTACTACAGTTTCGATGTCCATCCGTAGAATATGTTACAGAGATTAAAAAAAGTAAAGACTAATTTTTAAATCAACACTGCCTGCTTTCATTTCAAAATAAAAGCCCTCAAGCATTTTTTCTGTGGACAGAATTCCTTCATTTGTTAACACACGGCTTTTATTCTGAAATATGAGCCGTCAGTGCTGTGGAACATGCAGTGACTTGGAGAGGCTTTAGGGCCTCAGACTCACTTGCGGTTTTTAAATCTAATCTTAAAACTCACCTGTTCCTTTTAGCTTTCCCCTAGGGTTTTACAATTACTGTGATTTTATAGTATTTTTAGTTGCTTTTAACTTACGTCAAGAAGTAATTTGTCTATAATTTTATTCATCCTATTTTGATAGTTTTTAATCATATGTTTGTTGTGTAAATTGTCTTAAAGTTGTCTGTGATTCTTTTGCCTTTGTTGTGAGGAATCTTGAAATTTCGCTGTATTTTAAAGTGTGCTATATAAATTGAATTTATTATTATTATTATTATTATTATCCTATGTCCTGGTTCAGACGCAGAGTTTTAAGCCTGTTTGGCTCTGTTTCATCACAGAGAACAACTGCCACATGTATGTAACACTGCTCCACCTGAGCGTCTCTTTTGCTGTGTGATTGACAGTCATCACTCTTATGAGTGTTGACAGGAGGTAACATGTAGATTTGCTGGATTTTTCACCATAAAACTTATTATTCAAAGAGTTTATTCAAAGTGACAGAAACCAGGATATTTGGAGTGATGCAGAGATGGAAAAGTGGCTAATAGTGTGTTAGTGTGCCACTGTGGTGGATGTGACTGTGGGATCGCCATTTACAGATCCCTCGAGTAGTAAGTTGGTCCCTGGGGTGGTATACCGCTTGTGTTCCTCTGCCATATACCGTTTCCTAAGAGCAGGCGCACCGTGGGCCACGACAAGTACTGCCGTGAATGCACGTTTCTTTCTGTTTTTATTGACAATGTAGCGCGACACAGCACCGTAAATAAAGGAATCTATATCATTTCCCTAGGCCGTTCTGTTGTTGTGATATGTGCGATGCTCTTGAAATGACAGTAAAGCAATTTCAGACTTGCCGATGTACCCTGATGAGAGCTAACGTTAGCCTAAACTGACATGGCTTTTGTTAGCCTTAGCCAGTCTGATTAATCGATAACGGAACTCTTGAGCCAACTAACCAAACAGGGTTCTACTTTCATTATTTCCGTCATGTTTCTGGTAGGCCGGTAACACGATCATACATTATATAAACCTCTATGTCGCAAAATATTTACCAGGCATATGTATGGCATATTATTATTAGGGATGCACCGATACCACTTTTTTTCAGACCGAGTACAAGTACAAGTTCTTACATTTGGGTACTTGCCGATACCAAGTACCGATACGAGTACTTCTCTGTGCCAAAAGACCCTCGTTAATAGCCAGCTGGAGGGTGTGAGCGACACACGGCAGGCTGGGGAGTCCCGCATACGAGGCGGTGCGCCGCCACCGGCTCTAGGTCGGCTTGGAAAGGCTCGGGGTGAAGGTGGCCCGAGGCCGCAGCTTTACAACGCTCCCCGCCCGGACCTCAATGCACCGTAGACAAAGGGCTTGCCTCTCCCTCTCTTCCCGCTGGGGGCGGCCCCCTGCTCCCGGTGCAACTGTCGACCGTGGCGGACTGTCCTCAGTGCGCCCCAACCGTGTCGTGCCGCCAGATCGGGGCTCGGCCCACGTAAAAGGCACCAGGGGTCTGTGGCGTTGTCGGCAACCCACCCGACCCGTCTTGAAAGACAGATCAAGGAGTCTAACGCACGCACAAGTCAGAGGGTGCAAGCAAAACCCTGTGGCGCAATGAAAGTGAGGGCCGGCGCGCGCCGGCTGAGGTGGGATCCCGGCCCAGCGGGATCGGGCGCACCACCTTAAAGTGGTATCGGTGCCGTGGTATCAGAGCCGTTTTGCGAGTACGAGTACCCGAGCAGAGTATCAGACCCGATACCCGATACTGGCATCGGTATCGGTGCATCCCTAGTTATTATTCATCATAAATGCTTTGAATGAGTAAACGGTTGCTATACGGATGCCGCTCTATCGGCATGGATATGATAAACGTGGGGGGTATTTTATCACTATGATCTATCTTCGGATACAGTGAAGTGGCAATATGTGTGTGTGATTACCGGAGGTAGAAAATACACTTACACTCAGTAAAATTTGAACACATTTTTACTTTACTTGAGTATTTCCATTCTACTTCTAGTCCACTTGTTACATCTCAGAGGGAAATATTGTACTTTTTACTGCACTACATTTGATACCTTTGCTTACTTTGCAGATTAATAATACAAATATAAACCAACCTAATAAAGATCTGAGTGCCTTTTGATTACACCACCTCATACAGGCTGCTTTTACTGTAAAGTTTGTCTCAGTCTGCAGTGGCAGGTTCCTATATCTGCCAGAAGGGGGCTCTATAGGACTCTTCATAACTTGTTGTTTTCATTCACCCCATTACCAGACACTAATCCCAGTGAGCTTTTACACAGTCTTAATTATTTCATTCAGGAACTGCTGGAAAGTGTGTTATTCTATTGAATTTTTGCACTTAGATTTCATAAAGAGCCAAGATCGATATGATTAGCATAGACGTTGGGGGTGTTTTCCTATGATCTATCTTTGGATAGTCTAAAATGACAATGTATGTATTATTAGTAATTAGTATGTATGTATATTAATTAGTCAACACACTATATTTTTACTTTAAAGTCCATCGTGGCTTGAATCTATTACACATAGCCTCACTTTTAATGTAAATTCCAATTGGCTGGAGTCTAGAGATGGATACAATACAATCTCATTGAGTTAACAGCTCCAGAGCTGTGTGTCTATGTGTGTAACAGTATGTGTTACGGGTCTGCATTGATCTTTCAATGAATGTGGATGACTCCTACAGTATCTGCTGTCCAGAGCTGCTTTATACTGTATGAAAACCTTCTCCTCCATATGATATTTCTTTTTATTTGGTCTTTTTTATCTTTATATTTTTATTACTATGCAACTTTTCATTTATATGCTGCTTTTTTGACAATATGCTTATTCTTTTTATTTATATGATACTTCTTTTTTTGTTTTTTTATTTTGTATCTTTATTTAGATACGCCAGCATGCCCGCTGTGCCTGGCAAGAGGTTCCCTGGAGCACATCCTAAGCTGCTGCCCAAAAGCCCTGGGAGAGGGGAGGTACAAATGGTGCCATGACCTGGTGTTGAAGGCAGTAGCGGACATCCTCTGCACTGGAATCCAACAGAACCGGAGTTTTGTCTAACTTTAATGTTCTGCATGATGTAATGTATTTTGTCCTAACTATTGTTGCTGTCATGATTCAATGATGTTGTCTTGTTATGTGTTGGATGCTGCTATTTGACCCTGTCTTGGCTAGGTCTCAAATGTAAAAGAGGCTTTAATCTCAATGTGACTTCCTAGTTAAATAAAGGTTATACATATATTATAATGTGTGCCATGTTCGCGTATGGCCAAAGCAACCTACGCCACAGGGCTTTGTTGTTTCCATGGTCGTCTTGATTTAATCAGCATCTTATACTCTTTGTACTGTACTTGTTTCTGTGATTGATATCTTATATCTCTCATTAACATTATTATTACTGAGTAAAGTCAACAATGACTTAGCCCAGTTGCTGGTGTACCACTGCTGTTGCTTTCTCCTTCTTCCATAATCCCAGACTCTCTGACCAGGGAGGGTCTAACCCAGTGATGGATATGCAGATGTACTGTATATGTGCAATTGTATGTGTGTGTGTTTGTGTGTAAGAAATTACCTGCACCAAAGCATATTCCACCAGTGATGAAAACCCATAAAGTAGACAGGTAATGAGCCAGATATCAATGGCCTTTACGTAGGAAACCTTTGGTAACTCTGACGCCAAGAGCATACTCTCACTGGACAGAGAGAGTACTGATAAAATACCTAGAAACACACAGATGTTAACACATTAATGTTACCACATGTGAATGATTATTTCCAGATGAGTGACATTTATGTTAAATTAAATCTACTTGAGAGAAAAAGTGGTTGGTTAGTTGGTTGGTTGGTTGGTTGGTTAGTAGCAATCATGTTTAGTGTGATGATGTCAACATTGGTTGTGGGATGGTAGGATAAAGTAAGGTGGCTTGATGAATGGATTGATTAATGGACTAAAAGCACAATAGGATAACTGATAAGGGCAGAATCAAGATAAGTTAAATATTCACAATCATTTCTCGATATTGGAGAGTCTTATAAGTTCAACATTATAATCTGTTGTGAAGACCAGTATCAACAATTTATGTCTATCCTGAGTACATGTAAGGAATTGCTGTACATTTACTGTGGATTAACAACAATGTCTTACAGTATTTTGTAATAATTGTAAGATACTGTTAAATATTTGTCCTTTGCATGCAAATTAACAGTTAATACCGTTGGTTAACTATAGCCGAAACTAACTGTAATTTATCAGCATAATACGGTATTTTCTGTCAAGCGGTGGAAATATCCGCTATCGTCCCTTTACAAGTTCAGTGAGTCACTATCCATCAGCATTGTGCAGATGATTGTAGGCTAATGTTTCTGTTATGAACATTTTTGAATAATCAAACTGCTCATTTTTGAGTGACTGGCTATTCCTGATAGTGATTTAGACAGCACCGCTTCGGCAGTCTACGTCATCATTCTAATGAGAGCAGTCCATGTAGTAACGTTATACTTCTCTCCTGAAATCTGCAGTGTCCAGTATTGTTTCGTCTGCTTGATTATTGTTGACATCTCAGAGAATGTTTCATTAGGTCTGTTTCATTAAGTCAGGTAGCTAAGCTCTTTAACGTTAGCTAGCTCAAGCTCAATTAGCCGTAGTAACGGAAGATACGAAGATGAAGATGTAACGTTAGTGACCTAACTTGTGTTTACTGTGCTATTATGGAGCCGACTGTAGAACCGCAAACAGGAAGGAACGGGAAGATTTTCAAAAGGGAGGGGGGGACCTAGAATCGCAAAAGTGTCTCCCAGACGGAGGGAGAAGTGAGATGGACTTCCCATCCCCAGATGGACCGATGATTCCTTTTGATATGAGCACTGATCCGTGATTGTTGAATGATTCTTGTGATTACATATGACACATACCTTAACATTATTTTGTTTTACTTCACCTTCAGGTGTCTGTCACATACACTAACGTTGAAAGAAGATTCACTCTACCAGCCATAGTGGAGTGGATAGTGGAAAAATCATGCAAATGGTGATACAAGCACCAAATTTGGCATTATGATTCCAGAGGGGACACTTAACAAATATAAACAGTTGGCCACTTGAAAATCCAATTTAGCCACTTGAAAATCCAATTTTCAACAATTTTTAACCGCAATATGTTGGCCAGGGAATCAAGCATCAAGACCCAGCGGTTTCATTTTCCCGCTGAGAAAGTGTGTGTGAAGCTGAAATATCTTGCACGTCCATTGCGACACAAGGAGACGAAGCCATCAGCAACAATAGGAAGTCCCTGGATGCTGTGACCCCATGCTCTCATGAGGAAGCAGGCACTAAACAGACACAAAATGGCCGCCATATTGCAGTTAAAAATTGTTAAAACTATCAAAATTAGATCCAGCATGCTAGAAAACATATAATTTGACACCAAGATCAATCAAATCGACCAAGTAGATAAATTTCTATGAGAGAAACCATTATCGGCAGGTCAATTTGGCGGCCATCTTGGATTTTCAAGTGGCCACTCGTTTATATTGCTTAGTGACCCCTTGGCAATCATCATGCCGAATTTGTTGCTTGCATCCCTTTTTGCACGATCTGACTGAATAATTGATGTAATCCGCTCCACTACCAGTTCTCAGCTCATTTTGCTCGGTATGTATTTAGTTGTACATTTTAAAATAACTTCATTTTATGTTTTATTTCCTGTTTTTGAGAAATATTGCATAATGGTGGAGATATCACTGGAGAAGATATGAAATACTTCCTCTTCACTTCACCTAAATTTAAACTATATTTCAAAGGAAATGAGCCCACGACAAACAGTCACTGGATGATCAGCATTGAGGAGCGTGTGGTCTTTGGATTGGGACTTTCTGCACTGTTGGCTGTGTCATTTTCAACCTCCAGTATCAAGATGGGGCCTCCAAAAAGACAAAGTCATCTGTACAAATGATTGAGGAGTTTTAATAAACTACAGCAATATTGTATTGAATGTATATTCTTGTGTTTTATACTTTTTTTTAATTTGTGAGGAATTAAATGCAAAAGTAGCACATTATATTACCCTTTGTAAATATACAGTAACACGGTGGTTTATACTGTAAAACTACCGTAAACCCAGTTATCCTACTGTCACATACTGTAATTGTGTATACAGTAATATACTGTTAAAATAAATTACAGTAGCTGCACTGTAAAATAACAGTAACCCAGTGACCCAGCTCTGCAGGGTGGCGGGGATCCCTCATGGGATCAGATTGTTTCCTCTGGAGACCCGAGGAAATAGAAGAAAAATTGTGTATATCCTAATTGGACCATGCTCTGTTTAAGACTGGAGTATTTTGCAGGCAAGATTGAATTAGAAAACTCTTGGACTACATCCAAGTTTGAAGAAAGTTCCCTATGTGAGGTCTACCCAGAGGAGATTACAGCAGCCTCCCTCAATTCTTGGATTAAGAAGCAGCTGTGTTTCATGACAAACATTAAAGGGACTGTTTGTAAGAATCAGAAATTGCTTGTTAACAGCGACACCTGTGGCCGTTAAGTCAAGTCAGCGTCCTGTTGATTGCGCTTGTGCTCGCTCTACATAGACATGAACGAGCATCGCTCAAAACAGTGAGGCGACACATGTCAGCTAAAAGCACAATATCACTCTATATTTCAGCTGCTTGGCAGTAATGTTAGCTGACCAGACCAAGGTCTCTCCATGAATCACTGCTGATCCTAGTGTTGGCTTTTCCTGCTTCAGCCTCCCGACCGCGGCCGGAGGGAACAGGGGAGACACCGGAGTTTTGGTCGGAGACGATAACGTTTCTCTCTGCGGAGCCCCGTCACTTCACAAGACACGGGAAACCTCTGTTGGTCTGGAGGAGCTGCAGCAGTTATTTCTGCACAAACGTCCACTGTACATTCACTAGATATTCTCAGAGCTAAACTAACTCTTCTGCAGTGTGGAGTGTGAGGGCATGCACGTGAGAGGTGGAGCGAGAGAGAGAGAACGAGCACGGTGTGTGAGTGAAGGCAGGCAGGCAGAGGAGCAGAGTACAGCAGAGGCTCCGGCCTTGGAGACCAAAGCTACGGTCTCCCCCGCGTCCTCCGACCGCGGCCAACACTGTTTAACAGATGGGCTTCACTAGATACAACCAAGAGGTTTTGGTGCTTCCGTGTAGTTTGTGTTGGAGTCTTGTCTGAACAGCGTAGACACACGCTAGCGCGCATGGGACACCGACCCGCAATGATTTGTACGTGTAAGAAGTTACAAACAGTCCCTTTAAGTATCAGCCCATGGTTGGAAATATCAGTGAACAAGGATAGTGACACTGATATTTGGCAGTCTTAGGACAAAAAAACAAACAAACAAAAAAAAACGAACAAGAAAAATCATGGCAGAATTGTAGCTACTCTGTGTGGTGCACCAACCTTTGAGCGTTGAAGGATGTACGTAACCTCTGTAAATATTTGAATACTTAATACATGAATGTAAATTGTTGCAAATACAGCATGTAACATGTATCTTTGTGATACTCACCTAATGGCACCCTTGCAGCTGAGGCATCAGGGTTGATCCAGAACGATAACCACGACAAAACAACAATCAATAGAGTTGGAGCATAAACTCCCATCAAGTAGAAACCAACCTGCCGACGCAATGTAAAAATCACTTCAACGCAGGTGTAGTATCCTGGAAACAGACAGAGAAGGAGTAATGCAAACAACGATTTTTATTTGTAAAGAATTTAGCTAACTTTGTTTTCACATTAACAATGAAGGCTATTTTTCTGTTGATCAGTGTGAAAAAACACACATATACAAAAATGATTTAGTCAATTTGAAATTTAGGGTGCTTTCACACCTAACTTGTTGTGTTTGGTTCAAATGAACTCTTCTGTTTTCCCGGTTGGTTTTGTTCTTTCAGGCTGGTGTTGGCTGTGGTAATTTTTGGGGGGTTTTTTTAATAAGGAAAATTCACAATCACTAATCATTCAGTATCACCAGACTTATCCTTTAAGGACTTATTGCTCTGACAGTAACTTAGGGTCATTTTAAGCCATCTCCAAAAGAAGTGAAAAATCCAAGCTTCTGTCAAATCGGTAACACCAAATCGAGCTAAATCAGTAACCAATGAACGAAGGACAGGCTCCTCTAATATAGTGCGGTTGTGCTAAATTGATACAACGGCACACTTGTGTGGTTGGTATAGGTGCAATAAACTTTGGGCTATGAGGTGCACTCTTAGAAATAAAGGTTCCAAAGGGGTTCTTCATGAAGGGCTAAGGTTCTACCCGGAACCATTTGCTTCTGAAGAACCCTTATTTGAAGAAAGGGTTCTTCAATAATCCTTTGTAAGACTAACGGTTCTCCAAAGAACCCTTTTTGTAAGAAATAGTTCTTCAAGGATTGTTGAAAGCATGCATGAGTCGTCCCAGCCCACACCCTCAAAAACTGTGATTGTGAACCATGATTGTTGTGGGTTGAGCTGCACCACATCAGCCTTGCTAGACAAGCTACCTATGAAACTAAAAACAATGTTAGGGTGGACTAAGATCTATGGGTAATGTAGTCAATTGTTATAAAACTAGTTTCAGAAATTATAGTTGAAGACTCTGTGGATCCTCGGCTTAGACTGCAAGGATTCATCTTAATTTTACTATATAATATAACTTAACAGTCTGGCAGAATTGAAATCCACTGCACCAATGAAATAGTAAAGGCTGAAGTAGAACTAGTTTAATGAAATCTCCACTCCAAAAAACGTGATTGGGAACTAGGAGTGTTGTGGGTTGCACTGGACCAAATCAGCCTTTAAGGAGCCTCTCAAAGCCAAAGGCTTGAAGTAAAGCCAGGGTTAGGGTGGATGGTTCTAGTTAACACCTTTATTTTGAAGAGTGTAGAGCCTTTGGTGGATTAGCCAAAAGCTAAACTACTAGACGATGGAGGCTGTACAAAAGTAACCTCATATCGCCGCTCTACTACCCACTGAGCCAGTAGCAATCAATATACAGAGACTATAAAACACTTTGTGAGTATGTTGTCATTTGAATTAATCAAAGCTATCTCTCTCTCTCTCTCTATATATATATATATATATATATATATATATACAGTATATATATACTGTATATATGTATATACAGTATATATATACCAAACAACTGAATATACGTTCACTAACAAAATCCACGCCAATATTGATGGGTTCACAATAGTTTATTACATATTGAAGATGGATGGGAGCAATGATGATGAAGGGATGAAGATTGAGGGATGAAGGAATGAGGGGATGAAGGGTCAGGAATGAAGGGATGAAAGGATGAGGGGTGAAGGATTGAGTGTTGTGGTGAGGGGATGAGGAGAGGAATCAGGGTAGTGTATAAATGGATGGAGAGTGACGTTGGACCGGTGTGAGCTGGAGGCAGTGTGAACCGGTGGAGTCGAGACTCTGAGTGGGAGTCTCTTCACAAGCTCTGACTTTTACAGAGCCCTCAAGAGTAAACCTCAGGAGGAAAGGTGTGTGTGAGTGTTTCTGATGTTCAGATCATTGTGGATGTATGAGAGGTGTGCTGGAGAAAACCAGCAGCCAAGAATTGTATTGATGTGGTCCGATGCCTGGATAAGATTTAGATGGTGACGGTATTTTTGGGATGTTAGTGCCCCCAAAGAATGGCTGCTTTGTCAACTGGGTACATTTTGCAGATCGTGGAGGAAGGAGTGAGAGATAAGTACTCAGGGCAGCCTTGCAGCTGAGAACCACCTGCCACTGTATTAGCCGCCGAAGCCGAAGAAAGGATGCATCTGTGAGAAGCTGGATGTCTTCTGGCTTGGTCGTCATAAGAGAACGAGATGCCATTCCGGAGAGGAGAGGAACTGGTGTACGGATTACAATCTACTGCACATGTCCTGCATCGTTTGAAGAGAACTCAGTTACGGTAGTCCTGATTGACCCGAGCAGCACACGACAAAGGCTTTTTTACAAATTCAGTGTTAAGTTAAAATTAACTGAAGCAATTTTTGTTGGCACCCCACACCAGATCCAGTCATCCTCCATAACCAGCATTACCTTCTCTGGTCACGACATTCCCCTCTCCTCACCAGTCACCAACATTGGTGTAAGATTAGACCCTTAACTCACCTTTGAAGCCCATATCAAACACCTCTGCAAGATCTCCTTTCATCATCTCAGAAATATTGCCAAACTCCACTCTACACTCACCTTCAGTGATGCTGAAAAGCTGGTCCTTCCCTTTGTCTCCTCCAGACTGGATTACTGCAATGCACTTCTCATCAAGATCCCTAATAAGAGTCTTCAGAGACTACAGTATGTACAGAACAGCGCTGCAAGGATCCTGATGAAACATGAAAGGCTGAGTTCAATCAAGGTTGCTGGCGGCGTAGGATGGCTGGAGATGGAGAGGACTCTGGGACTTCAGGAGTTTTCAGATCTCCTCCAAACAGATCGCTATCTGAAGGGTTGAGAAAGAGCTCCTGGTCTGCTTGGAAAGGCCCGGGTTGGGAGTTTCACAGCACCCCTCACCCGGACCTCGACGCTTCCCAGGGCCGTGCAGTGCTCGCTGCGCAGTGCACCCTCTCTCCCAACGGGATTCCCAGTCCCCGATTTCGGGACCGACCCGTCTTTAAACACGGACCCCATCTCGTTTACCATTATTATGCTGTGTGACGTTTTGCCATCAGCATTCATATCCATACAACATTTATGATTAAATTGTTTATTCAAGCACAATGTTCTTCTAAGAAAGGAGTCAGCAACCTGCAGCTCCGGAGCCACATGCATCTCTTTAGCTCCTCTCTAGTGGCTCCCCGTGGGTTTTTAAAAATGGAAATGAATAACTGTTTTTTTGTTTAGATTTTTCATTTTTATTTATCATTGTTGTAGGTCACATTGAGGAAAAAAAATCTGAGATTTCGAGAATAAAGTCATAATATTATAAAATAGTAATTTTACGTGTTATTTTCTTTTTTTTCTCATAAAGTTATGACTTTTTTCTCGTAACGTTACGACTTTTTTTCTCGTAAAGTTATGACTTGATTTCTCATAAAGTTATGACTTTATTCTTACAATGTTACAACTTTTTTTCTCGTTACGTTTTTACATTATTCTCGTAATATTATGACTTTTTTTCTCGTAAAGTTATGACTTTATTCTCTTAGACTATAAAGTGTGCTAACTTCATCACAATGCTCAAATGTTTTGCGGCTCCAGACAGATTTCTTTTTTTTTTCTTTGCCTAAAATGGCTCTTTAGATAGTAAAGGTTGCTGACCCCTGTTCTAAGATCTAGCCTCGTAATTTTGCTCTCAACTCAACTTTAAAATGAAATTGTTTTTTCTTCCTGGAGACCCTCTACCCCCGTAGAGAGTCTAGATTCACCCACGATAGTCTTAAAAAATCGTGTGTGAAACACTGTATTAGTCTACATCATCCAAAGCTGCAGGCCTCCCGAATTCAAAACTCATTCCGGCGCCACTGCTATTGACTGCACGTGTTTTACTAGGGTTGATTACATTCATAGGAAGTTACTATATTAACAAGTATCAAAGTATGTTTGTAAAATATAATGTCAAATTTAAAGCAGTAATAGGGTTAACTGTTTGCTTTGTAGTGGTAGTTGTAACTTGATTATTTGCTACATGCATGCTTATGGTAATGGTAGTGTTAATGTTTTTGTTATAATTCTATAATTGCGAAATACTAACCTGTTCCTTGGTAGAACTTTGTGCAGTTTCCATATTTGATGTCCTCTTGTTTGATGTCGAACTGTGGGAGAGCAATCTCATCCATCTGAACTGGGTCAGACTGCCACATGAACACAAGATCACTGGTGGTATAGCCAACTAAAACATAAAAATGTAAGTTAATAATCTATATGTTCAGCATCAACACACCAGACATTAGTTTAAAAACACACACATTATTAAAGATGTTTATGATTTTTTTTTTTTAATTAAAACACTCTTTGTTTTCCCCCTTTCTCAGTTGTTTTCCCCAGTTTTTTTCCCCATTGCTACATATTGGTGACAGACCTTATAACAGATTATTTGTCTTTAACCACTCCAACTTTCACCCCTCCACAACTGACCATAAACCATAAGAAAACGGGCATGCCAATTCAACTGAGCAATCTACTGGAAGTCCTCCAAAACTATGATTTCATTGTGGATATTTGGAGCGTAATGTTATCTGTCTGTATTAATGTCTTTGGGAAGGAAAGAATGGGAGCCCAAGGATGTCCCAAACAAACATCTGGGGTCAGACCCCACCCAACAGGTCCCTGGCACCAACCTGCTAATACAGTGGTCAACCCTCAATAGATTCAGGTCCGGACATGGCCCCTGCTTGGCCAGCCTTCACAAATGGGGCAGCAGCCCAAGCCCATTGTGTGCTTGTGGAGAGTTGCAAACAATTGAACATATCATTGAAGCTTGCCCGCTCCACGGTCTAAAAGGAGGGTTAGTCACCCTCCATACAGCAGACCAGGAAGGAACCACCTAGCTTGAGGTCTTTGTCAAAAGCCATTTCAAGCTTGGACAAGGCACAAGGTGTGATTTTTAAATAAAACTCTTAAATGCCAACAGTAAATGGGAAAGACAGTTCAACACACCTAACTGAGGCCTAATGGAATCCTGCTGAAAGCACCATGCCATCAGAGGCCAAGACAATGATGTATTTTCAGGGTATACTTTCCATGAAATTTTGTATACAACAGTAAAATATTTTAATAATGAAGTAAGTAATATGAAGTAAATTATATTTACTTCAAATTTTGCTCAAATTGTTTATTATGGAAAACTAAAATAAAATAAATGTGCCTTCAACGTTGCACTAATGATATTTAATTTCTGGAGGAGAGTGACTACACAGAAGTTGATAGGGTCTAAATTCTAAATGTATTTTAAAACAAGAAAACGTAGTCTCATGTTTTTGTTGTTTTTGCTATAACTATTGAGTCACAAGCTCTCCAACTATGTTATTATTATTTTTTAAACGAGGAAAGAAGTTTGCATCATCTAGATACCCCAGCGACCATGCCACATTGTTTCTCATTGATTTTAGCTCTGAATAAAAATCCCTCTGCCACTAATCAACTGGATCCACGATTCCTTCAGTGTGGATCATAGGCATTAAAGCTGCACTAATCAATAATTTATTATACTAACAGTGGATCATATGTCTACATGTGATGTGATGTCAGGCTTGCTTATACTGACAGATGAAGAATTATAACCCAACGCTGCAGTTCCCCTCTGCAGTCTTTCAGATTGTTTTGCTTTGATGGCCTGAAACTTGTGGACCAGTAGCTCTATGGAGCAATGTTTTTATGAGTGGTTCGTTATTTTTGTTTGTATGCACATGCATTTGGTGGCCAACAAAGACAGTGAAGACAAAGACAAACACACATGGCCATATAATTCACAGCACTTATTACATTAGCAGCAGCTATTAGGTTTTGCACTTCAGGGTGACCTAAGTTAGGGTGACCATATTTTCAAACCCCCAAACCGGGACACTTGTACCGCACATTCATGCACGCCCGCACAGGCACGCGCTAATTTACATGCACCATAGGCGTTTTCTCAGGAAGGCTAACTTGGTGCACCTGTGGCGCATTTGAACATGGAGTGGGATCAGAAAGAAGGCATTATTATAGCCGGGGGGGCACATTCACTTCTTTCTCTTTCACATTTAATCACAGGACTATCCCCCTCATGACGCACTGACAGTTTGGGAGTCCTGTAGAGAGTTTCCCTCAGAGGAAGTTGTTGTCTGGGCCTACGTACATTATTTTTCATTTTTCAACTTGTTTCGTCTCAGGCTATTATAATTATAACTGTGGAGCTCAGACAACATTTTGTCCAGGATGGAGACACCGGGTGAAAGACGGAACGGACAGTCCTGAAGGAGTTATGAGAGGAGCGAAATGCCTGTTGATGTACAGAAAGAACTGTGTAGAATAATTAATCAAAACGACACGTTCGATGCGCACATAAGCACGGAGGGTTCTGTGGATCAAAACTACACTTAAAGTAACCAGCGGATATCTGTTGCGTCTGTGCGTAATGTTGGCTTGACCGCGCGCAACATCCCTCTCTATAGAAACTGCAGTGGTGTGCTGTGCTGGCTCTCTGTATAGTTATCTCATGCGCACAAATGAATTAATGAGTGGAACATGATAAACGTCTATGGAAGTATAATATTCTTATTTTAATTGTAGTGAAAACCAGGACAATTTCTTAGTGCCTGTTGGAAACCGGGACATTTGAGTGTTTTACAGATATGTGTCGGGACTCGGGACACGTCAGCTTGAAACCGGGACTTTCCCGGACAAACCGGGGCGTCTGGTCACGGTAGCCTAAGTGCTAGTTGTTTTGGGGGGTGGGGCAATGGGTTCAGCAGCCTGTCCACGGCTCTGGGGAAAAACTGTTTCTGAGCCTGTTTGTCCATGTGCATATGGTTCTAAGCCTGCCTGAGGGGAAGGTGGTAAATACAGGGTGTCTGGGGTGTGAGGGGTTTCTCCATAGACTGTATAAAATATGAACGTAGTCTCCGTGACGTCACCCATAGGTTTGTCGCCATCTTGGCAATGACAATTCAAGCTAATCTAAAAAATTGGGAAAAGATATGGAGCGTGGATGGAGCTGAGGCAGGCCGAATGAAGCCTGGTTGCTGAAACACGTCCACCTAGCTCGAAGCTACCAAGCTAGCTAGCTAAGGCTAAGAAGCTAGTCCAGGGGTCAGCAGCCTTTACTATCAAAAGAGACATTTTAGGCAAAAAAATAAATAAAAACTCTGTCTGTAGCCGCAAAACATTTGAGCATTGTGATGAAGGTAACACAGTTTATAGTCTAAGTATATAGTATATAAGTCTAATGCACTGAGGGCCAAAGAGACAATGTACTACGGAGTATTAGGGCCACATTGAGGGGAAAAAACATCTAATATTTTGAGAATAAAGTCATAACTTTACAAGAAAAAAGTCGTAATATTACGAGAATAAAGTCATAACTTTACGAGAAAAGGAAAATAACACAGAAAATTAGTACTTTATAATATTATGACATTATTCTCATAATACTACGACTTTTTTTCTTGAAATCTCAGATTAATTTTATTTCCTCAATGTGGCCCTAATATTCCATCGTACCATACAACAATGATAAATAAAAATGAAAATATACACAAAAAAACAGTTATTAATTTCCACTTTTTAAATCCACAGGGAGCCACTGGAGAGGGGCTAAAGAGCTGCATGTGGCTCCGGAGCCACAGGTTGCAGACTCCTGAGCTAGGCTATATCATGAAAGAGAACTAGCTACAAACACAAGCTTCATGTTACTCTGTGTAGCCGGCTAAAGTTAACCCTGCACTGCATCAATGACAGTTGCCTCCATGCAGATGAACAACCAGTCTCACTCCATGCCTTAGCACACGGCCAACACACATGTTGTGAGCGGGTTAGTGAGGGAGCTCCGTGCGCTGCGGCATGGAGTGAGATCAGGTCCCGAATTTCACACTGCGAAAACACTGGAGCACTGACTTCTTCAAATCAATCAATCGATTGAGCTTTATTCGTCACATAAAATTGTATCAGGTAACGTTACAACTCCAGTGAAATTCAATCCCGTCAGCTCCTTCAATTTGTGCATTAACGTTAACTGTGATTGAATGTTGTGTTAATGACCTGCGTGTCATGCCAGTGATGACAGACACGGATCATACCATCAAGCAGGGAGGGGCGGAGTGCGCGGCGGGGTGCGCGGCGGGGTGCGCGGCGTGCTGACGGTCTAATGGTACAGAGCAGGAGGGGGAGGAGGAGAGAAAGAGAGAGTGCGGTGCGGTGCGCGACTAGCAGACAAGATGAGTGACAGTCGGAAACGGAGCACCATTTGGATTAATCAACTTAATTTAAGTGATATTTGTGCACACATACTAATCATAGGTCAAAACAGCACTAGATTTGACTGAACTATAAAAGGCAGAAGTGGTAAAATGAAGAGTCGATTGGGAGCCGAAAGAGCCGGCTCTTCTTGGTGAGCTGAGCCAAATGATCTGGCTCACTAAAAAGAGCCGGAGTTCCCATCACTAGTATGAGCAAGATTTTGCCACACGTGCGTGCGCCTGCTGTATGTCATCCCAGGCTGCACAGAGAAGCATGTTGCTCATGAACATGTCAGGTTTTTATGGAGCGAAGGATTTATGTCCAAGGATGGTGAGCCTCTGAGCCCACGATTTGCATGTGAAGATTCCTTGGAGCCTCTACCTACACACTGCTAGTGTGGTAGGATTGACAAACCTTTCTGGTATATTAGACACTACTGATTTGGGTTACTGTGTTTTGATGTAAAAGTGTTTTATTTGATTTAACATTTGATATTGGATACTGTGATTCTATATGCCTTGTAAGTCAAAGTTACTAGAATATAGATACAGATACAGATAAAGATACTAAACCCAGGGTGCAACCAGTTAGAATTCAGCCATTAGATCTTCAAGGTTAAGGTGAAGTCCTGTCAAAGGATTAAAGGTTTGAACTTAGTGTAATTCTTTGTTATAAGGTAATTACTACTGTGATACAATGCGTTTGTTTGTTTGTTTCTATTGACCTCATTGTATGTATGTTTATGGTACCATTTATACTACACATCACAATACACATCAACAGTATGTGAAGACTCTACAACAGCTGTCTGGTCCCATTGTTACCCATCAATAATGCTCTAATGACACTGACCTATCTCAACTAGCCTATTTTGAACATGATATGTTTCACTGTTATGGTTCATCAGATCATCACACATAGTAAGTGTTACACAGAACTTTCAGCCTTAAACCTGCAGTAGGCAGAATATTTTTGGCATCATTGGGCAAAAATTCCATAATAACCTTTCAGCATATTGTAATTCAAGTGTTCTGAGAGAAAACTAGACTTCTGCTCCTCCTCATGGCTCTGTTTTCAGACTTTAAAACATCTATCCCGTGGCGGGAGACTTTGACCAATCACAGGTCATTTCAGAGAGAGAAAGAGTGTTCCTATTGAGTCATAGGATCATATTTATATCATATTTGCTCCAATTCTACCTACTGCTGTTTCAATGTAATTTAAACAAACGAATTATAGAAAAATTCACCCCCCGTACAGTTGTCATGAAAGGGGAAATTAGTTCTAGACACCAAAATGTTTTTTGTACCAGGCTGTAAACATGTCTATTTCTGCTGTGAAGTTGGTCATTTTAACATGGAGGTCTATGGGAATTGACTCCCTTTTAGAGCTTCAAGTGGCTTTTTCAACTTTAATTTTTACATCTGAATTTGGCCAATCAAATATCCTGTCTGCAGAGGTGCAACTGGAGTACCAGTCCATACGGTAATATGTCACATACTCTCAGTAGTGCAGTAGAAGTTGATCAGCAGTTTTTGGGGGAGTCTGTTGCGTCTCAGGATCCTCAGAAAAAAACAGACACCGCTGTTCATTTTTGACCAGACAGGAGGTGTTTAAACTCCAGGTCAGGTTCTCAGATATGTGGACTTCCGGGAACTTGAAGTCGCCAGCCGCTTCACCTCCTCCCCGTTGAACAATGCAAAAAACTGACTTATTTTTATTTTTTTTATTGTCTTAGCCAATGTTTTACTAGGAGGGAAATACATTTCACATGTTTGTTAGGCCTCAAGAATGCACACGATGCAAACACCTTTAACTGTTGTGCTTCAGTTTCCCCGCTCTCATCCACTTTGTTTCCAGCAGCAGCAGATGATGGCTGTTTTTAGTGAAAAAGCTCTGATAAACTCACTGTACACAACCTGCCAGCAGCATATAGCAATCTGACAAAGTTAGCATCTAGGGGGTGAACATAGTGGAACAACTGGCTGAACTGCCAGATATTTTTCTCTTGAGTTCCTAAACGGAGTGTGCATATTGGACTTACATTTGTCAGGTGGGCACAAACACGACTCCAAATAAATGTTAACGTTGCTCTGTGTCTATTGGACATGTAAATATGCAACTGTTTGGTAATAATAAGGTAATAATATGTCAGTGTTGTGATTTCTGTTGGGGCCAAAAGAGTGGCCAAAAAATAAATAAATGTTGCTTTATGAAGTAACAATGAACTCTACAACACCATGGTCAGATTAAGCCGCTTGGGGGACTGGCGTGAAGATGAGCTGCTGGTCCCGTTTAACCCTCAGTTCCTCCCACCCTCTGTTCACCGTGTAGGCTAGTGTCTGTTTACGCTGGAATACCTCCCAATCCCAGATTTAATTTGGTTAAACACGTGGATTTACAACGCATTCTCACTCCCAACTTGTCCAATGCAGACCGACGCACCAGGTACCCCTCTTACGTTACTTTTGGACAAACCAGAGGGCGTGACAATAAACGCTCGTTACGTGCATAGTGTCCTTTCAAAATAAACTTCATTTTTCACAGGAAGTTTGGTTTAGACAACACAACCACTTAGGTAGGGTTAGGAAACGGTCGTGGTTGACGTTAACTTCACGTATGACTCACGTGACTACCGAGTAACTAACCGATTATGTGACTAACGGGTCACGTGACTAGTGATCAGGTGACTCAGGGGACTACGTGACAAAATAAGTCACCGGTTATGTTTAGTTTCACACAGGACACAAAGTGGTCTCCTGGGATTAAAGTCCTGTGTTTGTTTGATCCATCCACCACCACCCATCCTGCCTGCCCTGAGCAGACACTCGCGCTATTAATACTACGCCACTCGCTCCCGTCGAGTAACACTGCAGGTAGGTTTACATTGGCGTTAGTTGAAAGCCTGCTACATCGCTACATGGTACATCAGACGCCGAGGGGCACTTACCGTTATTTGACGAGGTAGGAGTGCGAATGGGTTGAAATTTAGGGATATGCAACATTCAAGCACAAAACTGAAATATTGAACATTATATTATGAACAGCATCGGAACATCAGTGACCAAAGGATGGTGGCGCATGTATAGACGGTGGCCAGTAGCTCAAAGACGCAAATTGTAGGTTGTTATTTCACTTTTAGTTTGCTCCAAACTGTTTCTGTAGTATTTTTCAGTTACTGTCTTGATGGACATTTATTTGACACTCTGCTGTGTCTGTGACCCCACTTCTCTCACAGTTTGCAGCATGGTACAAAATGCCCTGTGGCAGCAAAGTGGCAGAATGAAATGAGTGTCTACTGCAACCCCTGCAAAATAAATTGTCATCACGGATATACTGTATGTGTTTTTTCCTTGTTGTTTTTGCTACAAGGAACCTAGAATTGCCGCCTTGCAGTTGTACGCCTCCGCCAACCAGTCAAGTTGCAGTTTACATCCATGTCTGTCCAAAATGTCAAAATAACATTTGTGTGAAATTGTAATAATTACCATATGAATTCTTGAGTAATGGCCAAGAAAATGTTATGCGACGTCACATATCCAAAATCCATTGAGTTTGTTTTTGTTGCAATTAGTGTGAGGTTGACCAACATTTTGGGGTAAAATGCCTGGACCGTTATCCTGACTTTTAGAATGGCAACAGTTGACTTTAAAGGGACTGTTTGTAAGAATCAGAATTGCTTGTTAACAGCAACACCTGTGGCCGTTAAGTCAATGAAAGTCAGCGTCTGGCTCGCGCTTGTGCTCGCTCTACATAGACATGAACGAGCATCGCTCAAAACAGTGAGGCGACACACGTCAGCTAAAACCACAATATCACTCTATATTTCAGCTGCTTTGCAGTAATGTTAGCTGACCAGACGAAGATCTCTCCATGAATCACTGCTGATCCTAGTGTTGGCTTTTCCTGCCTCAGCCTCCCGACCGCGGCCGGAGGGAACAGGGGAGACGCTGGAGTTTTGGTCGGAGACGATAACGTTTCTCTATGCGGAGCCCCGTCACTTCACAAGACACGGGAAACCTCTGTTGGTCTGGAGGAGCTGCAGCAGTTATTTCTCTACAGACGTCCACTGTACATTCACTAGATATTCTCAGAGCTAAACTAACTCTTCTGCAGTGTGGAGTGTGCGCGCATGCAGTTGAGAGTGGATCGAAATAGCGAGAACGAGCGCGGTGTGTGAGTGAAGGCAGGCAGGCAGAGGAGCAAAGTACAGCAGAGACTTCGGCCCTGGAGACCAAAGCTGTGGTCTCCCCCGCGTCCTCTGACCGCGGCCAACACTGTTTAACAGACGGGCTTCACTAGATACAACCAAGAGGTTTTGGTGCTTCCGTGTAGTTTGTGTTGGAGTCTGAGTCTGAACAGCGTAGACACACGTGAGCGCGCATGGGACACCGACCAGCAATGATTTAAACGTGTAAGAAGTTACAAACAGTCCCTTTAAGACTTGTCAAAAGCTGTTTCACTGCCTGTAATTATCCAACATTGTGTGTGTGTGTGTGAGTGTGTGTGTACTCACAGCTCTCCAGCTGCATCTTACACAGTTGTGTATCCATTGGGAAGAGTGTAAGATCCAACGGACAAGACAACGTCACCGACAGCCTACACACAGAGACACACACACACCGGGTTCATTCAAGGGGACGGCTGTGACTGAGGGGATAGAGCAGGTCCTTGTTTTATCACAAGGTTCGCGGTTCGATCCCCGGATCGTACTGTCTGCATGTCAAAGTGTCCTTGAGCGAGAAACTGAACACCAAGTTGCCCTGGGAGCTTCACCGCAGCCCACTGCTGCTAATGCTTACGATGGGTTAAACGCATGAAAATAAAGTTTTCAGTTTCTTTCTTTTTCATCAGGATAACTGCCACCAGTTTGTTTTTTTAATAATAAATAGTATTGAAAGATACTTTTCCACTCCACCCCTCCTTTTCGTAGACCCATTTTTGTCTTTTAAATGTAAATTTTTTTAGAAAGTCAACAGTAGATGTCACATAGAAGTGGTGTACATCATCTGAAAGCTGGGAACATGAAGATTAATTTGAGATACTGCTCAGCACAGTGTGTCAAGTTGTTTTAGTCATAAATAATAAAAAAATTATGAATTATAAATAATACATTTTTATTATAATATAAATTGTGAAAGTGTATAAAGGCTTAGAACATTATGATAGAAGTATATGGTGGTTGTTCCCATGCTCTATTATGTCTCATACAGTAGTGTAAGTTGCTGCATCAATTTTTGGTTTGATACCATTTGTCACACAGATTTGGTTGGACGCCAAGACCTTGGGGAACACTGTAGAAAAAGGCATGCTATAATCTGGTGTCAAAAACTTTTAGAGATTTCTGCAAGGAATTGGATGGCGATTGGATGGCGAGCACTTCTATTGTGTAAACTGCTCAGAAGCCTACTTATTGTCAATCTACCTAGGAAAGCCATCCATCCTCTGAATGCTCTAGGTCTCTAGTTTGATCCATCCATCCTCTGAATGCTCTAGGTCTTTAATTTGATCCATCCATCCTCTGAATGCTCTAGGTCTCTAGTTTGATCCATCCATCCTCTGAATGCTCTAGGTCTCTAGTTTGATCCATCCATCCTCTGAATGCTCTAGGTCTTTAATTTGATCCATCCATCCTCTGAATGCTCTAGGTCTCTAGTTTGATCCATCCATCCTCTGAATGCTCTAGGTCTCTAGTTTGATCCATCCATCCTCTGAATGCTCTAGGTCTTTAGTTTGATCCATCCATCCTCTGAATGCTCTTGGTCGCTAGTTTGATCCATCCATCCTCTGAATGCTCTAGGTCTCTAGTTTGATCCATCCATCCTCTGAATGCTCTAGGTCTCTAGTTGGTGGTTACAATGAAATGGCTACTATGGGGACAAACATCATCACACATGAATACAATTGTAAACATTGGATCCACAAGGCTCAGCTTTACAGTGATACCCAATGTAAGTCATTCCAAGACTGTTCAGTATGCAGAAATAATCAATACACCATTTTAGTATAGGTGAAAATAACACATTTATACTGCATGTTTTTTCCCCAAACTGCATGTGATTATCATAAAGTGGTCATGACTGTAAAGGGGAAACTCGTGGGTACCCATAGAACCCATTTTCATTGACATATCTTGAAGTCAGAGGTCAAGGGACCCTGTGAAATGCAAGTTTTTCCTCACCAAAATTTAGCGCAACTTCGTAGCATTATTTAGTGTTCCCGACATGCAAGCATGACATGGTTACCAATTCACTCCAGCTGTAAAACTGAGCTAGTGCTACAGCCTCTAAAAAAAGTAAAGTTGGATGAGGCTGCTGGTGCCCTCAAGGAGTGGAAGAGGTTAAATAGTAAACAGTAATGTAGTACTGTGATTAAAATCTTCTCTCTCTATACTGTCTTCCTTTTTGGAATCACCAGGGCCGTCTAGGTTCTCAGAGAGACCCAAAGATAATTCAAAATAAAACTTTGTGAAAAGCATTTCTGCTTATTTTATACATTATATTCATATTATTGAAATCATTTACTGTCTTTCACAAGTCTACAGCCACACTAAGCGACTCTAGGAAGCTTTGAGTTAAATGCTAATGTCAACATGCTAACATGTTTACAAAGGCAATGCTTTCATGCTTTACCTGTTAAGTGGTTAAAATGTTTACCATTTTCATCATTTCAGGTTAGCGTGTCATTTCGCAGGTATTTGGCCAAGTACTGGACAACTTGAATTTTTGACATGATGATGGCGCTAGATGAAAAGTTAGAGAGAATGTGTTTGTCAAATTTCATGGCAATCCATCCAATAGTTGTTGTGATATTTTATTCTGGACCCACTGACCGTCAAACCGACATTGACATGTGGAAATTATGAAAGATAACGGTGGTTGGCTCTGTCACTGGGAGTGATTGCTATTTACGTGGAAAGGAATTGGTCATGGGTACTGGAGATTGATACAGAATATGAAACGTGTGTGCATACCTCATACTGATTAAGACGTCTCCGTTCCTGAAGATAAAGAGCAGAATGTTGTCTTGTGTAACATCGTGGAAGTTTGCGTTTTTCTCATTGGCAAAGAAAAGGTCTGGTTTCCACAAACATTGGAACATGTTGGGGTCAATAGTAAGTGCATCACTCTTAAAGTCAGCAGGAAGTCGTAGGCGAGGGTCATTCCATCTCTGACGAAGAAATATGTTCACTCTGTAGTCCTGTTGAAAGAGATACATTGTATTGATAACTGCCTCCATGTCTACTGCTGCTCCTGCTAATTCCTCTGCTGCTACTCCTACTACAGTACTACTCATACAGCTACTGCTATTACTACACTGCTAATATTACCAACATTTATATTACCATGTTATGCTTTGACCGGTGTAAAAGGGTTGGTTCACTCAAATTATGAAAAGACATTATGTCACATACTTTAGTGGAATCTAGAGACAGAAATTCATAATTGTAAACTAAAGAACATTTAAAAAAAAACAACATTGTGTATTTGTGGTGTGTGCGTATGTGTCACCATAGTGGTCTCCTGGATGGACCCAAAGCTGTTAATGAAGATGTTCACCTTGGACTCAACTGGGATACCTAAAACACACATACACACATAAGACAAACTTGAAGCAATATGACACCAGAACATGTAAAACAGAGACATATATTTTCCGATCAGATGCTGATGAGTTGCTGTATATTTGTAGGAAGACACCTTCCCAAATAGGAATTTCCACATGAATGCAGTGAAACAGTGAAGGAGAAGAGGGAGGAAAACCCGAGAGCGGTTAAAACTCACAGTGATCTCCCCCCTCAAGTCAGAACATGTCTTCTGAAATTAAAGTTCAAGGTTAATTTATTGTCATTGTACAACACAGTTGCGTAACGAAATGCAGTTGTAGTCCCTTTATCTTTATGCTACACAAGAAACAAAACAAAAACAGTAGTGTCTCACTGCCCTCAGTGGTCTGACTGGGTGATCGAAAGATGCCGTAGGCAATGATCATCTCATTGTCCGCTGCACACAATCCAATCCCTGCGCTTCTTTCTCTGATGTTGATGAGTGTATCTCTGTCATAGGCCATATGTGCTCCAGAAACAAAGGCAAAAAGACAACAGACATAAATGTAGCAAAGTTTATGGGAGCTATTTTCTGCATGCGCTGCTGTCACCAAAGGAGCTTAGCTTGATCTAGTCCTAAATCTCATCACAATGGTTTCACCTCGTACAGCGGTATACTTTCTACCGGGCTTGGATCATCAATGTGGTTTATTCTGGTTTTGTTTAGAAATAGAAGGAATAAAGTGTATTCAGTTTATAAAGTAAACCAGTCGAATCTGTCGCCTGTACCAAGACAACCTCAAACTCCCCCAAGTTATCCTATTATTTTCAGATCTTTAGCCAACATCGTGACAACACTATTTCAGACACCATTTCGGACCCATGATGTATTGCGGCAGGCAGTTACACTCTGTCTAATGACAGAACACTAAGTTATGAGTTATTAAGTTATAAGTTATTTATATCGAACTCGCTTGGCCCTTACAACCATCTGCCTGTGCAACCACCAGTCCTAGGCAGCTCTTGACACCCCATGGGGCAGACCAATTCGGGCACCCTCCACCTTCCAAGTTACTCACGGCAGTGTAATTCGCCTTCGTTTTTTTCCCCCCATATCGGTATACCATTTGTTCGATCTTCCCGGACTGCAGGGCTGAGCCAGACAGTTACTTATTCACCATCTTGGATTTGTAGACTTAGATTAGTGGATATGTATACCACTATAGACTGCACAGGGCAGTAAAGGGCATAAGTAAACTATGTGCTTGCCGCAAAGGGACTGTTTTGCTAAGTGTTTGCAGTAAAGGACCACTGAGCTGCTATAAATGGTAAATGGACTTGGACTTATATTGCGCTTTTCTAGTCTTCCGACCACTCAAAGCACTTTACACTACATGTCAGTATTCACCCATTCACACACACATTCATACACTGATGACAGAGGCTACTATGGTGCCAACTTTGCCCATCAGGATCTAATCTAGATACTCATTCACACACCGATGGCTATGCCTTCGGGAGCAATTTGGGGTTAAGTGTCTTGCTCAAGGACACATCGACATGTGGCCCGGAGCAGCCGGGGATCGAACCACCGACCTTCCGATTGGTGGACAACCTGCTCTACCTTCTGAGCCACAGCCGCCCAGATAAGCTTGTCATTCCGGCTAAACCTACCAGACGAACGGCAGCAAGCTTTCTTTGCTTCATCATTTCTCCTGTTTTACAGGCATATTATCTGTCTACACGCCCCGTACAGCGGGGCCTGTTATATCACAACTGTACAACATTTCAGTTTTAAACGTAAACATTCTAAATGTGTCCCAGTTTATTTTCAGGTGCAGTGAATGTGAATGACATTAGCCGACAGGAAGTAAACCTGGACCCAAGCCATCGCCTAGAAAAGCAATTCCGTTGCTTCAGATAGAGGATAAATTCAGGCTTTTTCAGGCAGACAGTTAAAATATAGGGTCTTTCATCGCATCTCCTCGCAAATTTCAAACTAACAAGCGTCAGCTTCTCTCCCCGCTCGGACACCTGAATTTCTCCACCCAAACCATCCCTCAAGGTCGATCCTCCCTCCACTGGTTTCTTATTCTTATCCATTCAGACGTCCGTTCCTCCTTCAACATCATAAGTAAAGGTCGCTAACAATTACTAGACCTCATGAAGTTCATCCACAAACTGACCTTAATCCTAGCCCAACACCTATCCCTCATCTATGCCGCTCACATTCCGGGCTACAAAACTCAAGCCCAGACTTCTGCTGTCATTTCAATAATTCAAATTCTTGGCAGCAGACTACGATCCTCATGCGAATACGGTCCATTCGTTTTCAGCCACCATACTATGTAGGCTATCCTCTTCCATCGACTCAACCCACATTCCGAGCCCACGCTGGCCCAGTCCTGTGACGTCACTCCGAGTCTTGACCCCCCGGGTTCAAGACGCTCTAGCCACACCACGACCCCGTTTGTTCTCGTTCATCCCCACGTATCGACCCCTTTTTTTCTTCATCCCTCTTGTGACGGCCCCAGGGCCTCTTCCAGGGCTGGTGTACTGTTTGGTGCTGTGCGGTGCCTGTGTGTTGCAGTGTTCCTGGTCCCTGGCTGGTTGGAGCTGGAGGTGAAGGTGGATCAAGTGATTGGAGACAGCTGGCCACTGTTGCTCTGGTCTATAAGGCCCGCCCATCCTCACAGTCCTTGGACTTCTTTCCCCTGGCACCACTGGGTGCTATGTCAACCTTTCCTTTGTTCATTTCATTTACCATTTCTTAAATTAGTCTGGAAGCATGGTTTCTGTCGGTTTAATTTGTTACGATTTGTATTTTGTGTAATTTTTGTTAACTTAAAGGGATTATTTGTAACTTTTTAAGCGTATAAATGTAGCGGGTCGCCACACATGCGCACTCGCATATGCGCGTTCGCGTGTGGCCGCTGCCTCTCCTCCTCTGCCTGCCTACCTTCACTCAGAGAGCGCGCGCGTTCTCAGAGAGCTCCACCTCTAGACGTGAACGCGCGCTCACTCCACACTGCAGAAGAGTTAGTTTAGCTCTGAGAATATCTAGTGAATGTACAGTGGACGTTTGTGCAGAAATAAATGCTGCAGCTCCTCCAGACCAACAGAGGTTTCCCGTGTCTTGTGAAGTGTCTAGCTCCTTAGCTAGTAACGTTATCGTCTCGTTACCGACCGGGTGCCTGTGTCTCTCTGCTCTCTCCGGCTCATCCTGCGCTGAGGCAGTAAAAGCCAACACTAAGATCAGATCTAAATCATGTTCATGGAGAGACCTTCGTCTGGTCAGCTAACATTACTGCCAAGCAGCTGAAATATAGAGTGATATTGTGGTTTTAGCTGACGTGTGTCGCCTCACTGTTTTGAGTGATGCTCGTTCAGGTATATTGAGAGCGAGCAAGCGCGAGCTCGACGCTGACTTTCGTTGATTTCACGGCCACAGGTGTAGCTGTTAAGAAGCATTTCTGAAAGTTACAAATAGTCCCTTTAATTCAACTTTTGGTAATCTCTTTGTTTGTAGTTACTCCGTTGCTGGTTTGCTATGGTCTCAGAGCCAGGACATAACACTCCCCTCGACCATCCCACCAAACACAACCCTCACCCAATCATCCCACCAAACTTGATCCTTACCTTGATCTCTCAATCCTCGTACTGCACTAATCACACCTTCCTTCCATTACTTCCTCTGTTCCATCTCTCCGTGACCATGGTACATTTGACGAGGCATGCTTCCAGCAGCTATCTTTAGTCTTCATTGTTCTTATCTTTATCTTTACTTACTTTCTGTCAATAACCACATTTCAAGGACAACATGACAATGTTTTACGCGGTGAGTAGCAAAGCGGTAGCAAAGCCAACGGCAACGGTAAAACGACCGTGTTGCTCCGTCCTTCACTCGTTTATTTATACAACAGAACCTTTCACAATAAAAGTCACTTCACAATAAAATTCACCTCCTGTCCCTTTGTCACATGTACACAGGATGAAACTCAAATTCACAGTGGTCAAAATACAGGAATGAATCACACCATATATATTCACAATATTCTCCATCATTAAACTGAAATATATTCCTCTCTGAACTCCAGCAAATAATATCATCCAAACAATAAACATAAACTTGGCACTAGTAAATGGCGCTTATAATGCTAAACATTGGTGACATTGGTCACTCTCGTTCACCAGCCCCCCCAGAAGCAGCTGATGTCTGGCTCCATCTCCACCTCATCTCCACCATACCAGAACAGTGACTCACAGAGCTGCTGTCTGCTCTCATAGCCTCCATCAGCCTGTGCCGACTGCTTCATCAACACTTTTTATTGGTGACTGTAATCAGAAATGTGAGTCAATGGAGCTCATACTCTCCTTTTCCCAGGTGCCACAATAATGAACTCGTACACTTAAATTTCAACTCACTCACCAAAACAATAGAAGACGATACAGCCAGATGGATGAGTCAACCCATATCACTAATAGGGATAATGGCAATCACCAAAATGACAATACTACCCAAAATAAATGACCTTTCTCAATGATCCTAGTATGCCCACCTCCCACAGTTCAGCTCTTTAAATTAAAAAATAACAAAATTTTACTGAAAAAAGAAAGAAAATAAAAAGAATTAAACTGACCACACTAGAAACACCAAAAAATACAGGAGGACTAGGTGCACCAAACGTTTTTTCAATTATTTCCTGGCAAATCAGTTACAAATAATGACAAAATGGATCCATCCCACAGAACAGTCCCACCCATGGTTAAATATAGAACAACAGCAATGCAATGAAATACACATATCAACCCTGTCATTCATCAGCAATATCATAAAACACCATAACTGCTTCAAGAATCCTTCCATTGCCAAAGCCTTAACAGCCTGGTGGAAAGCTCATAAAACCATGCACTCAAAACACACACACACACACACACACACACACACACACACACACACATAACCTGTAAATACAAACCAATATTGAATAACCTGAATCTTCTTCAAAACAAAATAACACTGAATTTCATCTCTTTGACAGACAGAGGTATCTCACAACTTCAACACATAACTCAAAACTCAGCCTTTATCCCCTTCAAAGACCTAACTCAAAGCACAAAATAAACAAATCTTATTTCTAGTATCCACAACTCCAGTCAGTCATAACACATAAGTTTAACTTAAATCAAGAATTCATAAACTTTAGAATTCAAAATGTTGTTAAATCAATTCAATTCAATTCAATTTATTTTTATATAGCGTCAAATCATAACAGAAGTTATCACGAGACGCTTTTTATATAGAGCAGGTCTTAGACCGTACTCTATAGTTTAGAGACCCAACAAGAGATCCCACCAGGAGCATTGCAACACGCTGTGGCCAGGAAAAACTCCCCGTTTAGCGGGTAGAAACCTAGAGCAGAACCGGGCTCTGGGTGGGCGGCCATCTGCCTCGACCGGTTGGGTTGAGAGAGAGAAAGAGTATTATTATGTATGTTTGACGCATTTCACGATTCACTCTTTAAAAACTGTGTTTTTATGCTGATGTATCCTGCCCTGACATGCTGTAATAAATGAAACTGAAACTAAATGGGACCATAATTTACTAAATGAACATCATAGTGTATTGAAGAAGACTTGAAACTAGTGATTGAGACTATAAACTCATGTCACAATGTTTACTGAGGTAATAAATCAAGTGAGAAGAAGGCTCATTTTCTCATAGACTTCTATACAATCCAACTTCTATTTGCAACCAGAGGAGTCGCCCCCTGCCGGCTGTTAGATAGAATGCAAGTTTGAGGCACTTTAGCATTGGCTTCACTTCTCAGACCCAATTGTGTGTCTATTGTGGTGTGTGTGTGTGTGTGTGTGTGAGAGAGAGAGAGAGAAGGAGAGAGAGAGAGATGGGGGGATGGGGGGGGGGGGGGGGGGGAGAGAGAGAGATGAAGGACATCTGGTTGTAGCTTGAAGCTTCACAGAGCAAATCAACCACACACAATCCTCATGTTTTTTCTGTTCTCATCCTGTTTCCTCTTTTGCCTTGCATCTTTTCTCAATCTCTCTCTCTCTCTCTCTCTCTCTCTCTCTCTCACACACATCATCTCTTCTTTTTGTTCAATGTCTACTGTTGAATATTAGCTTTCTTTTCTGTTTGTGTACAATCAACAGGCATAGGTATTGACATGAGTCACAATGGTGTTTTTAATTAATTGAAAAATTATACTACCACGTTCTTTGTCAAATAGCAAATGCAGTGGATCTGTCACAATGACAAGTCACTGCTCCCTGTTTACTTTAAATCATTTGTTGTTTTATTTGTACATTTTTGTTGAAATGTGTCTGTTCGGAATTTGACTTTTGTTGAAGCTAGGACAGCATTTTCCCCCTACATCCTGCACCTGTTTCAGTACTGGGTGCAAATACATGAAATGGATAGTGGTCCTAGAAAGTCCAACAACAGGAAGAATAAACAGTATATGGAGCAGGAGGCCAATCCATAGGCCTATGTCTTATAGCAGAACAGGAAAAGGAACATCCCGTATATTGGTCAACTTTAAAACAGTAAAACCGTAAAACAGTTAACCACACACGGAGAACACTTCAGTAACATTACTATAAGGTCAGACAAAATAATAGGAGAACTACTCAGTATGGAAGTGTCCACCAAAGATCTCTCATCTATCTGAGAGGGACTTGCCAACAATACTGTAGAATCTGCAAAACTCATAAAAATAGTTAGGCCTCAAGATGTATGTATTTTAATTGCATATACAAATTTCCATCTATTTGGATTACACAGTTTTAACAAACAAAATCAATATATTTTTATCATCAATAAATCCAATTTGTTTGAAAGTCATAAGAACCATGTTTATGTATTTTTTTATTTATAACCACATATGTTAAATGCCATTTCCATTCACCCCACACCTACAACAATAACTAACTACAATACATAAAAAAGAACAGTCAGACCACCGTGTTTCGCATTTTAACCATTTACTGTACATTTATAAGTTATTGAACGCTTCTCAAGGCACGTGGAAAGTTTGGGCATTGCAAAAAAATCCCGGCAGCAACACAACATCACACTATACCACTTTCATTCAACAGCACAAATACACTGACATAACAGCACACAAAAATAGGACCTAGTCTTAGGACATACTTGTATACAGAACCAATGCTCGTATACACATGTTGTGTTGTATGAAAAAAAAATAGAAATTGCCCTCATATTTATGTGCACTGTCATTAAGGTTAAAGTGCTCTATTTTTTCTATTTTCAAACAATGCAATGCACTCTTTGATGCAGATTAATTAATCTAATAAATCCAAACATTTCAGAAGGTTAACAGTTAACTCAACCACAGCCTTATGGCAATGTTTTGAGATTGTTAGGGTGGTGGTAAACACATATTTAAAAAAATGGATGTCAGAGATTCCTTGAAATGTTAGTGTTGGGTAAAGCCACGGTCCTACCCTGCAGGGATCAAATGACAAACAGTAGACACCCTGCACACCACAAAGAGAACGTGAACATGTAGGTCTATCATGCCCAAAGGGGGATCATGTGCAACACAGCTGACACACACACACCTTACCCCTTCTCACCAGTCCTGTGTCGTTCTAGCGAGCACAGACCCTGAAAAGGAGCATGTCCAAGAATTAGAACCGTATGAATAGGCAAGGCGTCCACCAGAGTGCACCTATTGTCCCCGCCCCCTGAAACAGAGCCCCCCAGAACAGGGGGATGGTCCAGGGCTGGGCCACCAACATCTGTGTGTCCTTGTCTGTGCTATTCATACAAATTGTGTTCCCAAATGAGCCTATTTTCTGTACATCTCTGGTCTATGAATCTCACTTGCTACACCTTCAAATATGTTTAAAGTATGAATTAAACTACAGTATGGTATATCTCCTGTTTTAGTGTATTTATTCAATAAAATGTTGTGTTTTTGTTAATAACACTATGGAACATATGGTACAAGTTTGTTTATATTGCATGGGAAAGATAACCCTCCATTTTTATGAAAGGATGTTGTAATACCAAGGGATTAAACATTGCTTTCTTTTGCAGTACAGTTTCACTTATACTTACTCTATTAATTGTATGACTTACTTAGTTACGTTGCAAAACATACATGGCACAAGTTTGTATTGATTGCTTTAGAAAGGGATTAATCTATTACAAAAAATATGTTAAGAACATGGTAACATTATGGAAACAAACAAGGCATCCTTTTACTTTCTACTACACTAGAGGAAAATTGTTCCTGCCGAGGTTGTTACCATGTAAGTATTGATGTAGTCTTTCAAATTAAATAAAAACAATTATATAGTTTCTAAGGTAAATCTAATAAAGCCATTATAAGTGGTTGTAGCCATCAATAACTATTCAAGAAAATTATTATTATTATTGGGCTGTTACCAAAATAAACCTTGGATAACTACAATTGTACCTTGAAGTGAGGGGTATAAGGAGGTGTTTCGAAGAATTGGTTGCCTAGTTTCTTGGAAAGTACGCAATTATATCTAAGTTATTACCAACCTTAACCGGTCACAACTACACAGAATTTATTTGAGTTGATCTGTAATGAAGGTTTTTCAGCTGTAGTTATTTGTATTTACCTACTTATTTACCAGTGGTAATTACAGGTTAATACCCAATAATATACTACTATGTAGCCTACCATTTATTTACCGGGTAAATACTTGGTAATTAGGGTACTGTTAAAGGAAGGGTTGCCGAGGAAGGCTTAGCTGGGTAAAGCCTCGGACACACCAGCAGCGCATGGTGGCTGCGTTAGCTGTTGTTTTTTATTTCGGCGTCTGTGTTAACAAGTTAGAGCAGCCACACTGCCCGCGTGAGACGCGCGTCTCAGCTGTGTCTCTTCTAGAGAATAGAGGTCTCGCCTATTTTGACACGTGCCGCGCGCGTTACACAGCAACAAGACAGTGAAAGTGATCTATTGACAGTATATTAACATCATATCAGCTACATTACTACAGTTTCGATGTCTAGACATCTGTAAAATATGTCACAGACAGTGAAGGTGATCTATTGACAGTATATTGACATCATACCAGCAAGATTCCTACAGTTTATGTTACGGAGATGAAAAAAAAGTAAAGACTTATTTTTAAATCAACACTTCCTGCTTCCATTTCAAAATAAAAGCCCTCAAGTGTTTTTTCTGTGGACAGATTTCCTTCATTTGTTAACACGAGGCTTTTATTCTTAAATATGAGCAGTCAGTGCTGTGGAACATACAGTGATTTAGAGAGCTTCATGAATTGATAAAGTATGGGGTTTAAATCAACGCTTCCTGCTTTCATTTTTAAATAAAAGCCCTCAAGCGTTTTTTCTGTAGAGAGAATTCCTTCATTTGTTAATACAAGGCTTTTATTCTGAAATATGTGCCGGACAGTGTTCTAGAACCTGCAGTGACTTGGAGGGCTCCATGAATGAATATAGTACGGAGTTTTAATTGTGGATTATTACTATTATTGACCGATTACCACACGTTTCTTAACCTTTCTCTGTCTAAAATCAATATTAATTATATTTATAATGAAAAGAAATGGCCAGTAAAAGGCAAACTCTATGTAGAAAGGGCTGACAGCAGTAGCTGCAGCAGCAGAAACACAGCAGACAAGCAAGCTGAAACGCAGCTGGTGTGAACACCCACCGCGTGAATCACGCAGTCACCACGCGCTCCTGACGTTCCTGGTGTGTCCCAGGCTTAAGGGGCAGCCCCACTTGTGCATGAGTAGTGACTGACATTGAGAAGAAGACTCCCCTGGCTCTGATTGATTGTTTTCATTTGGTCAAAGTGGAATTTTGCAAATTGGATTACAGCACGGAGTCAGAGAGACATGACTCTTTCACAGAATAATTTACTAATGGATACCTGCCAGGATATAATGCCATTTCAGAAAATTTATTATTTTTATTATATTAATATGTATTAATTAAAGTGATTTTTATAAATGGAACTTTTACAACTTTAAAGGATAGGTTTACGGTTTTCAAATCTGTCTAAAAAAAAAAATATTAGTCAGGTGCCCTGATTTGAAAAACTATAAACCTTTTAATGGAAACATATGTTATGATTCTGGATGAGTACACAAAAACGTACAAGTTGGTCGTATGCGGCCACCGTCTTTCTAAAAAGAAAATGTTTGTCATCACTTACCTGTACAGTTTGTGGCATTACCTTGAAAGTTAGGCCTTATTCTTGCGTCATAGCTGACCATCAGACGGTTCAAGATGTTGGAGGTGGAGTTAGGTGGAACCTGGGCCAAGTCTTCTGGGGACAACTGGCTGTTAAATAGGAATGAAAATAATTAACATCCAAATCTAAAACACTGGAAATATAGGACTTTTTATTTCATCCCAAAAATACATGTGTGAAATTACTGCAAACAAGTGAAAGTAATGACTATAAAATAGGGTCAAGGGTTCTATCACAGTTTGGCTCTGTGGCCAGAGGCCCTTTTGTTAAGACTTTTGGTTCTCTCGAATTATATATATTTTTAGTGGTCTATAATAAGTTCTGATTTGTCTAGAAGAGGATTTTGGTTTCTAGGTTTGGGGGCTTTCTGTTATATTCCTTGTTTCAGGCATTTGTTTAGTGTTTCATGTTTTATTTTGACAACCGCTCACCTCATGTGTCATGTTGTTTTTTATTTCCTGCCTTTCTGTGTTTCCCCGCCTGTTTTGATTGTCCGCCCCGTCCTGATAAGTTTAAATTTTACGTAGAATCCCCTGAATCAGCCTCGTTAGTTCAGCTCCTTTCCTGTTCCCAGTGTTTTCCCCCTGCCGATCGGCTCCCTGCCCATTCTCCTGCCTAATCACCACATTCCCCTCCACCTATCTCCCCACCTGCACTTCATCCTCTCACCAGACTAGTTTGTATAAAAGTCCTGGGTTTCAGATCAGTCTTTGTTGAATCCTTGATTTTGTTATGAGCGTTCAGTTTTGCCTCTCCTGGACCGAATCTTGTATTAAAATTGTTTCCTCCAAGTAAGTTCCTGTTGTCTGTAGTCTCCTGCATTTTGTTCCACCTGCTCCACTCTTCTCTACAGAAGGATCCAACCAATAATGGACCCAGCAGAGCAACGCCTAATCTCAAAAACGTTTTTTGGAGTTTTAGCTGACTGTGACAAATCTATTTGCTGCTCACTTTCTTCAGCATGCTCCACCACTGGAGAAGAAAATGGTTCAGCAGCAATCCCATCACTCTTAGACTCCATCTCACTGGACAGTTCAAGCCGTGCCGAGCTCCATCTCTGGCTCAATCTTCTCGCCAACTGAACTGGGATCACATTCTTTTACGATGATCATCTGACTCACCCACCCGATATTGACCTGTACACCGATGCTTCTCCTTCTGTCGGTTTTGGGGGTTTCTACGACGGAAGAAGGTGAGCAGCAAAATGGCCCGGAGTTGCAAGGGAATACACAGTCACTTCCTCCACACTCTTTGAAATCAATCCCATAATAGTCGCAGCCATCCTGTGGGGTCATGAATGGTGCAACGGTGGATTTCCTGACGAAGCTCCCACAAAATACTTTCAGATACGCGAATGAACCATGACTGTTCATTCATCACTCATTATTCATGTTTTCTCCAATAAATTGTTAAACGCATCTTGTTGATGACATGTGTGGCAATACTGCTACCGTGGGTTCTCCTGGCACAGTCACAGACAGGACAAATTGCTGCAACAGTTTTAATTTATAACTGATCGCACACTAATTTAACACAGATTTACAACTTGGACGTTACACCTCTGACTGCCCGGTCTCCCCAGTGCACGAGGTCCAGCGGCTTCCAACATACAGTTCAAACACAAATCTTTTTCCGCTCTCCAGTCCTGGAGTCAAATCCAGTGTCGTAAGAAAAACGAGCACTCCCTAACCAATCCAGGAGCTCATCGACCCGGGGCATTGGGTAGGCATCAAACTGTGAAACATCATTCATCTTACAACAGAACCTAATTCCTGAGGTCAAGAATGATGGGGCTACACCAGGCACTGTTGGACTTTTCTATTACTCCCATCTGCCTTTAATTCCCATTGAACTATTTTCACCGTCACGCCCGTGCGAGTTTCAATAAAGTGCTGTATGAGAGTTGTGCATCCTGGCAGGGGGGAGAACATATCAGCGTAATGCTGCTGCAACCTGGCAACATCTGCTCTCTGGGACGGTGTTTGACTGTCATCATAAAGGAGCAAGGCGGGATTAGTGGAATTTGGTACCTCAGCCCCCAACTCATCTCTCTCCTTCACCATGGTTACCAGAGAAACAGGCTCTGCCTCTCTCCATGCTTTGAGGACGTTGAGGGTGGTAAACCTGTGTTGCCCCTCCCCTGTCAGAACGCACCACCTCATAATCAACATCGCCCACCCGCCGAGTGACCACAAAGGGACCTTGCTACTTGGCGAGTAATAAGGAGCTGGAAGAAGGGAGTAATACAAGCACTTTATCTCCCAGTGTAAATTGTCACAATCTAGCTCCTCTGTTGTACAGGCATTGTTGACGCTCCTGGGCCTTGGGCAAATTCTCCCGTGATACCTGCCCCAATGTGTGGAGTCTTGCTCTCAGGTCCAGGACGTTCCGAACTTCATTTTTACTTGGGCTCGGACCTTCCTCTCAGCTTTCTTAAACCAGGTCCAGACAGCAGTTCAAAGGGAGAAAATCCCGTGGAGGCCTGGAGTAAATGGTAAATGGACTTGCATTTATACAGTGCTTTTCTTGTCTTCCGACCACTCAAAGCTCTTTACACTACATGTCAGCATTCACCCATTCACACACATTCATACACTGATGGCAGAGGCTGCTATACAAGGTGTCAACTTTGCCTATCAGGATCTAATCTAAATACTCATTCACACACCGATGGCTCAGGAGCAATTTGGGGTTAAGTGTCTTGCTCAAGGACACATCGAAATGTGACCCCGAGCAGCCGGGGATCGTACCACCGACCTTCCGATTGGTGGAGGACCTGCTTTACCCTCTGAGCCACACTGGTTCGAATTGACTTGGTGCCCAATAATCCATAAAGTTCCCGAAGTGTGTATGACATAAACCTTGGTCTGTTAGGATCTCTTTTGGGATCCCAACTCGGGAGATGTCCTGAAAAAAAACACTCTTTGCAGAGATGGTGCGCAGGGGCACTGCTTCAGGATATTGCGTTGCGTAATCCAACAAGATATCCATGTGCACTCCAGTGAAATGGCCCGAAGAGGTCTATGCCAATACGCTCAAACGGAACCTCAATAAGTGGTAATGGGTGCAAAGGCGCTCTCGGGAAGGCCGAATTGTTAACCAACTGGCCTTCAGGGCAAGATGCACACCAGCGGCGTACATCTCCTCGAATACCGGGCAATAGGATCGGGCCATTATCCGGCCTAGTGTTTTATCATACCCCATGTGCCCAGCCATTGGGTTAAAATGAGCCGCCAAGAAAACTGTTTCCCGGTGGCCTTCTGGAACCAACAACTGGGTAATTTCTTCTCCTGTCTGAGTGTAACGCCTCACTCTGTACAACCTGTCCCTAACTAATGAGAAGTGGGGATATGGCTGCACCGCGTCATTGTGCATCATATGACCATCAGTTTTTATTACTTGGTCAAAGGCAAAGCATCGAGCGTATGGCCAGAAGTGGCCACTTTTGGCCCACGTGAAAATCTCATATGTCTATCATAACTGGCCGCCAGTATAAAGGACGCACACCCAAGCCGCCAGGAAGAGCTGACGTGACTGATACTGCACAGCTGTCAATCTTCATCCGTGGAGTGGACTCCAGTTTATGCATTACAGAGGAACATTTGGGAATTAAATCAATGCATGGCACAACCATGGGATAGACATATTTTTATAAGTATCTAAACGTGTCAATGAAATGAAACTGCCCTGTGACAAACTGACAGGACTGACGACAGATGGAGCGCCTGCGATGTGCGGTAAAAAGAACGGATTAGTGGGGAGGATGCAGGATAAGATGCAGCGATAGAAATATGCAGGTGAGCTGACAGTGTGTGACTGCATCATACACCAGGAAAAGCTGTGTGGTAAAGCTCTCAAAATGGAACATGTAATAAGTACCGTAACACAGACTTTAACTTTATAAGAGCTAGAGGCTTAAATCACCGCCAATTTCACTCTTTTCTTGAGGAGATATATTATGAACATGGTGATGTGCCCTATCAGAGGGGCAATGGCTAAGTCGAGGGAAAGTGATGAATAGATTTTTTGAGTTGCATGAGGAAATATGCCAGTTTTTGGAAAGCAAAGGTAAGACACCACAGAGCTCCGGGACGAAAAGTGGCAATGTGAGCTGACCTTTTTGTGCGACATAACGAAGCATCTCACTGCGCTAAACCTCCAGCTTCAGGGGCGGGAACGTGTGATCACAGACATGTATGATGCAGTGAGAGCTTTCAAAGCCAAGCTGCACCTGTGGGAGACTCAGATACAGGAAGGAAACCTGGGTCACTTTCCGTGTTGCCAAACACTGACAAACCATGTCTCCGCCGCTGTCTTCCCGACTGCACATTTTGCTGATAAACGGCACACTTCGCACAGAGTTCACTCGCCGATTTGCCGACTTTGCAGTCGTCTGCAGTTGACGTGGAAAGACTAAGAGCACCTGTGAACATCCAAATGGAGCTGATAGACCTCCAGTGTAATGACACACTCAAGGCAAAATATGACTGTGGGCGCTGCACAATTTCCAAGCTTCATCCCCGAAACGATGCCTCAACTCCGCCTACATGCTGCTCAAATGCTCATGCACATACAGTTACTGTGTGAGCAGCTTTTCTCTGTGATGAAGATGAACAAAAACCCACACAGTCGTCTCACTGATGCACACCGTCACCCCATCTTGAGCGGTTCCACAGCACAGAACCTAACCCCAAACATTAATGAACCGGCAGCCAGGAAAAATGGAAAATGGCCATTAAAGTTCTTCCTCGCCAAAATTTAGCCTAACTTTCTAGCATTATTTAGCCTCCTCCACGACAAGCTAACATGACATGATAGTAATGGTATCATTGCTCAGGTTTTCTAGTTTCATATGAAAGCTATAGCTTCACTACTGAACCTGCTACAGCCTCTGAAAGACAGTAAAGTCTGTCGGGATCGCGGGTCTCAGAGGATTAAATAAAAGACCATAAACAAATGCTTTCTATGTGAAAATGTTCTGTTGTATATCAGCCGCCATCCACTCGAGAGTAACCAAAAAGTTCAGGCCAAATGCACCCGAAGAGCACCTGAGTGGACACCATCCCTTTATCTCTAGCGCCATCTGCCAAAACCCTCCAACATCGCAGCTCCAGTTACACTGCGCATGTGTCATACCCCATAGCTCAAGACCGTGTCCCAGCTTCCATTCATAGCCTCACTTACAGTGGGAACATCCTCCATGCCGTGCAGTGGTCTGTCACCCATACCGGGATCCAGTCCCAGGTGAACAGAGGACAGAAGCTTGTCGGGCCACTGCACGTCACCGTAGTCCCTCCAAAGATCAGCCCGAAGCAGCGAGGACCAAGGCTGCACCAGCAGAACAGAGCTGTTCATCCCCCCTGTCCATCCCCCTTGAAGATGACACTGCTTGCTGTAATTGTTGTGCATATGATGAATAAAGAAACTTGAACTTTAACTTCTTTGATGCACTCAAGCAGGTCTACGGTCCACAACACTCAGGAGCCTCACTTCTCCTGAATGCAGATGGAACAACACAAGAGAAGGACACAATACATGCAAGGTGGCTGAAAACTTCAATGCAGTCCTCAACCAGCCGTCATGCATAAATGATGAGGCAATTGTGAGACTGCCTCAAGTTGAAATAAACCAGTCTCTTGCTGTTCCACCTTCCACTGAGGAATCCAGGAAAGCCATAAGACTCCTTTCATCATCTCCAGGGTCCAATGCCATCCCAGCGGAAATCTATAAGGCTGGAGGGCCTCATTTATTGAGAAACTGACAGACGTCTTCCAGTCCCTGTAAAAACTAGAAGCTGTTCCCCAGGACTTTAAGGATAACTCTATGACAAAAATGTAAAAAAAAAAACTTGATTATAATCGTTATATACATACATACATGAAATTTGACCTCTGCATTTAACCCATCCTAAGCATTAGGAGCAGTAAGCTCCTGTGAAACGCTCGGGGAGCAACTTAGGGTTCAGTGTCTCCCTCAAGGACTCATGCGGAGAGTAGGAGCAGGGGATCGAACCACCAACCTTGTAATTAAAGGACGACCTGCTCTACCCACTGAGCCATAGTCAGCTCCTTTCTACATATCTACTCTAATCAAATCAAATCAAATCAAATCAATTTATTTTTGTATAGCGTCAAATCACAACAGAAGTTATCTTAAGACGCTTTATATATAGAGCAGGTCTATGACCGTACACCATAGTTTAGAGACCCAACAGGATCCACCAAGCGCACTGTGGGCAGGAAAAACTCCCCGATTACTGGGAAGAAACCTGGAGCAGAACCGGGCGCAGGGCGGGCGGCCATCTGCCGAGACCGGCTGGGGGGATAGATAGATAGAGAGAGAGTGAGAGAGAGAGAGAGAGATAGATAGATAGAGAGAGAGAGAGAGAGATAGAGAAGCAGCCACAATAGTAGCCTAGCAGCTGTAATAGCTAATACAAGTAGGACTGATAACACAAAACCAATAGTGGTGGATGGAAAGAGTGATAATACAACTATCGGAAAGCCAGCACTGTCCAGCATCTCTCCTCAGTACGTCCACGTGTATTGGTGTGGGACGTCCCTGCGATTGATGCCCGTGCGTTGGTTCCTGCAGCATCAGCATGCTTGCTGGGAGCTCTTGATGTCTTTGGCAGTGATTGAGAAGTGTTATTCTCCAGGCTGCCACATTGTCACTAGGTGTTGGAAATCCCTCGTTAGCATTGGTAGTCCCTCGTACAGACGTAGTTAATTAGGGATGGTAGCAGTTGGTGTCAAGCAGGCACCGACGCGGCAGCAGATGCAGCCACAATACCGGAGACCACCAAGATCCAGGTGAAACCCTGCTCCAAGTGTACCCCTGCTCCAGGTATAACCTCGCTCCCGGTGTGATCCCGCTCCAGGTATGACCTCGCTCCAGGTGTGACCCCGCTCCACGGTTAGCTGCGAGACAAGGAGGCACAAGGACTCCCGGGAAGGAATGAAGTTAGTAACAACATGGACATGGGACATGAGTATATACAGAAGGAGAGGGGAGCTCAGTGTGTCATAGGAAGTTCCTTATGATAGTGTGTCATAGGAAGTCCCCCGGCAGTCTATGCCTATAGCAGCTTAAGTATAAGCGTTATCAAAGAGGAAAGTCTTTAGCCTACTCTTAAATGTAGAGACGGTGTCTGCCTCCCGGACTGAAACTGGGAGCTGGTTCCAGAGAAGAGGAGCTTGATAGCTGAAGGCTCTTGCTCCCATTCTACTTTTGGAGACTCTAGGAACCTCAAGTAACCCTGCATTCTGTGAGCGCAGTGCTCTAGTGGGGTAGTAGGGTACTATGAGCTCTTTAAGATATGATGGGGCCTGACCGTTTAGCGCTTTGTAGGTGAGGAGGACGATTTTAAAATCTATTCTGGATTTTACAGGCAGCCAGTGCAGAGAAGCTAATACAGGCGTAATATGATCTCTTTTTCTAGTTCTAGTCAGTACACGTGCTGCAGAATTCTGGATCAACTAGAGAGTCTTAAGAGACTTATTGGAGCAGCCTGATAATAAGGAATTGCAGTAATCGAGTCTAGAGGTAACAAATGCATGGACTAATTTTTCTGCATCATTTTGACACAGGATGTGCCTGATCTTCGCAATGTTACGTAGATGAAAGAAGGCAGTCTGTGAGGTTTGTTTTATGTGAGAGTTAAAGGACATATCCTGGTCGAAGACAACTCCCAGATTCCTTACGGTGGTGCTGGAGGCCAGGGCAATGCCATCTAAAGTAACTATATCATTAGATAATTTGTTTCGGAGGTGCTCAGGGCCTAGTACAATAACTTCAGTTTTGTCTGAGTTTAACATCAGGAAATTGCAGGTCATCCAGGTTTTTATGTCCTTAAGGCATGCTTGAAGTTTAGTTAACTGGTTTGTTTCGTCTGGCTTGATCGATAGATATAATTGGGTATCATCTGCATAACAATGAAAGTTTATGAGTGTTTTCTAATAACATTGCCTAAGGGAAGCATATATAAGGTAAATAGAATTGGTCCAAGTACAGAACCCTGTGGAACTCCGTGACTAACTTTGGCGTGCATGGAGGACTCATCGTTGACATGTACAAACTGAGATCGATCTGATAAATAGGACTTAAACCAACTTAGTGCAGTTCCTTTAATGCCAATTAAATGTTCCAGTCTTTGTAATAGGATGTCATGGTCAATGGTGTCGAAAGCAGCACTGAGATCTAGCAAGACAAGTACAGAGACAAGTCCTTTGTCCGATGCCATTAGAAGGTCATTTGTAATTTTCACTAGTGCTGTCTCTGTGCTATGGTGCACTCTAAATCCTGACTGATAATCTTCAAATAAATGATTGTTCTGTAGAAAGTCACACAGCTGACTGGCAACTACTTTCTCGAGTATTTTGGAGGTAAAGGGAAGGTTAGATATAGGTCTATAGTTGGCTAGGACCTCTGGATCAAGAGTGGGCTTTTTAAGAAGAGGTTTAATTACAGCTACTTTAAAAGGACTGTGGTACATAGCCTGTTAGTAAAGACACATTGATCATATCCAGTAAAGAGGTGCTAACTAGAGGTAAAACTTCTTTAAGCAGTCTAGTTGGAATAGGGTCTAGGAGACAGGTAGATGATTTAGATGAGGAGATCAGTGAAGTTAGTTTGTGGAGATCGATAGGAGAAAAGCAGTCTAAATATATATCAGGTTGTACAGCTGTTTCTAAGGTTCCTAAGTTTGAGGATAAATTGGTACCAGTTGACGGTAGGAGGTGATTAATTTTGTCTCTAATAGTTATGATTTTATCATTAAAGAAACTCATGAAGTCACTACTACTGAGGGTTGTAGGAATACATGGCTCAATAGAGCTGTGACTTTCTGTCAGCCTGGCTACAGTGCTGAATAGAAACCTAGGGTTGTTCTTATTTGTCTCTATTAATGATGAGTAATGGGCTGCTCTGGCATCACAGAGAGCCTTCCTATATGTTTTAAGACTATCTTGCCAGACTAAATGAGATTCTTCCTGTTTGGTGGAACACCATATCCTTTCCAGTTTCCTCGATGCTTGCTTTAATTTGCGTGTTTGAGGGTTATACCATGGAGCTGACTTCCTTTGTTTTATTAACTTCTTTTTTAGAGGGGCAACAGAATCAAGTGTGACTCGCAGTGAGTCTGTAGCACTATCTACAAGATGATCAATTTGGGTGGGGCTAAAATTAACATACGAGTCCTCTGTTATATTGAAACATGGTATTGAATTTAATGCTGATGGAATCGCTTCCTTAAATTTAGCTACAACACTATCGGATAGACATCTAGTGTACACACTTTTGTCTGATGGTGTATAGTCTAGTAATAAGAATTCAAAAGTGATTAAATAATGGTCTGATAAAAGAGAGTTCTGTTAATGCATCTCTACAAGAGGAAAGGCAATCGGCAGGCCTGCGACAACCGCAGAAGCATCTCCCTACTATCAATTTCTAGCAAAATCTTGCTAGAAGAATTGTTTTGAACCGTCTAATTGTCTGAATAGACCAGGGTCTGCTGCCTGAGAAACAGTGTGGTTTCAGAAAAGACAGCGTAACCACTGACATGGTATTTACAGCCCAGCAGCTACAGCAGAAATGCCAAGAACAAAATGCTGACCTATAATGCTTCGTTTATCTATAAAACGCATTTGACACAGCCAGCCGGGAGGGCCTATGGAAGATCATGGCCAAGTACGGGTGTCCAGACAAGTTCATCAGCATAGTGCACAAACTCCACGATGGCATGATGGCCAGCGTCAGAGACCAGCAAGAACTCTCTGATCCGTTCCTTAACACAAAAAGGGTGAAACAAGGCGGCATCCTAGCACCAATGCTTTTCAGCTTGGTATTTTTTGCAAAGCTGCAAGACTCATTCCAGAACAACAACACTAAGATAAGCTTCATCTATGGTTTTGCTGGCAAAAAACAAAATGGAAGCAGTCGCTGTTTGCTAACTTTTGTTTGCTGATGACTGTGCTCTTGTTAATGGCTCAAATTAAGAACTACGGGCAATATAGCTTCTTCTCAGCTTACAACAACTTTGGCCTAACAATAAGCACAAAGAAGACTGAAGTACTGTTCCAACCTGCTCCTGGGAAACCCTACACTGAGCACACCATCTTTGTGAATGACCCAAAGTTTACAGCCGCTGACAAGTTTACTTACCTTGGAAGTTCTCTGTTTTGTGCTGTGCACATAGATGATGAAGTTAACATCAGGATTGTCAAGGCCAGTGCAGCCTTTGGACGTCTACGTGACTCTGTATGGGAAAGGACTGGCACCAGGCTGTCGTATTATCAACTCTTCTGTATGGGTGCGAAGCCTGGACAGTCTACCGGCGCCAAGCCAGGAACTTGAACCACTTCCAACTGAGCTGTCTTTTAATGATCAAGTGACAGGACAGAATCCCTGACACTGTAGTCCTCAGCAAGGCCAATATTCTCAGCATCCCCACCCTTTTAGCGAAGGCACAGCTCAGAGGGACTTGCAATGTGACCAGAATGCCCTGTACGAGACTACCAAAACAAGACCACGGCTCAGCAGTAAATTGTGCACAGTCTGTCAGACACTATTGGCTCTGTTAGTCCGTTTATAAACAAATATTATGTTATTCACATGGTCATATTGCTTATTGCTTGTCTTGCTCTCCGTATCGATGGTATTGCCATTGTCATAGTAATGGTAACGTATTGAGAAAGGATGAATTTGGACAATATAGTATATTTACTTACGATGGACAGACGACTTGCTTGCCTTTCTTTCCCTTGCCGTCTTTGCCTATGGTCAGTTGCCAGCAACACGACAGCAACAGCAGCAAGATCACAGGCCTCAATCCAGCAGCCATGGTGCCTAAAACACAGTTAAATACTGGCCTTAATACAGACTATGTATTACATGTAACACATAATTCAACAATAACCATGACAATGTTGCTGTAGCAACTCATATCGTAATAACTGTGCATAACGTAATAACTGTGTATAATGTAATAATTTTATGTAATAAAAGCTCATAATGTAATAAAACCGTGTGCGCATAACGTAATAACAGTTTTGTTCATAATGTAATAAGTTATTACCTTATGAGAACATTATTACATTATAAACTTAGCAAAAACAAAAGTTGAATAATGTAATAAATTCAGCACATAATGTAATAATAATAATTAAAAAAAAGAGTACTCCCCTTGTCTTCTTAAAGCATAGGAACCCTGTACTTTGACATGACACAAGTGGAGTAGTTTATTTAAAGCAACTGGACTTTGTCTGTTTGGTCAAGAGGACATTTTCATCAATCAGGTCCATATTGATGAAGCATCTTTGATGTGATACTACAAGATATCAGTGACCTGTACAAATGAAAACCTTTACAAAGATGATTCTGAATTTAATACACTGGTGATTCTTAGCATGTGAAATAATTGTTTAATACATAATTATTCCAGTTCAGTACTTTTTTTTTTGAGTATGGGAACCCTTCTTACATACGTGATGCAAGAGGCATATTTATTATTAACCCAATGATTATTTTGTACAACAACATTTTACAATTAGAAACACAACAAGAGTCAGTTCTGGGCTACTCTAGAAACATGGCGGCCGGCTCCGTGAAGAGGACCCTCTCCGTATGTAGATAAACCAGGCTCATTGTAAGGTAACGAAAACACAGCAATTCTTTGTTCCAGGTGATTATACACTATAGAAAGCATACTTATTAATATTATATTCCACTTCTGCCAATAGATCCCCCTAAATGCTACACACTGCTCCTTTAAATAAAGTGAAAAAATACCATTAAATCTATGCAAGAACAACACAAAATATTGCAACATTGAGATCAGTGTGAGGTACAGTATTGAGACCAGTGTGAGGGACTGCATTGAGACCAGTGTGAGGGACTGAATTGAGACCAGCGTGAGGGACTGCATTGAGGCCAGTGTGAGGTACAGCATTGGGATCAGTGTGAGTGTTACGACCCAGCTCGCTAGGGTAAAGGGAAGCAACATAAAACCAGATTTTCTTGGTATATTAAGTTATTTCATTTACAAGGAGTTTGGTTTTATATTAACAACAAAAGGTGGTGAGGCAGACAAAAGGAAAAGGGGATAGCGAGTGCTGTAAGAAATCAAGGAAATAAATAGAACAAAAGGAGGACTCCTAAAAATGGGAGCTATGCACTTAAACTTACTACAAAGAACCTGGATGGAAAATAAAACCTCACCAATTAACTTTGCGTTTGGCAACACCACATTGGAGAAACACTTCTGTAGGGTCGGATCCGCTCTACCGGGAGAGTTATGCCGTCAAGTAAGGGGGGTGGCAGAATGCACCAGCTCAGCAACAGCCTCACAAGGAGATACATCAGCAAGCTCCGTCCCTTTATCCTCCTCAGCTTCCTCTGCAAAAGCAGAAACTAGCACACTATCACATAGGGAAACATAATTTTCAGTTTTACGTGTCTGTGCATGCGCGATTACACACATAGGAAATATGTCTGATTATGGCTGTGTTACCATAGATGATTCCTGGCACTGTGGAGAATCCAACACTTCCAGCGTGGGAGTCACTTTACCACCGGCAACCAGTGGCAACGCGGGGCACACAGCAACAGGGAAGAAGCCAGTGATACATTTTGACCGTATATGAACACGGTGTACGGGCCTGGGGATATAACCCATCTTGATGCCACATAGCACCGAACTATAACCACAGGCAGACTGTGCCGAAAACAGCAACGCAGAGGCGATGACTACCGACTGAGAGCCACCGATGTCTCTCAAAATACGCACCGGACGCTGGTCAGCAGACTCACCTGTAAGCGACACTAACCCGTCAAATACAAACGGTTTGAAACAGTCATCAAAATCGTTATCATCGGAATCAATGTTTGTGAACGGTTCAGCTCTAGTCAACCCGATGCCTTTTGGCTGTGACACCCTCCGAAAGGGCTGTAGTTGCTCTTTACGCTTAAGGGTCAGACAGTTGGCAATGACACGCCCAGGTTTTTGACAGTAGAAACATTCCTGTTCCTCTCTATTTGTACTCGCTAACTTTGGCAAACTAGCTGGCAAAACCGGAGCATAGCGATGCTTCTCAGCGGAGACTGATGGGAAAACAGTCTTGTGAGTCAACCCATATTCATCAGCTAAAACAGCAGCTGCACACAGTGAATTTACTTTTTGCTCATTTAAGTAAATTACAATGCGGTCAGGCAAACATTTCTTAAATTCTTCGAGCAATATCAATTCTCTTAGAGACTTGAAGTAATCTGCTTTACATGTAGTGCTCCACCATCAAACATTGTTCCCTTTTCCCTGGCGAACTCAACATAAGTCTGATTTGGGGTCTTTTTGTGATTCTGTTGGTAAGCTTCAGGAACCATAGTCACAGGAGTCATAATTTAAGCTGTCCTCCAAAGGGAGCGCAGCAACAGCTTCTTGGGCCTTACCGTGAATTTTGCACTGTAATAAAAGTGACCAGACTTCAGGCGGCCACTGCAGAGCAGAGGCGATGCGCTCAAAAGCACTAAAATAACAATCTACCTCAGTCTCACAAAATTCTGGCACCAAACTAATGTGCTTACTGATATCAAATATACTACGAAGTGAGGAGGTGGAAAGGGGAGGCATACTTGTAGCACTGGCAGATGTACGATGCGCGTGCACCTGAGCCTCAAGCTCCAGCTGGCGCAGCCTTAAGCCTGGAACACACCAGGAACTGACTGTATATTGACATCATATCAGCTACATTACTACAATTTCAATGTCTAGACATCTGTAGAATATGTCACGGACAGTGAAGGTGATCTATTGACTGTATTTTGACATCATACCAGCTACATTACTACAGTTTTGATGTCTAACTGTAGAATATGTTACGGAGATGAAAAAAAAGTAAAGACTTATTTTTAAATCAACACTTCCTGCTTTAATTTCAAAATAAAAGCCCTCAAGCGTTTTTTTCTGTAGACAGAATTCCTTCATTTGTTAACACGAGGCTTTTATTCTGAAATATGTGCCGGACAGTGTTCTAGAACATGCAGTGACTTGGCGAGCTCCATGAATGAATATAGTACGGAGTTTTAATTGTGGATTATTACTATTATTTACAAATTACCACACGTTTCTTAACCTTTCTCTGACTAAAATAAATATAAATGATATATATAATCAAATGAAATGGCCATTAAAAGGCAAACTCTATGTAGAAAGAAAGGGCTGACAGCAGCAGCTGCAGCAGCAGAAACGCAGCAGACAAGCAGCTGACACGCAGCTGAAACGCAGCTGGTGTGAACACCCGACGCGTGAATCACGCAGCCGCCACGCAGCTGCCACGCGCTCCTGACGTTCCTGGTGTGTCCCAGGCTTTACGGCTTTGTCAGCCTCTCCAGGATCTTGACCTTGAGCTGGTACTGTAACTGTGCTCGTCTGCTCTGTGCTTTTTCTTGGGTTTCCATTTGGAGACGGGCAAGGTGGACTTTAAGTCGGGCCTCGTCTCTGGACCCAGATGAGGGTGGTTCATAGTGAGGCAGCGTGAAAGGCGTTTTCAGCCGCTCACCCACTTCACTATTCACACCTGATGCAGCAAGCGCACCTTGAGCTTCTCCCTCAATCTTTTGGCTACCCGCTCCCTCAGTCAGGGTGTCATTGTCGAGCGCAGCAGGCTCTGATTGCGCCGGCAACACAATAATCTCCCGCTCCACCAGTTTACTTAGTCCAAAAGTAAACAAATATTGAGAAAAGATAGATGTAATCATTTCCAAAATTCACAACATGTTTTTATTTAACGAAATATTCTGCTTCAATCCATATTTATTGCTGTTTAGCCTTTCAAAAACGAAATTTTCACTGAGGTCAAAAACTATTTGATCTCCTACTTGCTGCCGCAAACACACAGGAAGGCTCGCACCTGTTTTCACATACATTTAACACTTCCTCAATAGAAGCTTTGAATGTGAAAAAAATTACATTCGGTAGGGCAACCCTCATTGCTTGGTCGGATGCGCTTTGCTTGTTTCCTATTTACAGAACCAGGGACAAAATGCGGACCGTGAGGAGATCGCTGAATTTGACAAAAAGTGCATTGGATTAGAATCACATACTCCACCTTTAAATAGGCATATGTCTTATTATCATTTAAGCTGAAGTAGGCAAGATTGGAGCAAATATGATTAAAAAAAGTTGTGTTTTCAAAATATCCTGACAGTATTACATGAAACAGGCAACCTGAAAAAAATGATGTGCCTCTGTGTCCTCCGGTGCTCCTAACAGCATCTGCAAGATTTTACAGACCGGAGAAAAACAAGCAGTAGGAGCTGATCTGAGGTCCGCAGTCCAGCTGCCATCTATGAGACCCGGCTGTCAATCACTCACAAACTCCGACCAAACGGGTCAAACTACGCAGCGCTGATCAAATATGAATCAATATTATGTTACGTTAATGCCTATTTCTCTCCTCAAATGTTTTCAGAATCATCTTGTGGTGCACGGTTTAGCTGTAAAATTTGAAAGTTTGTGACGCCGCCGCCATTGTGAAATCTGGTAAAGGAATGCCAAGTTCCGGTCACATGACCGGAGCACAGCCAATAGAAACGCTCTCTCAATGAAATGACCTGTGATTGGTCAAAGTCTCCCGTCACAGGATAGATGTTCTAAAGCCTGAAAACAGAGCCATGAGGAGGAGCAGAAGTCTAGTTTTCTCTCAGAACACTTGAATTACAATATGCTGAAAGGTTATTATGGAATTTTTGCCCAATGATGCCAAAAATATACCGCCTACTAGTCATTCTGACTAGAAAGTCTAACGCAACCACTGACAATCTTGTTTTGAGTAGGCTTAAAAAAAGGAGGAAAAATGTGTTTGTCACTTGGTGCAATTACAAAATGATATCACCCTTACTCTTTAATTGTTTTCTATACGATATTCAGAGCATAATATAGCAGCAAACCACTATTTGTTGCTGCGTCAAGATACAGTTGTGAAGTAAAGTTGTTGTTTCTGTGCTATTTTATGCTTCCATGCTTTGGGGTGGCTATAGCTCAGTGGGTAGAGCGAGTCGTCCTTGTACCAACCCAGTAGCCAGAATTTTTTTTGGCATTGGACATTTTAGCAAACCACGGAAATGTTGACGACATTTCTGAACCAAAAATATGTTTCATAAATACATTTCATATCAGCCTTGTATCACGCGTACAGCCAGTCAAATCTTTGCATAAAGCAGTAAAGTCACATAACATTCACTCACTAATGGCCAGACAGCAGCCTGCTACACAACAGATGACCCACGTTAGCTTTCCTACAAGTCTTGCACACATGAACACACATCTTGTCCTGCACCTTAGTTTGTTGAAGAAGCGTTCAAATTCAAAAATCAAGCGTGCACTGTTAACATTAGTTTGCAGGCTAGATAGCTAATTAGATACAGCACATTAAACAACACATTAACATACCTGAACATGTCACTTTGGTCACTTTCAGCTTGTAAGCTACAGCACAAGTTCGTTTGCTTTGTCTTTTGTTCCCCAGCCGGAGCTCAGCCTGCCAGCTGCTGTCAATCAAACCCCAATACCACCCCACCCAGCTGAGACTAAAAGGTGCATTAAGTGATATTTCCTGAAGGACTTTTTTTCTTCCTTTAATAAATAAATAAATACTATTAAAAATACGTTTACAAAAAACATGTTAATATTATTTTTCACTGCAAAAAGGGATTGCTAAATGTGATTTCAGCTGGCCTTTAAAAATAACATTTCGCAGTCACCGAAGTCCTCATAAATTTCCCTTAGACATTGGGCAATAATGTATCAGTTATTTGATTATCTTGATTGACAGACAAGGAATTTGTGATGAAAAGGGAAAAATTGGGAAATTTTTTCTTGTGAAATAAAACAGACTTAGGAATAATACATTTTGAAATTTAAAAAAAAGTGCTGAAATGACATAACTGACCTACAATAAAATTTTTATTGTGAACAACAATCTGAGTTTTAAACATTTATTGGCCTACGACAATTTAATTATATTACATTTAGTATTTTGTATGTATTTATTAATAATATGATTGTGCATTTCATGTCTTATTTACTTGTTCAATATTAAACTCTTTAATAGATAGAAACTATACTTAATATTACTCAAGTAGTAATTTTAATGAGTACTTTTACTTCTACTTGAGCACTTGTTATTATAAAGTAACACTACTTTTAATTGATTATTGAAGAGGATATGTGGTACAGTTCTTCCACCGTTCATTCAAAGGAATGATTTAAATTGCACTGGAGAGCTTATGTAACTTTGTAATTACACCAATCTAATCATCGCCAACTAACTGGATCCCCTTTTTGAACTACTCTGACTAGCTGATAATTGTCTAATATAGTGTTGAATGTAGAACTAATGTATAACATGTTGGCCTCATTTCTGAATGAGCTCCCAAGTCACTTTTATTTAAAAATCACAGCAATGTAACTAGGTCAAGCCTAGTAACATTTCAGTAACACTTCCAACACAGCACAAGTCTGAATTGAGAGATAATAAATAGACATCTTGTTCCACCTTATTAAAAATGATTTAATATATGTAGAACTTAATCTCTTATCTGGATCCCCAAAACCGAATCTAGTAGTATAATATTATGACAAGACAAGTAACTTATAGAAATGTTTACATCAATGAATAGTGCTGTTAGTTAAAACATAAAAAAATAAGAATTAAAAGAAATATGAAGTTTTAAACCTTTCCTAAAAACCAATCCAATCAGTTGGTTGATAAAGTCATGATGCAGTCATTGATAAAGAGAAAAGGCTTTTTATTTTTTCCTTTACCACCAATCAATTAATAACACAAAATTAAACTGAATTTCTTTTACTTTTCTATTTATTTTTCACTATCTCATTTTATTTTTCAACTCCCTAGTTTACATTCTTTGGGGTCTCGGCACAGATTTAGAAGAAAATGTTGACGTTAGTTTAATCCATACAAAAAACAAAGTATGTACCAGACTAGTACCCAAACCAAGAAATAATGAATGTTTTTTTTTCTAGAAGATTCTTTTTACATCAGATTAGTCTATAAAAAATGTTTTTCCCCTTGCAGTCCAGAGTCTTTGTGATCACCACATCATCAACACATTTGCTGATGTATGATATCACATCCCTAAAGATTGATGTGGTTCTCCTGGGTAGTGGCATCTCTGATCTTGTGCCAGTCTGTGTACTCGAAACAGTCCTGTAGAGCTGCTGTAACTTTAGCTGTCCACACTTGAACTGTTTTTTAGATGGTTTGACTTGTTTAATCAGCTGGAAGTAACGCTCGGGCCAGACTGCCTGTGTGAACAGTGATTGACGGTTACCTCACTGAATTGCTGCGTGTCCCTCGCGTGGGTTGTCCACACCGGCAGCGTTTCTGCAGCTGCTGGGCTGCTAATGCCACCCCTTTCAGAATGGCCATTTCATATTGTTATAAATGTCATTTATATTTATTTGAGACAGAAAAAGGTTAAGAACCGTGCAAGTCACTGCATGTTCTACAACACTGTCCTGCAAATATTTCAGAATAAAAGCCTTGTGTTAACAAATAACGTGATTCTGTCTATAGAAAATAAAACTCTTGAGGGCTTTTATTTTTAAATTAAAGCAGAAAGTGTTGATTTACAAATAAATCTTAACTTTTTATCATGTCCGTGACATGTTCTACAGATACAGACATTGAAACTGTAGTAATGTTGCTGATATGATGTCAATATACAGTCAAAAGATCACCTTCAGTGTATGTTGTTGCTGTGAATGGCTTGCGTTGAAAATAGGCGAGACATGCAGCCAAGCCGCACTGCTCACACGGGCTGTGTGACTGCTCTAACCTGTTAACATGGGCCATCGAAATAAAAAACTACAGGTTCCGCGGCCGCCACGCACTGCTGACATTCCCTGTGTGGACGGGGCGTTAGTAGGTAGGAGAATCAGGGAAATGTGATATGATTGTCCAAAGTGGGAGTGGGGAGGACTTTGTATCTGAAAATAATGTTTGTGTAAACATGGTCCAGGGTATTGTTTCTCCTGGTGGGGGTGTGGACAGTTCTGAGGTCTGTTTGATTAAAATTGCCAGCTACAATAAAAATACCATTCAGTTGTTCTGTCATGTGACTTCTGGTGACCTCACAATTACTGTAGAGCATTTTTTGAGTTTGCATAAGGAGGAATGTAAACAGAAGCAACAAAAACACTAGTGAATTCTCTGGGCAGAAAGCATGGTCGACATCTTAACATTAAGCATTCACCACCAGGGAAACATTGTCCATCAACTTTGACTATGTTTGAGCACCAAGCATCATTGATGTAAACACAGCGTCCACCTCCCCTCATCTTACCTGAGTCTTGCGTTTTGAGGAACATAGCCCGCCCATCAGGTGCAACAAATGGATTCAGGATGTTATGATGGAGCAAGGTCTTAGCCTGAGTTATTTAATCCATTTTATTTTCCTGTTGAATTAACTACAATGTTAACCCATCCGTATCAATATTAAATACACCACATAGAGTGTGGTGACTTGTTAAAGAGCGAAAAAAACCCACAAAGGGCGGGTGGGACGGTGGTGGATGGGTCCAACAAACACAGGGCTTTCATCCAGGAGACCGCCATAGGCGGTCACTTAACAAACATTTTCGCCCAACCATGATGTTTTTTCCTAAACCTAACTAGAATGGTTTTGTTCTCTAAACCTAAGCAAATGTTTTTGTTTGAATGTACAACATTAACCACATGTTCTAGCTCACACAGGCTCTGCCCTCTACTGGACTCTATGGGTAATACTCTCCTCCAATCACATGCATGCAATCGCCCACTGAGTTCTGCATAGAATTAGCCGGCCAATCAGGATGTGCCTACCGAACACGTGCATTACCACTGTTTATAAGGTGGCGTCCAGTATTGCCTGCTATCCATTCCTCTTCTTCAATCGCCGATTGCCCACTGACCGCTACATCTCCACGGATGGAGTCGCCGTCAAGAGTGGACCACGCAGAGGAGGGCGTTCAGCAGCCTCCAGACTGCCTGGCCCGCCGGTTGATTCCCAAGATTGGACACCACCAGAGATGGGATAATTTTCAACACTGCGGAGTGAGACTCCACTGTGATGACAGTGACCCAGGTTCTGATCTCTACACCACCAAGATTCCCGCTCCAGCCTCCGATGCTATGCTGCTGCGTCCGGTCATTCCTGCCGAGACATCGGCTTTGTCTGCTGATGAAGATGATGATGTTTCCTCGGTGTCCACGGTCCACAGAAGCCCGCCTTCAACTTCGATTCGCCAGGACTTTCCACTGGTGATGGCTGCTGTGGCGGAACACGCTGGGCTACGGCGGGACGCGCTGGGCTACAGCTGTATCCCCCCCCCCGCTCCCACCCAAACCTGCTTGCACAATCAGCTGGCTGGTCAGAAAGCAGGAAGCTCCTGCCACTGCTGGTTCGTGACAGGGAAACCTTGGAATATTTTGACAAGATATCGCAACTGGGAGCTCAGCTGGCTGCAGCTGCTAATAATTTAGGAGTGTTGAGCGTTTCGCTGGCATGGCCCCCGCCGTGCTGCCACAGAGGGACATTTTGAACCAGAGCATCGGCCAAGTGAATAACTTGATTCCGGGCGTTGCCACAGCTGCAGGCCATGTGATGACTCTAGCCACAGTCGAGTCCTATCATGTGTGGCTGGGACTCATGGCTCTTCCGTGGAAGGACTGAGATGATCTCCTGGGAGCCCCCATTGTTGCAGAGGGGCCCTTTGGGTCAATTTCATCTGTTACTCAGTGATTCAAAGCCGTCACTTGTCTCGCACTCATTCATGTAAGAAAACAAGGTGGTAAAGAGAGAACGAGGGTCGTTTCAACTTCACGTTATGTCCTGGCCACAGCAACAGTACAGAAATGATTGTCTACGGGAGGGTATATATCGGAGATGGAAACCGTGTTTCCTAGGCCCACTCATGACATGACGATGAGGTTTTCCGCCCCCTCCCTCATTCCTGCTGATGGTGTTTATAAAGCTGTTGCTAATAATGTTGTGTTTGAAAATGTTTTGATTGAAACAAAATACATTTCTCAAAGAGCACATTCCTCCCCTCTCCCCACATTCTCGGCTTCCCATGGCATCTTGTTGAGTTTGGCCAGAACCGAGCATGGCGCATCATAGAGGCCAAGTGTTAGTGCACTTAAAATGCAAAATGGCCCCGCCACCCCACCTCCAGAAATGGAGGCAGTCACGCCTGGCACAATCACACCAACATTAGCGGACAGAGCTGACGGAATAAGGCTGCGCCATATCCATTATGAGGCTGTCAGAAAACACAGCTCATCCAGTGTAGCACTTCTGAATAACGTTTCTGACAAGCTGTCTGACACAAGGCGTTCAAGGACCTCGAAGTCATTTCAGTGTGTTTTACTTGTTACTCCTTGTTTTGGCCGTCATTGCGGCGATTTCACAGATCGACATGCACAAATCTTTCCCCAGCCTGTCTGTGAGAGGTCTGTCGATATTACCTCGAGGAGGTATACTGTTCAGCCCAGTTTGACCCAGGGGGGAGATAGTACTCCCATGTCTGTTTTCCCCTCATCTACACATACATCGGTGAATAGGGAGATGCAGCAAAATGCCACTGTGTCTACGGCTGAGTGCACAGCTGAGCCAGAGATGAGGCATTCATGGACCTCATCCCAGGCTCAGTCATTTCAGTGTTCTTCCTTCTCAGTATCCAGATGAGAAATGGGTTGAATGGAACACAGCGATGTCTTTCATCACAGGCAAAACAGTGACGCGTTCTGAGGCCCCATTACTAGCTCAGCCCTTTCCATGTCTGCGCCCTTGTGGGCTAGTCTTCCGTTTATGGAGAGCCTGGCGGCTGAGAGGGCCGAAATTGGATATCACAGCTTTCTAATGGCTGCGTCACAGATGGTGGTTCACCCAGAAACAGTCTGTGTCTGTCCTCCCCATGCAAGACAGACAGAAGGGGTTTCACTTCACGTACTTCCTGGTTCCCAAGAAGACGGGTGACTTCAGACCCAGTTTGGATCTCCGTGGCCTAAATCAACATATTGCCTGCAAAATGTTCCATATGCTGACCATCAAACAGATAATGGAACTGGTCTTCTTCCTCTTGTCCAGCCATCTTCTATATCACGTCTTTCCAGTGGTTGGCACAGGCGAGCGCAGCGGCATTTGGTTCGGCCAGGTCATCGTTGGTACATTGTGGAACTTGCCTACATCTCATGATGTGTTCCATGATTTGGGATTTGCCACACACACATGCATCGGAAGTTGTTATTTTCCATTTCTTCATGGACACCTTGCAGCATCCTTCGCTGGCCCGCAGGCGGTTCAGTGTTTTCCAGACAGCCCAAGGTTGATTGGGCTGGTAGCGAGGCATTCAGCTGGGTTGATGCCTCTCTCCATCCATTGGGTTGTCTGGGTGCCAAGGCAGTTCCACTGGTTCTGCTATTCAGTAATCCTGGCATCAGTGAGGGTGGTCTCCAGAACTTCAGTGGTGTCCAGGAAACTGCTCCTGGAGCTGAGCCGTTTCTGGGCAGCGGGATGCTCATGAAGTGAATGCTGGTTGTCATTGGCCTGCTTTGTGCGCTCTGCTTTTGTGATGACTGCTCTGCGAATGTCAGGGGGAGCGATGTCACAGAGGGCATAAAGGCAGTGTACGGGGGTTGTTTTGATGCACCCAGTCACTATCCTGCAGGTCTCGTTGAGGATACGGTCTATTTTACGTGCATGGCACGATCTGCTCCATGCTGGGCAGGCATACTCGGCGGTGGAGAAGCACAAGGCTAGTGCCGATGTACGCAATGTACTTGGGTGAGCCCCCAACTTTGAGTTTGTTAGTTGTCGTAGAAGGCTGTTCCTGGTGGAGACCTTGGCTCTCGTCATGGAACTGGTTCAGCCGGGAGATTGGTTCACCACCATCGACTTCAAGGATGCATACTTTCATGTCAAGGTGGCACTGAAACACAAGAAATTCTTGCGTTTCGCCTTCCAGGGTATAGCCTACGAGTACAACAGACTACACTGGCCCTCCACACCTTCAGCAAAGGAGTGAACGCATGTGAAGACAGTGGCATGAGGGTCTACTTTTATCTAGACAACCTCATTGTCATGGCCAAGTCCAAAGAATGGGCGATGTTGCACATAGCCCAATTGATCTTACACCTCACCAAGTTGGGGTTTGTGATCAATTGGAAGAAGAGCTGACCCCTACCACACCAACAGGTGGAGTATCTAGGGATTGATTGATGCATGCAAACTGCAGGCTACTCTGTTGGAACACAGACAGATGGCCCTGCTGCAGGCAGTTGGCAAACTGCGGCGGGCAGTCATGCAGGCGCTGGGGTTCATGGCAGCTGTTCACTCTGTGGTGCCACTGGGGCTGTTGCACATGTGGCACCTACAGAGGTGGTTTGCCAGCCTTCACTTGCATGCCAAGAAGCAAAAACGATGCTTGTGTAAGTGTAAGCCTAGTTCTATAAGCACAGGCGGAGCCCTTACCAAGGGGGCCCTGCCACTCACTGAAGAAGACATGGGATACCAGGCAGCGCTGGACACCGCCTTATATACTGTGGTAACACACATATTCGGTAAGCACGTCCTGATAGGCTATGTTTATGCGGCCAAACGCGTATGTGATTGGAGGAGAGTATTACCCATAGAGTCCAGTCGAGGGCTTTTATTGCGACCATAAAGTGATGCCAAGGGTACCTGACAAAGCGTGAGTATGTGAAGAGTTATGATGAGAATGTATTGGTGGGGCTGTTGGGGCTGTGCTCCCTAAAGCAAGCTATAGTTTGTATTTCCTACTCACCATCCCAGAACTCAGCTAATTTTTGAGTATTTGAGTGTTTTACGGATCTGTTGCGGATAGAGGTGAAGAGTGTAGGGTCTGAAGCGTGCCAGGATGCTTTAGTTGGTGAAGACTATTTTGTTCAGCACCTCAACCGAAGGCTTCAGACTTTGTTGTGGATATGTGTGATGCAGGGATCTGAGCTATTCTGCTTTTGGTTGGTGAAGATAGTTATGAAAGACCAGTGGCACACTATTCAAAGCAGCTAAACAAGTAAAACATCAACAAGCATATTCAACTATTGACAAAGAGGCTTTAGCGTCAGTGTTGGCTGTTAAGCATTTCAAGGTTATTTATTTTTATTTAACCATTATTTAACTAGGTTAGTCCCATTTAGATTAACAACCTCTTTTCCAAGGGAGACCTGGCCAAGACGGTCAGCAGCAAGAACACAAAGTTGCAGACACAGACACAAATAGAGATAAAATACAATTCACAAACACTAAAAGCACTAAAATTGGCATTAAAAGAGAACTATCTAAATACAAATGGGGGGAAGAAAAGGAACTTTTCTGGAAGTCAGCTGTACAACAAGGGAGCTAAAAACATTGGCATGCCATAGAGTCTGCTTCTAAAGCCCTCATTTTAGATTTAAAAATGTTTAATGATACCAGCTCCTTGATTTTCGGGTCATTTTGGAGCAAATTACAGGCTGAGGGTGCAAAATACGCAAAAGCCCTTTCCCCAATTTTTGTCCAAGCTTTTGGGACAGAGAGCACAAATAAGTCCTGTGAACGCAGTGAATACTGTCAACAATTTTTCTGCGTAATAAAAACACAGTATTGTGGGAGCAGACCCAGAATCACCTTATATATAAGGATGTACCAATGGGAGAGCCTACGGGTTGTCAGTGCAGGCCATCCCACCTGTGAGTACAACTCACAGTGGTGAGTCAGAGCTTTACAATTTGTAATGAACCTCAAGGATGCATGGTAAGCTACATCAACCATATGAAGGCATTGAGCAGAGGCGTGCATGTACAAAACATCTCTATAATCTAAAACCGATGAAAATGTTGTAGAAACAAGACGCATTTTTACATAAAAAGAAAAACACAACTTGTTTCGAAAATAAAAACCCAGTTTTAGCCTTTTACAAGGTACAGCACATGTGGTTTAAAAGTAAGGGAGTCATCAATCAAGATGCCAAGGTATTTGTAGGCCTTGCCAGCGTCAATCTCCTTTCCATCCACAATAAGAACCACAGGAACATTTTGTGACCTACGCTCTTCGTTGGAAAAGAACAGTATCTGTATCTTATCTGCATTTAAAACAAGTTTCAGCTCATGCAGTGTACTTTGCACAACAATAAAAGCATTTTGCAGATATTCAAAAGCCTGTATAAGAGATGCCACCCAGCAGTATACAATAGTGTTGTCAGCATAAAAATGGAAAGAGGCATTGGACACATTTTGACCCACATTTTGACACAGATTATTCACATAAATAGGTTAATGGCATGCCAATGCATGAATGTTCAGATATATAATCTTGAGGTCAAGCACATTCCAGGCAAGAACAATGTAGTAGCCAACATTGCAACCAGGTCTCACAGTAAGACTTATAAATAGCACAATACTACAAGGACATTCCACGTGTCATGAGCATTTTAGGCTTTTTGCGTGTCATTTGTACACCATGCAGCAAAACTACGGTAACATCCGCAGTTGGTTTGAGGCAACAAAACCACTCACTTAGGTTTAATTAAAACGTCATGGTTGGGCTTAAGATAAGTATGTAAACTAAGTAAAATACATAGGTAAACAACGTAACATAAGTATGGAAAATACTTCACAATTGTCTCTAAAAAACACGTGACAACGTTTATCAACTACTACCTTTCAAAACAAAACACTCTAACAACTCTAACAACGGCCTGGTTAAAAATCGTGTGTTTTTCTTGGATCCATCTGCCTCTCCACCCGCCTGCCATAAGCACACAGATTTATCATGTCATTCGTATGTTTGGTAATTAGTATTATTGTATAAATATTATTGTAAAACATTTTGCTTATGTTTATGTACTGTTTTAGACACATTTCTATAATTCAAATCCAACATGAAACTGCAAATTCAAACACAAAGATGAAATAAAGAAGGTGTATATATTTTACTAAATTGTTTTGCATACACGTTAACAAGAGAGACAAGTGAGAAGGAGTAAAGAGGGTGAAAGAGAACAAAGAGTAGAGGACGGAGAGAGCAATCAACCCAAAATCAACAACCAACTAAATCAAGCTATTGCTCCCATATTTGGTCAAGATTAGATTTCACTGGTGTCTAGTGTGAATTTCCATTTACTTGAACTTTAAACATTTTCAACATCATTTTCAAATGTTTCGTTTTCCTCTTAGCCTCTTCTGTATTTCCAGATTGTAGTGTGGATTATTCATTGCAACATTTAACTTGATTCTATTACTTGACAGATCAGTCATATGCTACAACCCACTGACATAGTTTTAAAGCTATTGTTATCCCATTTTTGCTCTCCAAACATCTTAAAATGCTCATATTTAAATCAGGGAAATCAAAATTTTATCTCAGTTTTTGGTCCTCTGTATTTCTAAAATCCTGCGTAAGGCACTATCCAAAGATAGAGAGAATTACAGATTAAGGTTGATGTAGGTAAAATAGTGGTAAAACTTACTGGGAATATTTCTTTATACAAATTACCTTGCGTTCATGAGAGTTAGTGTATTTTAGATGTATGTTTCTAAAAAGGAAGAGAGAATAACAGGAGTTAGCTGGTACAGCCATAAGGCTTAGCTGTAATGAATTCCCTTACACCTAACAACAAAATATTTAACTACCTGTGCTGTGACATTAAGAGATGTGCTTTTAATTTTACCATCCTAGACATGGCGTTAACCACATCGCATACGCTTGAGCAAGGGTATGTTCTAAGGCTGGATTTTTTGTAATTTGCGTTATTACATTCAATGTCAATCAGACTTTGAATGAGGTATTTTTACTTTTTTAAAAAAAAACAGGAGTTCTGGTTTCACTGCACGGATTAACACCATAGTGTTTGTCTTTGTGATGCTAGACCCTTCACAGCTGCTGTTCCCTGCTGTTGATATCTGAACATTTGTGTAACAGTAAAAATAATATTTATAATTTAAAAAAAAAAACAAAGAGTCAAAAGAAAATAGTATGAAACGCAAGATTCACCCAACCCCCGCCCCACCATAACGTTTGTACAGCCCATTAGCCTTCAGCTTGCAGATTCCTAGTGAGAGGATCTAGTGGGTTAGGGAGAGGGAAAGAGAGGGGACCATAAAGTGTGTGGGCTGGGTTGAGGAGAGGGGGGGGGGGGGTGGACTGCGGCGTTAGACTACACTGTCAAGATGCGATGACACAGCTCGTTGAAGCTGTTATGGTCACCATACACACACACAGAAATTGTTCTCTATCTGATAGCAGGAAAACTGTAACAAGTCATGTTAATAAAATGTATTCAACACACAGGTACAAACACACATACATGCACACAAGGACAGGACAGCAAAAGCCTAGGCATTGTCCTTCAGTCTGAGGTAGATTTATTACACTCTCTGTACTGCTCTCTTACGCCACCCACACACACACACACACACACTGTGCCCCACGACTGCAACTGCAGAGAATAGAAAGAGCCATTGCATTTTTCTCTGATTCTTACCTCTAGTGTGTTGGATCATCAGTTCTGCTGCATTACAGGGAGTCTGTGGTTAGTCTCTGGGACGCTGTAGCCTGACTGTATGTCCTCTCTCTCTCTCTCTCTCTCTCTCTCTCTCTCTCTCTCTCTCTCTCTCTCTCTCTCTCTCGCTCTCACTCTCTCTCTCTGTCTCTCTCTCTGTGCTGTGCCGTCCTGTGTGTGTTCATTTATCTGCACTGCTCTTGCATCCCAGTCCAAGTTCCTCGCCTGCCTAGGGGAACATAGCACAGTACTGTTATTGACTCTTCTTCCTTCTTAACACAAGTTATGGAATTTCTTCATTAATGAGATGCTTCTTACAGATTAGCTAACCTAGAGGTGCTACTTCAAAAAAATAAAACAATATTACTTTATATTTCGCTCCCAATTAGGGAGACTACAAATGGAGAGATAATTCAGAGAGACTTAATAAAGAGAAATTCATTAAAACTTTAAAATATATTGTGGCATCAGTATAGCCTATGTCACAGAACACATCACTGTAGCACATAAACTGAACTGATAGGCTATTGCAGTCGCTACTGAGGCAAAAGCCTCCAAGGAACATAAAGACCTCAACACATTAAAGAAAGAGGTAAGAAAGCTGAGGAAACATGTCTCAGTTATGTCAGTCAAACAGCAGAGAGCTTCGTCCCAAAGACACTCAAGCGACTTTTTCTGCTACCCTTGTAGTGAGGATGGGCATTTTGCCACTAAGTGTGGTGCCCCAGAAAACTATCAAAAAAGTGATACAGAAACTGATCCGTACTCAGCGACAGCCAAAACCAAGTCAGAGAAAATCAGGGAACACCCATAACGTCAAGCCATCTGCCAGAAGGATTAATAGGGCCACCCTCCACTACCTGTGTAAAAGTTGACTGCAAAACCTGCATCGCTATCCTTGATAGCGGATCACAAGTGACAACAATCTTCGACAGCTGGTATGCCAAGCACTTGTCCCACGTACCCCTACAGCCAGTCAGTGGTCTAGACATTTGGGGTCTTAGTGAATCAGAGAGCAGTTATCCCTACAGAGGCTACATCCAAGTTGAGTTGGAGCTTCCAGAGAAGACACCTGTCAAAGCAGAGTCAGTCCCTGTTTTTGCCTTGGTGTGCCCAGATCTCCGTTGTTCTGACAGCATTCCGGTCCTGGTTGGCGCCAATGTCCACAAGGTCAGACCGTTCATCCCTAACGAGGAAAAGGCAGATAACATCCGGGCAACGAGAGTGTGTGTACCAGAGCAGAAAGCCCAGCCCTTACCTGCCACAAAGCTTTCCAAAGTCAATCCTGATGAGAGCCCTGTAGCTGAAGTGAAGTGGTCTGGCCCTGGCCCCCTCATCATTCCTGCTGGAAGTCAGTATATAGCTTCCTGTAAAGTGAAAGAGAGACAACCTGTGGAAGATAGCGTCCTAATTACAGAGCATGCTCCTTTTCTTGTTCTTCCTCCGAGTGTGCTAGTGCAGCCAACTGTCTTATACTTAAAAATGATGGACAAGAACAAGTTCCTAGTACTGCTGCGTAATGAGTCACTAAAGCCAACCTCCATTTCCAAGGGCACAGTGATTGCACACCTTCATGTGGCTGATATTGTGACTCAAGCTCCCAGTTCCAAGTCAGAGACCCCAAAGATTGATGAGTCACTGACTTTGGAGATCGCCGATTCCAAATGAGTGGAAACAACGATTAAGACAGAAGCTCGCCGGAAGGTCCAATGCGTTCTCCACTGAGGAATGGGATGTCCAATTAGCCAAGGGGGAAGAACATCATATCCGACTAAACAACGACACCCCATTCAGAGAACGGTCTCGCCGCGTAGCTCCTGCTGACCTGGATGACGTCCGACGCCACCTTCAAGGTATTCTGGCAGCAGGGATCATACAAGAATCAAGGAGTCCCTATGCTTCGCCGATCGTACTTTATCGGACGCTGAACCGAAGAAAAGTCCCCGACCAGTACACAGTCCCATGAATTGATGATAGATTAGACAGTTTGTCTGGAAGCAAGTGGTTTTCAGTGTTGGACTTGCGCAGTGGTTACTACCAGATCCCGATGTCAGAACAGGATAAAGAGAAAACCGCCTTCATATGTCCATTGGGATTTTATCAGTTTGAGAGGCTCCTGCAACTTTTCAAAGACTTATGGAGAAGGCGGTAGGAGACATGCACCTGCTTGAGGTCATAGTCTACTTAGATGACCTGATTGTATTCTGGAAAACCCTGGAAGAGCACGAGCAAATTGACCTCAAGGTGATTGACCAACTGGAAGAGGCTGGTTTGAAGTTGTCTCTAGATAAATGTCAGTTCTGTCGTCCACAAGTGACCTATGTGGGACACATTGTGTCAGAGAATGGAATCGCAACAGACCCTGCCAAAGTGGAAGCAGTATCCCAATGGAAGCAGCCCACTGATCTTCCATCCTTGCAGTCCTTCTTAGGATTCTGTGGGTACTACCATCACATCATAAAGAATTACTCCATCATAGTCAGACCGCTTACAGAACTCTGCAAGGGCTACCCCCCGACCCAGAAGAAGAGAAAAGCAGCCAAGATACCAGACAAGCCCTACTACAAGTAGTAAAGGAAAGTAAAGTAAAGGAACCCTTCGGGGACAGGTGGCACGACAAAGCCCTTTGTGTTACACATAGATGCCAGCCTTGAGGGCTTAGGGGCAGTTCTCAATCAAGAGCACCCAGAAGGGTTGAGACCAGTTGCCTTTGCAAGCCGGAAGCTCAGTTTCTCTGAGAGGAACTATCTAGTGCATCAGCTCGAATTCCTGGCCCGTAAGTGGGCGGTGGTCGACAAATTTCATGATTACTTGTACGGAGCAAGTTTTATTGTGAGGACCGATAACAACCCCCTAACGTATATCCTCACAACCGCCAAGTTAAGCGCAAGCGGTCACCGTTGGCTTGCTGCCCTCTCGACGTACAACTTCACTCTTCAGTACCGACCAGGAAGTAGCAACATCGATGCCGACTCCTTGTCACGCAACCCCCTTCCAAACAATGATTTGCAAAACCTTCCGCCTGATAGTGTTAAAGCTCTGTGTAAACAAGTCAGATGTGGAAAGCGAGTTGCACAGCCCCCAGCTGTGCAGAGTCCTAAGAGGGTTTCTCCTGAGGTCATCTCTGAGTGTGATGTGTTTCCAACACGTTTGGATGTTGGTTGTCTCACGCAGATAAGCCAGAAGGACCTAATCAAAGCTCAAAATGCTGACCCAGTAATTGCTCCGGTCAAGCAAGCAGTTAAAGAAGGGCACTCTTTCCACTCAGTTAAGGGCGAGGACCCCAGAGTCACACTGTTGCTGGCAAAAAGTTGCTGATATCTGATGACCTGCTTTACAGAGTGACAGAAAGATCACCTGTTACAGTGGTACACCAACTCGTCCTTCCCTGCAAGTGTAGCGGAGTTAATGATTACACTTGCCATTACTAACTCTGTCTTAATATGTTTAAATGTATGTACTCTGAATTTAATGTATTATTTGTCATCTGTTTCAATATCATGTTATTTACTTTATTATTTACTTTATTATTTAATTATTATTATTATTTTATATATTATCTACTTTATTATTTAATTGTTATTATTCATTTTATATATTATTTACTCTGATATCTGATTATAATGGAGGTTGCCATGGAGACTGTTGTGTGTACATAGCATTAGCGCCCTCTACTGCGCCACTGCAGACTTGACAGGTGCACCCCGCATCTCGTCAACAGTCTGCATATGCCGTCTCCGTGGTAGGTTGACTTTGAATTAGCTCCGTAAATATAGAGATCATAAGCCTTCTTTGTATGAGTAAAAGTGTGTTTTCTGTAAATTGTATGTTGAGCTAAGCTTCCAAGTACTAGAGAAAATGCTGAATGTTGATATTAGTTGCCTCTTTGATTGTGTGGAGCACTTTGTTGAACACGCCACGTTGTCGGTGACTCTGCTAGCTTAGTTAAAGCTAGCTGGCTAATCAACAGCAACTTCAACTGATTTAATTTTGTTTTAGCATCTTTGAGAAGCTTTGTCGCTGTGAGACTGACTGTGGGAGATCTAACATCATTTCTGTATTACCAGGTACATGTTGTATATTTTTATATTTGTATTAATGTTAGCTTGTATGTAATTATCTTGTCAACAGTCTGCATATATGCCGTCTCCGTGCATCTTTGAGAAGCTTTGTCGCTGTGAGACTGACTGTGGGAGATCTAACATCATCTCTGTATTACCAGAATAAATGGCGAGTTGGAGCCAAAAGTGACGGTGTGTGTACATCATTAATAACACAACGCAAGAGAGAGTACACAACTGCTACAATGGTGCCGTGACCCGTTCTTCTCCTTGGTGTTGCTGCGGACTCGACGTCAAGACCGGAGTTTCATCTGCTCCGCCTGTTGCGCAATCAGCTTTCCATGGTGCCATGAGTCGCAAATGTGATTGGAAATCTGATGCGTGTTACTTTCTATGGACTATATTTTGTGATTAGCGGATTTGAGTGACTTAAAAGAAAATAACTTTACATGTAGTGATGTTAATGGGATTCACTGTGTACATGTTATTGGTTTATTGCTATCTATAATTGTGAAATGTGGGGGTAAAAAAAATAAAAAATATTCTGCTAGGATTTTATTTTATTATTTTTTTTCCTTCCTCTTCCATGAGTCGAAGCAATTTGTGTGTGGTTTGGGCATTATATATATATATATATATATTTTTTCTTCCTGTATGGGGGACAAAGTGTAAGTTTTAAGTTTTTTTTCTTTTCACTGAAAATGGATGGGCCTAATGTGTCGGGTATTGGCAGGGGTACGAGTATGTGGTTTAGTCCACTTTCAAATGTGGACCGTGGACGAACTAGGAAAAAACCTGTGACATCTACCCCTCATATTGCCAAGGTAAATAATGTGGGGTGTGATAGTACTTATGGCACTGCTGATGTAGGAGCAGAGGGGCAGTCAACACCTTCTGATCAAGAGGTTGAACATGTCCCAGTTACTGCTCTGAGTGACTTAGTGAAACAGATTGGGGCCAGTATTGGTGAAAACATTGTCTCCTGTCTTAAGTCCATTCCAGCCAATGATGTTAGTGTGCCTCATTCGTCCACTGCTGATCTTTCTAAGGTTAACCTGACAGTTAGCCATGAGAGCTATGAACCCCGCCCTTTCAGGGGAGACAACACTGACAGACTTACAGTCTCTGAGTGGGAGGAATCTGTCAGGATTTATCTGAGTAGGAGGGGCATTGAGCTGTGTGACCAAGTAGAAGAAGTGCTCAATAAGCTACAAGGGAAAGCACGGGATGTTGTGAAGGTTGGGCTACGCAGCAAACCCTCGTTAGACTTGATGTCAGGCCCACAACCTGTGTTTGACATACTCAGACAGCACTTCAGTGAATCTGTGGTCTCTTTTATGCCTCTTGCTGACTTTTACGACACAAAGCCTTGCCCCACTGAGACTGCTGTTGACTACTGGATTCGGCTTAACAAAGCCATTGACATTGCTGTGGATGGACTAAAGAGACAAGGCAAGACTCTTGACAACCCCGCTCGTGAAGTGACAGTCATGTTCATCACTCATTGTCCCGATCCTGAACTGTGTTTAATCTTCAGCTGTAAGCCACTGGAGGAATGGACTGCCACTGATGTTCAGGTGCGGCTGGACGAGCATCACCGTAAACGGCGTCTCCAGCAGCGTCAATCTGCAAGCCCAGCTGATCGCTTGCAGCCCGCCCAGGCTGAAGAGGTTATTCGCAGCCATGTTCAGACTACAGAGAGCCCTTCTACCCCGCAACCGCATACAGCCGGTAGACCATTTCCAAATGAGAGTCAGTCTCTTGAGCATGTCATCTCTCTTCTGGAGCGCTTGCTGCAGCGTGAGTCCTCTCAGCGTTCCAGGCCTCCTCGATCAGGGAATGGCAGCCGCACAAGGTCGCGGGGGCAATGTGCTGTTTGTGGGAATGATAATCATGACACTGTAGGAGTGAACGTCTTTGCTTCCGCTGCCATGCTGCTGGACATCAAGCGATGACTTGTCCTGTCTCCCCTGTTCCTGCCTCGTCTGCTGCTCAGCCTGGCAGTCCAAGTCAGCAGGAAAACTAACTGGCCCACATGAGCAGGGGACTAGTAGAGGGCCAGTTAACATGTCCCCACAACAACAGGAGGATGTTGATCTTGAATCTGTTTACTCACAGTTCTGTGCCTCAACAGATGATGACACTACGGTGATATTTCAAAACACGCAGAGGCTTTCTGCTACCGATAACCTTTTCTACACTGATGTGCTGGTCCAGGATGCAGTGAAGCTGCGAGCCATGCTGGACAGTGGCTCGATGGCCTGTTCCTTGAGCTCTCGCATGCTTCCCCTTTTGGAACAAGCTAATGTTGTTTCTCCGGGCTCTGTCTCTCCTACATCAGTTGTTCTCATTGGATGCGGGGGTTTGCGGACAACTCCTGTGGGAGTATGTGAGCTTCAGATGAAAGTACTTGATAATCGCATCTCAGTCCCCACACTCATTGTGGAGGGTCAGAGTGATGATCTCATTCTTGGCAGCAATGTCATCAAACATCTCATTCGGGTGCTGAAGCATTCTGAGGATTTCTGGGAGAAAGTGTCTCTTTCGGATCAAGGTTCCAAGGAGGAGGAAACGCTGCTGCAGCTGTTGACCACTGTGGAGAAATGGAGAGGAGATGAGTGTTCTGACAAGGTGGGCACTGTTAAACTCAAACATGCTGTGACCTTGGAGCCCATGAAGGAACACTTGGTTTGGGGCCGCCTGCCTAGCCATAAATGTCTCTCCGCTGGCAGCACGGTCATTGTAGAGCCAAGTGAGTCTCGCACAGTGCCACGGACAGTTATGGTGGGTCGTATTGTGACACCGCTGTGGGGCGACGGTTGGGTCCCGGTGAGAGTCACCAACCCCTCCACTAAACCACTGACTCTGAAACGCAACTGTAAAATTGCTGACGTGTCCACATGTGTGGCACTGGAAGACTTTGACACTGACTACCTGTATGCAAATGACTCACCTGTTGATGCGAAATGCACAGTGACCAAGACAGCTGACAAGTCTGACACAGCCAGTGGGAAGAGCTTGACTGTTGACTCTGAGTGCCCTGCACACCGACCTTGCAATCCGACACTCCGTAACTTAGGACTGCAAGACATTGACATTGATTCGAGTCATCTGTCTCCTTTTTGGAAAGCAAAGCTTGTTGATCTGTTGGCCAAGTATGAGTCCATTTTCTCCCGCCACAGGCTGGACTGTGGAAGAGCGAAAGACTTTGTCCACCGCATCCGACTGAGTGACAGCAAACCCTTCAGACTCCCTTATCGCCGTCTGTCTCCATCACACTACGAGAAGCTGAGAGTGGCCTTGAATGAAATGGAGGAACGTGACATCATAAGGAAGTCTACCAGCGAGTATGCCTCACCTCTTGTCCTCGTCTGGAAAAAGAATGGAGACTTGCGGCTCTGCACTGATTTTCGTTGGCTGAACGCGCAAACTGTCAGAGACGCGCATCCCTTGCCTCACCAGGCTGACGCCTTGGCTGCCCTCGGAGGGAATGCGTTCTTCTCGACCATGGACCTGACCTCTGGTTATTACAACGTGGAGGTCCATGAGGAGGACAAGAAGTTCACTGCGTTCGCCTCTCCATTCGGTCTGCACGAGTACAACAGGCTCCCACAGGGCCTATGCAACAGCCCTGCCACGTTCATGAGGATGATGATGGCTATCTTCGGTGATCAAAACTTCTTGAGCCTCTTGTGTTACCTGGAAGACATACTGGTATTTGCTCCTGATGAACAGCTGGCGCTGCAGAGGTTGGAGATGGTGTTTGAGAGGTTACAGGCGCACAACCTGAAACTAGCTCCTAAAAAGTGCCACTTCATGAGACCCTCTGTGAAGTTTCTTGGACATGTGGTGAGGAAGGATGGCATCTACACTGACCCTGAGAAAGTCAAAGCCATGGTTGACTTAGATGACAGAGATTTGATGGAGGAGGGCACTGGCACCCCCTCTCCTACCAAGATCAGATCCTTCCTTGGAATGGTTGGCATTTATCAGCAGTTCTTTGAGGGATACTCTTGCATCAGCAAACCGCTGTTTGCACTGACGTCTGGGGTGAGGAAGCCTCGTCATGCCAAGAACAAAAGGAGCCCACCTGTGATCAGGAGGCTCACCTCTGCTGACTGGACACCTGAATGCAGTGAGGCTTTCGAAAAGCTGAAACAGGCATTACTGGATAATGCAACCCTTGCTCATCCCGACTTTGGCAAACCTTTCTTGCTCTCGGTTGATGCCTCTTCCAATGGCCTCGGGGCTGTATTGTCTCAAGTGGTTGAGGGTTATGATGTTGCACGACCCGTGGCATTTGCCAGCAAATCGCTCAACTATGCCCAGTCACGCTATCCAGCTCACAGGCTGGAATTCCTCGCACTCAAGTGGGCTGTTTGTGACAAATTCAGCCATTGGCTGAGAGGCCAAAAATTCACTGTATGGACAGACAACAACCCGCTCACGTACATTCTCAGTAAGCCGAAACTGGATGCCTGTGAACTGGCCCCATACGACTTTGACATCAGGTACATTCCTGGCCCTAAGAATGTAGTGGCGGATGCCCTCAGCCGTGAGCCATTTGTGCAACCGAGTGTTCTTCATCGCCTCACAACAGTCCCATACGGTGCACTCCTGGAGGAAGCAAATGCTTTGGACCTTGACTGTGTGCAGGATGCTTTCCTTCCTGTCTTGTGATCCGTTGAGCCGGCTACATGTGCTTCATCCCTTGACAGTGGCTTCCAACACTGCAGTGGCTGTGCCCCTACATCCATCTATCTCCTCGCATGCAGTGTCTGCTGTTCTGGAGAATTCTTTGGATCAAGAGTGCCTGCCCCCTCATGCTTTCCTCTTGCCTCAGCTAACTCAGTCCATTCAACCACCAGAGCTGTCTGAATTCCACCCTCTGACGCGAACGCACACATGAGCCTGTTGATGCTCTGCGGCTCCTCCGACGCTGGGACCAGCTCACCATCCACTCAGGTGTCCTGTATCGCACCTCTAAGGACGCTGTCACAAAGAGAAAAACCTACCGGTACGTTGTGCCCTCTGCCTTGAAAGAGAAAGTTCTCAGAGGGGTACATGACGAGGCGGGTCACCAGGGGCAGAGACGGACACTCTACCTGACGAGACAGCGGTTCTATTGGCATGGGATGGAGGAGAATGTCAAGGAGTATGTGCGGCGCTGTCACCGTTGTGTGGTCAGTAAGTCTCCTGAACCAGAAGCCAGGGCGCCACTCGAGAGTGTTAAGACATCCAGACCTCTTGAGTTGGTTTGCATTGACTTTTGGTCTGCGGAAGACTCCTCCAACAAGTCCCTTGATGTTCTCGTAGTAACCGACCATTTCACTAAGCTGGCTCAGGCCTATCTCTGTCCCAATCAGTCAGCCAAGGCTGTCGCTCATCAGCTCTGGAACAATTTCTTCTGCGTCTATGGCTTCCCTGAACGGGTGCACTCAGATCAGGGTGCGAACTTTGAGAGCAGTCTGATCGCAGAGATGCTCCAGGTGGCTGGTGTCGAGAAATCTCATACAACGCCCTACCACCCCATGGGCAACGGAGCGGTTGAGAGGTTCAGTCGCACCCTTGGAAATATGATCAGAGCCTTTCCGCCGAAAGCCAAGCACAAATGGCCCCAGCACCTACGATCTCTCACCTTCTCCTATAATGCCACAGTTCACGAAACCACAGGCTTTGCTCCCTTTCAACTGATGTTCGGCAGAACGCCCAGGCTGCCTGTGGACATGATGTTTGAGTCTGTGCTTATGGATGACCAGGTGATGGATTATGATGCCTATGTACAGTGTCTCAGACGTGACTTGGCAGAGGCTATCAGGATTGCCCAGGCCTCAGCCACTAAGCAACAGGGGAGGCAGGCTGATCTGTACAACCGCAAGCTGAGAGGTGCACCTGTGGATGTTGGGGACAGGGTCATTTTGGCTAACAAGGGGGAACGCGGACGGAGGAAGCTGGCTGATCGCTGGGAGAGCCACCTCTATACTGTCGTGGAGAAACATGAGAACACTCACACTTTCAGACTCAGGAACTCTGCAACAGACCGAGAGAAAGTGGTCCATAGGAATCTGATTATGCCTGTTTCAACTGAGCATGAGGACTGTTCTTCAGTCAGTGGCCTGACCGATGCTGATGTGGATGAGTCTGTGTTGGATGCAAATGAGAGGGGCTCTGTCTTGCTGCCTGAATGTGGACCTGAGGACAGGACTGTCACATGGATCTCTCAGCTCCCGGCCTCCACGGGAGATCAGTCAACTACTGCAGAGGATGTTCCTGCTGCTAATGACTCAGTGGAAGCCGTGGACGAACCTGACCTGACTATACCTGACGATCCAAACTTGACTAGAGAGAACAGACCACACCAGTCTGGTCTTTGTGACCCAGCTGTGAACACTGACTATTCTGTGGACTTTGCTGACTCTCGACCTGCTGTTGTTTCGCTGCCTCCTGATGCAGGTTCTGTAGTTCTGTCAGGGGCAGACCAAACCCTTTCCAGTGATAACACACGGAGAATGACGAGATATGGGAGGGTTGTTAGACCTGTTGTAAGGCTTATTCAGCACATGAGCCAGAAAATTCTTGCCGGTCGTTAATAGTTATGATGTGTAGTTGCATTTGTACATGAGTGAATGTATTGCTTCTTCTGCTTTGTGGGAGATTATTATTATTTTTTTATTTTTTCTCTCAGAATATGACACCTGTAAGTGAGTATAGGTAATGTGTATGTTCAGGTGGTTCATGATTGTACTCTTAATGATGCAATATTTGAGTAGCCTAACGTGTAGATGGGCATGTTTTCCTATGGGTGTTGGTAGGCTTTGCAACCCTTTCACATTCTAATTCTTAAGGAATAGTCTTTATGACTGGAATACTTGATATTTGTGATCTGAACAGTACTGTACACAGACAATTTTTTTTTCTTATCTTCTGTATATTGTTAGTACCTGGTATGTTCTGTTCTATGGTGATCTGGCAGCTCAGTCTCACTTGTTCATTTTGGTTTGGCTTGAATGGGCAAGTGAAAATCAAAAGGGGGGAATGTAGCGGAGTTAATGATTACACTTGCCATTACTAACTCTGTCTTAATATGTTTAAATGTATGTACTCTGAATTTAATGTATTATTTGTCATCTGTTTCAATATCATGTTATTTACTTTATTATTTACTTTATTATCTAATTATTATTATTAATTTTATATATTATCTACTTTATTATTTAATTATTATTATTCATTTTATATATTATTTACTCTGATATCTGATTATAATGGAGGTTGCCATGGAGACCGTTGTGTGTACATAGCATTAGCGCCCTCTACTGAGCCCCTGCAGACTTGACAGGTGCACCCAGCATCTCGTCAACAGTCTGCATATGCCGTCTCCGTGGTAGGTTGACTTTGAATTAGCTCCGTAAATATAGAGATCATAAGCCTTCTTTGTATGAGTAAAAGTGTGTTTTCTGTAAATTGTATGTCGAGCTAAGCCTCCAAGTACTAGAGAAAATGCTGAATGTTGATATTAGTTGCCTCTTTGATTGTGTGGAGCACTTTGTTGAACATGCCACGTTGTCAGTGACTTAGATGACAGAGCTTAGTTAAAGCTAGCTGGCTAATCAACAGCAACTTCAACTGATTTCATTTTGTTTTAGCATCTTTGAGAAGCTTTGTCGCTGTGAGACTGACTGTGGGAGATCTAACATCATCTCTGTATTACCAGAATAAATGGCGAGTTGGAGCCAAAAGTGACGGTGTGTGTACATCATTAATAACACAACGCAAGAGAGAGTACACAACTGCTACACAAGTATGTCTCACTTGTACTCAGATCTCTCCACAATGAGTCTGGGCATCTGGGAGTGGAAAAAACAGTTGAACTTGTGACCTAAGATGGGAACAGAGGTGGCACAGTACATCAAAAACTGTGGCAGATGCATTGCACGAAAGACACCACCTCAGAGAGTTGCACCTTTAAACCAGATAACCAGTAAAGGTCCACTCAATGTGGTGTGCATTGATTTTTCTATCTCTTGAACCTGATTCCCAGGGATTTCCAAATATCCTTGTTGTGACTGATTATTTTATTGTGACAAAAGGAATAAATAGAAACAGGGCATCTAACAAAATACGCACGCTGCGCAGCGCTTCGTCTCTCGCGGCCAATTAGTTAATTCTAATAGAAAACAATGCAATCAAACTGATTTTGTGACTGACGCTGGCTCGCGTTAATTAAAGATATTCCACGTCGTCTTTCACATTCAGAAGCCAGGCTATGGCTGTATTCGAAACCGCATACTATACTAGTAGTACGTACTGATTTGGCCAAAATGTAGTATGTAGTATGCAGTATGCGAACAAAAGCAAAATCTACAGTATGTCAAAAATACCCGGATGACGTACTGATTTGGAAAAATTCTCCAGTATGCATCGGACCAGTCTATCTCGCCTACTGTATCCCACAATGCAAAGCGCCGGAACAGCACAGGCTACGGGTACAAAAACAGCAGCCAAAAGCTGCTCGTTTTTTACGGTTTTTGTAGCCATTTCAACACTAAATTCACTTCTGAAAGTTTTTGAGGCGAGAAATCAACTGTGTAGATTATTAATATCGGCAGTTTTACGAAGTTAGATGGCGAATTGAACATTTGTTCCACCGTTGTCGGAGTTTAGAAGCTCCACAGAATACCGTGACAGCCAGCTAGTGCCTGCCCGGGTCGCTGCCAGCAAGCCGGGTAGTCACGCTCAGAGACCGCTATGAGCTGCTGGAGCTCACTCCGGTCTCGTAGACAAGAGGCTTTTATTTCCTTGTTGACGGATAGTTTGTTTAAATATCACAACACAGATGTCCATTATAAATTAACAGGAATCTGTGTTTATTTGCCTTTTTTCGAGTTAAAAAGCTCCACAATCGCCCGCGGGCGTAGCTCGCTGGAGAGCCGGCCAGTGACGCTCACAGAGCGGCTGCAGAGCAGCAGAGTGGCGAGGGAAAGAGCAGCTTCTGACGGGGCAGAGAGATTACTGCTGAGACAACATGACACATTTCTCTAATATCTGGAGGGAGATCAGTCCTTTTGCTGTAACTGAAAAAGCAGTTTGAGTAAAGTAAATGTTGTGGATGAATGTTTTATATTTCCCATCTCTCCTCGTTGATGATCCTGTTTGTCGGACTTCTTTATGAGCTGTCAGAATACATAGTTTAAACCTGCAGTATCTTATAAAGTAAACAAGCACAACATAAACAACAAAATCAAAGTTGTATTTCTTGATAATATTGTAATAGTGGTACAAGTTAGTTTTTTTGTCCTGTGCTTCAAGAGCTGGTTTGAAGGCTTAAGCCTCGTCTAGCATACTGCTAAATACATCACTTTAACTGTCACATAATGCATACTACTGAGGAACACAGTATGCAGTATGTACTGCATACTGCATACTGCGCTCCTCAGTAGTATGCAGTATGCGGTTTCGAATACAGCCTATTAGTTGTCTCCTTAGACTCTTCTTTCATAGCTTAAAGGTCACCTATTATGCAAAATGCACTTTTCCATGTCTTTTAAACATCAATATCTGTCCCCAGTGTGTCTACAGGCCACCATAGTATCATAAAAGACCATCCTCTCTCTTTTTCTCCTCCTCCGTTTGTCCGGAAATGGGTGCAGAAAAAAAAATCGCTTTTTTTCCTTCTCTTCTGACGTCATTAGAGAAATGCAAGCCATGTAAGGGTTTCCTGGTCGAACCAGAGAGAACCTTCAGTAGCTGACCCCGCCCCACAGCGCGTCACTGTCTCTCCTCCTCAACCTAACTTGAGCAAAGTCTGCAAGAACCAGCAGAACAGGCTTCATGTACTCCCATCATCTAAATATAACATGTTCTTTCACAAAGGCTTTATGTAATTACACTGTTTAAACAGATGATATTTATATATTATATATATTTGATGTCATGCATGTAGCAGAATACAGGTAGTAAATAGTGACTTGTAAGCAACACAACACATTTCTGTTTCACAGTCAAACTTTATTTGAGTTGACAGATGACAATATTAATTATTCACAGCATTTGTAATCATCTCACCTGCAGTTAAGTTAACATGGTACAGGAGAAAGTCTTCAGCTCTGGTAAACTATGGTAAGCTAAGCTCCGGTGGTCTGTAGTCATGGTAACACAGAGACAGCTACTATTGTAAATAATATACCATTACTCTGATCTTCCATACATTTATCTTTTAGCAGAAATAATGAACTGACTACTGTTTCACATCTTCTATTTTCCACCCTGATGGTCGCTGTGTTTACACACCGTCTCATAGCGGTAGCATGTAGCTAACCCGTTAGCATGTAGCTACATGCTAACGGGTTAGCTCTGTATCTCCCATCTGCTTTCAGCTATCTGCTCTCCTCTGGGATGATTCTGTCGGTCATTTCTCACAGATGGATCTGTAAAGACAGACGTAAAACAGAGTGTATGTTTACGGTTTACAGAGTTGATGCATGAGGTAAACACTGAGTTAACTAACAGAGCTATAAATAGTATTATTTACCTGAGAGAAACCGTCAGGAAAACCTGGAATCTGGACCGCAGATGTTCATCATGTGTCGCCGATTTCTGATCAGATTCCTCCGGTCACGTGCGCTGGGTGAAGTTTCTGGTTTATAAACTTTAAAGTGGTTTATAAGCTCTATTCTAGCTCCTCTCTCTCCACTCCTCTCTCTCTCCAGAGCTTCTCCGGGAGGGAGGGGGAGATAGTGACGCTGTTGTTGTTGAGGAAGTTTGATTGACAGAAAACGCTGACCAATCAGAGCAGAGTGGGAGGAGACAGGCTGTGAATCAGTGGTTTTCAGACAGAGGCTGAATTAGGCTCTGAGGCAGGCAGACTCAGGCTGCAGTATGAGAAGAATAAAGGTTTTTTTGAACATTGCAGCATGTAAACATGTTCTAGTGCAACATTAAAATACATCTATGAACCTGGAAATGAGCATAATATGTGACCTTTAAGACTGTAGTTCCATCAGCTCATATGAGGGAATGTCGCCACCGTCTGGTGGAGCTAGTAAATGCACCTCTTACTTACAGATTGTTTCTATAGATCTGCTGTGGTACCTATTGGACAAAATTAAGTAAACAAACAGGAGGGAAGTTGCAAATGTCACGTGGCCCATAAATAAGATAAGATAAGATAAGATGAACCTTTATTAATCCCCAGAGGGAAATTCAGGTGTCAAAGCAGCAACATCATCAAACAGAGTGAATCACAGGAGAGGTAAAGGTATACAAAAATTATAAAAACAATAATAGAGATATAAAAGATACAAAGTGAATGGGTGAACATAGTGTATGCAGTTCATCAATAAATAAATGTAGTATGTACATATGTGCAGTCTATAAAGTGGTATATAGGATGTATAGTGTAAGTAAGTGTAAAGTTCGCCAGTGGTTAGAGTCCAAGATGGTTGCAGATAGTGCATGTTAAAAGGTAGATAGTGCATGTTTAAAGGCAGGTAGTGCATGTTTAAAGGCAGATAGTGATGTTTAAACTTCTTAAAGTCCTAATAGTTCTCATATGGGGGTCATCCTTGGTTGTGGAGCCTGATGTCTACCAGCATGAAGGACTGACCCAGGCGCTTTGTGTTGTGCCGAGGGGGGATGAGTCTGTGGCTGAAGGTACTCCTCATCTTGACTAGCTCATCATGGAGGGGGTGGGAGGGGTTATCCAGGATGGCGTCCAGCTTCCTCCTCATCCTCCCCTCTGTTACAGGCCTCTGCCTCCTGACAACAGGCTTGTATGTTGGTACACTGCCGAGGGGGGGGGACAGTGGCACTGTATGCCTCCTTAATGTTGGCATACAGCAGGTCCAGGCTCTTATTGTGTCTTGTGTTACAGGTCACATACTGGGTGAAGTTCGACAGGGTTTTGGAGACCTTGACATGGTTAAAATCACCGTTTACGATGATGAAGACGCTGGGGTGCCTCATCTGTAATCCGGCAACGGTGGAGTGGATGACGTCACTTGCCTGCGCCGCAACAGCACTCGGTTGAATGTAAACAGTAACTATGATGGCTTGTGAGAACTCTCGAGGCAGATAATATAGCCTCAAACTCACAGCCAGCAGCTCAATGTCTGGAGGACAGATGCACTCCTTTACAGTGATGTGTCTGGGATTACACCATCTGGAGTTAACAAAGACAGCAAGCCCTCCGCCTTTCTTCTTACCGCTCTGTTTGTCTCTGTCGGCTCGCACCACCATGAAGCCGTCCGATTCCACTAAGCAGTCCGGTATAATCCCATTCAGCCATGTCTCCGTATTCCCATTGGTCTTTCACCAGGGCTGATAGCTCGTCCGTCTTGTTGGCCAGAGATCGCACATTCCCCATGATCACTGTCTGTGTGGCCGTATCTCGGCAGATAAATCCTTCGGTGGAGCTACTACTCGGTCCCGAAGGGCGAGGAGCGCTTCGAACGAATACACTGTCCGTTGGCCGCCGATCATGGCCGTTGGTCAGGCTAACTAAATATAATAACTAAATAAGACGGCTGTGAAAAATGCACAGGAAGTGATCTGCAAATGCGCATATATCGTTCCACGTGTAGAAATGGATGCATAAAGAACACAACAGACTCAAGACTCTCCCTCCAACATCTGTTGAAGTGTCAGAAAATATATAAAATTATTCTATTTTAAATTATGTTCATGTTACAATGGGTTTGAATTGAAATGATTCCAGCAGAAATTACTAACATCAGAGTAAGGAATGCTTCCACCGTCCCAGAGGTTTGATGTCAAACAACATAAATTGTGACGGTTTTGGGAAAATGACCGTTAACATGACCTCAGAAGTTGCGCTGAGACGAAACATCTAAACAGTCACCGTCTGGTTGATGTGACTCCATTCAAGATCTTCCATTGTAAAATCTGTAAAGCGTCATATTTGTCTCAGTCATCATCACTGTATGAAGAGATTCTCATTAAGATTTAGCTGTAAGTTGGTTCAGTCATTGATCTCTCTGTGCTCCAATCAGCTGTTATCAATCATCTCATGTCCTCTGATGGAGATTGTTACAATGCACTGCCTTACATGTAAAGTTCATTTTTGTAAATAAATCCTTATTTATGTGAGAAGTTGTTATGAAGCTATTTTGTATATTAATAAAGTTTGAACTAAATCTAAAATGTAAACATCTGACATCTCTCCAGCTACCAGTACTCTCCATTCCTGGTCCATGCTGGACTTGATTGATCCAAGATGGCGCTAACTACGGCTGCCTCTGCGAATTGGTGCGCTCTGTTTTTCTTGTTTTTTTGTATTTCTTTTGTTTTTTGTGAAAGTTCACGGATTGTTTTCTCTAGAGAAGACATCCTGAACCTCAGGGAATCCACCCCAGCAGCTCTTTTTCCCACATTTCTGGCTCCTTCAGCGGATTTAATGCACATTTTGCTGGGAGCTGTGGCCCTCGGCCGAGCCATTAAGCGCAGGAGAGGAAAGCGCTCTGGAGTGCTGAATCGCTTCAGACAGAGAGGACTGAAAACTCCGCTGCCTGCGATATTCCTCTCCAACGTGCGCTCACTGTGCAACAAAGTGGACGAGTTGCTGCTGATGGTGAGAAACAACAGAGACTTTTCCCTCTCTTCAGTCTTGTGTTTTACTGAGTCGTGGTTGTGTGGAACTATACCGGACTCTGCGCTGCAGCTGCCCGGCTTCCAGCTGTTCCGAGCCGACCGCGACCCGGAGCTATCACACAAGTCAAAAGGAGGGGGAATATGTTTCTATGTTAACGACGGCTGGTGCAAGGACGTGACAGTGCTTCTGCGGACATGTTCTCCGGATCTGGAATCCTTTTTTATCAATTGCAAACCATTTTATTCCCCCCGTGAATTCTCCTCCTTCATTCTGGTCGGTGTTTATATCCCGCCTCAGGCTCACGTGGAGCTCGCGCAGTGGCTGCTTGCCGACCAGATACGGGAGGTGGAGAGGAAAAACCCGGACTCTCTTGTTATCGTTCTTGGGGACTTTAACAAGGGGAACTTATCACAGGAGCTCCCAAAATACAAACAGTTTATTAAATGTCCGACCAGAGAGGAGAACACGCTGGACAAGTGCTACTGCAACATCAGTAAGGCATATCACGCCGTTCCCCGCGCTGCGCTGGGAAACTCCGACCACGTCTTGGTCCACCTCATCCCCTCTTACAGGCAGAGGGTCAAACTGGCTAGACTGGTTGTGAGGACGACCAAGAAGTGGAGCAGCGAGGCGGTGGAGGATCTGCGTGAGTGCCTGGACTGCACGGACTGGGAGATGTTTAGGACCGCCACTGACAGTCTGGACGAGTATGCAGAGGCTGTGACGTCGTATATCAGCTTCTGTGAGGACAGCTGTATACCGACGCGTACCAGGGTTCACTATAACAACGAGAAGCCCTGGTTCACAGCCAAACTCAAACAGCTTCGTTTGGTTAAGGAAGAGGCATTTAGGAGTGGTGACAGGGAGGGCTTTAAAGAGGCTAAATACGCGTTTGGCAAGGCGGTGAGGGAGGCCAAACGGCAGTATTCAGAGAAACTACAAGAGCAGTTCTCAGCCAGTGACTCTGCCTCAGTCTGGAAAGGGCTGAGGCAGATCACAAACTATAAGCCCAAACCGTCCCACTCCACGAATGACCTCCGACTGGCAAATGAGCTGAATGAGTTCTACTGCAGATTCGACAGACAAAGTGCCAGTCCTGACTACATCTCCTCTCCCCCCAGCCATCAGCCATCAGCAGTTAACACTGTTAACACCAGCACCCCCCAGCTTTCTCCACAAGCACCGAGCCTGTGCACACCCCTCCCCCCCTTCACACCTCTGTCCATCAAAGAGGGGGAGGTCAACAGGCTCTTCAAAGGACAAAACCCCCGCAAGGCAGCCGGCCCAGACGCTGTCTCACCTGCAACCCTGAAACACTGTGCAGACCAGTTGTCACCAGTGTTTACAGGGATTTTCAACACCTCCCTGGAAAACTGCAGGGTGCCGGCCTGCTTCAAAGCCTCCACCATCATCCCGGTCCCCAAGAAGCCAAGGATCACAGGTCTTCAGGACTACAGACCCGTCGCCCTGACCTCCGTTATAATGAAGACCTTTGAACGCCTTGTGCTCCACCACCTAAAGACTATCACCAACCCCCTGCTGGACCCACTGCAGTTCGCCTACAGAGCCAACAGGTCTGTAGACGACGCAGTAAATTTAGCCCTTCATTACATTCTCCAGCACCTGGACTCCCCTGGCTCCTATGCCAGGATCCTGTTTGTGGACTTCAGCTCCGCATTCAACACCATCAGCCCAGCTCTGCTACAGGACAAGCTTTCCCTGCTGAGCGTGCCTGACTCCACCTGCAGGTGGATCACAGACTTTCTAACAGACAGGAGTCAGCACGTAAGGCTGGGGAAGCAAGTCTCCGACACCCAGACCATCAGCACCGGTGCCCCCCAAGGCTGCGTTCTCTCCCCACTGCTTTTCTCTCTGTACACCAACGGCTGCACCTCCAGACACCAATCTGTCAGGCTCCTTAAGTTTGCAGACGACACCACCCTCATCGGCCTCATCTCCGAGGGTGACGAGTCTGCCTACAGATGGGAGGTTGACCATCTGGCATCCTGGTGCAGCCAGAATCACATGGAGCTGAACGCTCTGAAGACAGTGGAGATGGCAGTGGACTTCAGGAGGAACTCAGCCCCGCTCCCCCCCCTCATCCTGCGCGGCTCCCCAGTTAACACGGTGGAGTCGTTCCGTTTCCTGGGCACGACCATCGCCCAGGACCTCAAGTGGGAGCTGAACATCAGCTCCCTCATCAGTAAGGCCCAGCAGAGGATGTACTTCCTGAGGCAGTTGAAGAAATTCAACCTGCCACAGACCATGATGGTGCACTTCTACTCGGCCATCATCGAGTCCATCCTCACCTCCTCCATCACCGTCTGGTTTGCCGCTGCCACCGCCAGAGACAAGGCCAGGCTGCAGCGGGTCATCCGTGCTGCAGAGAGGGCGATTGGCTGCAACCTTCCCTCCCTCCAGGAGCTGTACACCTCCAGGACCTTAAGGAGGGCAGGGAAGATTGTGGCCGACCCCTCCCATCCTGGACACCATCTCTTTCAGACTTTACCATCTGGCAGGAGGTTAAGGTCCATCAGGACCAAAACCTCACGCCACAAAAACAGTTTTTTCCCCATGGCAGTAGGGCTCTGCAACAGCCCATCCGCCCCCCTGTGACTGTCTCCCCCTCACACACACACTACGGCCCGCCCCCCACCCACCTACCCCGACACTGACTCTCCCCCTCTCTCATACACTCTCAATACCACCCCCTACAGTATCCCTCTCTCTCCCTCTCTCTCTCTCTGATACCTGATTGTTTTGTTTGCACACCGACAATATTTGCACTATCTGTTTATACCATGTTTATTTTTATAGCTTATTTTGTAAATTGTACATTTTTATTCTTATTTTATTCTAACGTTTTATCTATTCTTTGTTATTATACTGTTTGTCTCGCACCAAAAAGCCAAAGAAAATTCCTCGTGTATACCCCTTACACCTGGCAATAAACACCTTTCTGATTCTGATTCTGATTCTGATTCTGATTGAACCGGCCACCCTCCGGTCCCCCAAGTCCCCACGGACTTCAAAGTAATGTACTGCCCCCTGTGAGTTTATGTAATACATCTACTGAGGTACTAATATACTGTAGGCCAGCTATTCTCAACCAGTGGGCCGGGGCCCACTGATGGGCCTCGGAGAGCCACCCAGTGGGCTGCGAAGGTGCTGCCTAATGTTTAGATTAACCGCTATTCTGTATTTCAGAGGTTATAGCGGGCTCACTTTTAAAGCTAGAGTGAAGATACTGGCATCATATGAAACTAGAAAAACCTAATGAATCCATTGTTACCAACCATGTCATACTAGCTTGTCGGAAAGGAGGCTAAATAACGCTCCAAAATTACGCTAAATTTTGGTGAGGAAAAACTGCCATGGCCATTTTCAAAGGGGTCCCTTGACCTCTAACCTCAAGATACAGTATGTGAATGAAAAAAGTTCTATGGGTACCCACGAGTCTCCCCTTTACAGATATATATGTCACAGATGCGGTGACACAAAATTTAGCATTTTTGAAACCAGTAAAAGTGTGTGGTGAGGAAATATGACCCTGAATACTTTGGAATCATAATGGCAGGCAGTGATGGGTGAGGGTAAGCTGAATATCTATGTGGGTCATTACACCTGACAGTGGCATAACACATATTTACAGGCCAGTTTGTTATTTATTTGGGAAGGTGGTCCTCGGAAATTTTTTAACAATCGGAAGTGGGCCTCGAGGTACAAAAGGTTGAGAACCCCTGCTGTAGGCCAACCAGTGTAGCCAACATTAATACTCCTGCATTACTGCTACAGACCAGCAGATGGAGCTCTTTACTGGAAGTCAAGTGGTCTTGTTTAGAAATGCTCATGTGTCTGCAGGTTACAGCTGGGAGGTTTTAGGTAATATAGCCGACTTTTTATTTTAATTCTCATCTGAAATCTGCCTCACATGAACTCTGACTACAGAATTTGTGTTGAGTTGAGTTTGAAGTGTGAAGGACACAAAGAACAGCTGCTGTCTGGTTACCTGCTGGACTTTATTCTGATTGGAGGAAAACAGCTTTTTCAGTCACACAATACATTCACTTCATAAAAAATACATAACAAGGTATATTTACACATAATAAAACAATAGTCACATTTTGATGTTTCAAACAAAGCTAGAAAGTGATTCACAGAGTCTAGCTTGGTTTTAGAAACTATTTAAATAGCAGAAATAACAACAAAAAAAGACCAGAAGGAGGTGCAAAACGAGTACAAAAAGATGCAAAAATACTAAAAATAGATTCAAAACATCTAAAAAAAATGCAAAACCATTAAAGAGATATAAAATCACTAAAAATAGATGCAAATAGACTAAAAAAAGATGCAATACGACTATAAAAAGATGCAGAACGACTATAAAAAGTTGCAAAATGACTAAATATAGATTCAAAACGACTAAAAATAGATGCAAAACAGTCACAGAGATGTAAAACGACTACAAAAGATGCAAAACTAATACAAAATGACTAAAAATTAATTCAAAACTACTTCAAAAAGTTGCAAAAAGACTAAAAATAGATTCAAAACGACTAAATTAAAATATTAATGAAATGTTTAGATATTTTGCAAAACCACTACAAAACGACTAAAAATAAATTCAAAGCTACTTCATATCTTTTATTTCCCCTCAGGTATAACTCTTTAATCTTCACCGTTATAAACTTATTTTTATCTAGTCAGCTTCCCATTAATACCAAATAAACACCACATGCACATCAACGGTGTGATCATGTGTAGAAACTGTTGTTCATGTTGATGATATTCAGGTTCAAACAGAGAAGAACCAAACAGGGTTGTTTGTGGGAGTTTAGGGGTTAAACGTTGACTAGTTCTACTTGATGCTCGTTTAAGGCTGATTCTGCTAATTTATAGACTCAATGTGTCTGTTGGAGACAACAAAGTCATGACATTAAACATTAATAACAACATTTCATGTTATTTATAGGAAGAATAGTGGTGTTTAAACGTCATCTCTCTTCACTTCACAGTTTCAGGATCCATAAACACTTTAGTAGTCTGTGTTGATCCAGATAAACAACACTAGGATGTATTGATGACACTGATACCATGGTTCAAATACTGAACATGTTCCTTATTTGAACCTTTGCAGACTTTAAGGGATACATCGCTGATGAAGCTGCATTTCCTGGTTGTCAAGAGACTTCCTCTTTCTCTGTGAACACACTTGAAAACAAACTAACTTCACCATCATCCAAACTAACGTCGACGAAGAAGCGTTCAAACAAAGTGAAAACTTGACATTTCTTTTCTCTCTGCTGCTGATGAAATCATAGACATACATCCGCATACATCTGTACTGGATGTCTATGGCTGTTTTCGAAACAGCCTATGGCTATGGCTGTTTTCGAAACAGCCTATGTCTATGGATGAAATGGCCTGTCGCGTTCATCAGGACGGTGCTTTTATTTTGAAGTCAGATAGCAGGATATACAGTACCTGAACCACGAGAGGTACAGTTTAGTTTGACTTCGTGTCGCAGCTCCTTCTTCTTCTTCTTCTTCTTCTTCTCTAAAAAGGTTTGTAAACGACTCTTTTTCTGTTGGATTCGTTACCGAATAACACCCAGTGCGCGTGCATATTAGTGTTTGGAACAAACGGCCGTGTCAGGTGTTCTGCAGTTGAATATGAAGCGTGTGTCCAGTAGTTAACGGTCACTTTTGACTCCTAAATAAAAATATAAAATAAAATTCTATGAATTTAAACTTTAACCATCAGATTATGAACATACACACAGAATCAGACACACACAATCACATCTAGTGGTTAAGATTTTAATCTGTAACATGTTTATTTTTTTATAGTTTTCATCACAACATCACTATAATGTTAATTTTTATACATTTTGCTTTTTTAAACTTTTATAACAAATAAAGGATTTTGTGATTTTCTTTACACCCTGTACAAGTAAGACCATACTTGACTGTTTTGAAATAATTACTGACGATCTGAATGAACCAGTTTCCTCTTTAATCTTCATGTTGACACATAATTGTGGGGGTCCACCTTTAAAACGACTCTAAATTCAATCGTTTTACTACAAAAACGAGCCATACGTATTATTAATAAAGCTGGTTACTGTGATCACACTAATCCACTGTTTATAAGTTCCCATGTTATGATATTTAATGATTCGGTAAATTATAGAATAATGCAAATAATTTTCAGAGCCAAATCAAAGTCACTCCCAGACGGTGCACAGAAGTTTTTTTCATTCACTACGGGAGTGCAAATATGATCTGAGAGGTATTTGTAAGTTTACTGTACTAAAAGCTAAAACAGGTATTAAAAGGAGATGAATTTCTATTGTTGGGGTCAAATTATGGAACAATGCTAATATATATTTAAGAATGTGTAATTCGCTTTTGGTTTTCAAAAGAATGGTTTACAAAGCTATTTCTGAGGGTTACAAGTGTGAATGATTTTTTATTTAATGTGGGTTATGCAGCATTTTTGGAATAATAATTGACTAGTTCACAGTGATTTTTGAATAGTATTTTTGCTTGGAATGCACATCCATATTGTTAATGTCATTTCTTAGATATGACTGTGCAGCTCAAAGTGCCAACAACATGGGAACAGTCCCATGAGTGTATTTAGTATTGAGGTGAATGAGCGCTGTGTGTTAGTCATGATGAAGAGGATTAATGTGTGAGCTCTCCCAGCAGCTTGTTGGCTTCATGTGAAGGCTCTGCTATGAGTCAGTGTGAGGACAAAGAGGAGGGAGTCCCTCCCTCTAAAACCACTCTGTGTGGGGATCATGACAGCCAGACCAGAGCTCAGAGGTGAGTTGACCATCTCTAACTGTCCACGACTCTTCTCCATGTCACAAAGTCTTTGATTCACTGACAATGTTTCTTAATATGTGAGCTTTAATGGATTTCTTTCTATCAGGATCCATCAGGAACCAGACAGTCCTGAACCTGAACCCAGCTGTGTGTCCATGAAGAGTGACTGGTCTATGGATCGTCCTCCAGCCTTCAAAGATGGACGCCACTCTGATGAACAAAGGTGAGGATTTCAAACTGATAATGGAAACAAAAAGATGATGATATCAGACATTAGGGAAGTTAAATATAAAGATGGACACTGGGGGGACAGTATGTATTGCAATCTTTTTTTCACGATTTTGAAATAAATTTTTTAATGCCAGAATCGATATATTTATTTCATTGGAGTCTATGTGGAGGTAGAAGGAAGTTACCGCTTTTATTGTTGTAGTCTGAGTAACGTGACGTCACATCCGTTCCGTATCCGTCAACCAAAACAAACTGAACAAAATTAATTTTATTAGACTGTCAGTTGTGAGATCTCTTTTTTCAGTCAACCACATTCACACTGGGAGCTGCCAAGTACAACCAATCTGACACTGAGCAGCTCCACTGGAGCTGCTGGAGGTTCTATCCGCTAGCTATTTATCTATCGTCAAATTGCTAGCAGCTAGCTAGCGCTAGCCTTAGCTATTTATAGATAGCAATTTGACGATAGATAAATAGCTAGCTTTAGCTATCTAGCCTGAGTTAGCTGCTAGCTAGCTAGAGAGTGGAAAACCGGTGCTTTAGTTTGAGCATTGTGGCATGCAGTGACAACTCCTAAATTTCCATGCCATTTTGGACTGAAAGCGACTAAAAAAGTCTGCTTAAAAGTGCCGTACAAAAGTAAAACAAAATTATTTCTATTCTACCAAAATGGCCTTTGTTATACAATTAAAAAAAAATGTAATAAGCGTTTGTATCTTAAGTCCAAAATGGCGAAGAAAACTCTGAAGTTTTGTCTCCATGCTTCTATACTCTTTGCTTTGTCCACCCGGCATCTATCTGGCAGTAAGAGTTTACAGAAAGACTGTCGACACAATGTCATGCTTTTGTATGCTGACCGGCCGGTGTACTGATATGCCTCTGTACTTTTGTAGCACCTCATAGCAGAGCAATCTAAACCAGGAGACACTACAAATGTCCTCATTATGTGATTTCAGGCCATTTTTGTACGTTGTCCTTCCACTCAACGATGGCTGATGGATGTGGTATTGTAAAACCGTCTCTGGTAAAACCGTCTTTGGTAAAACCATCTGATCACCGCAGTGTAGCTGCTTAATAACACTGCTGGCACTAAACTGGAAGAAGAAACACAACTGCGTTCAAGCCGGAAGTGAAAAAATGTGCGGGGCAGCATAAGGTGAATATAGAGGGGTTGGTGAGAGCTGTTGGGACTAAACCAAACTGCCTGAAGAAAACAGTGAGCTGAAAGCTACAAACAGCTGCAGACTGAGCTGTTGAGTCTCAGTGGGATCAGCAGGACTAGTAAACATTTAACACTACAGGGAGTCATCTGATTCACTGTTGACATCCAAATATCACTTCATGGACCTTTACCTGGTGTCTGTCTCTGTGTGGACAGACATAATGTGAGCTCATTCTTCATGATTCCTCCACAGAGTGGATCAGGAGAGCTCGGAGGTTCCCATTTTTCAGTCTGCCCAGCAGCATCAAACACACCTGGACTCCATATTTATGGTCTGTACATGTACAACAACTACTTTTACGTCTATTCTGTTCACAGTCATCTCCATGCTGCGTTTATTAGACCAGTGGGATGTCTTTCTGTCCAACATGGATCTAATGTTTGGTTCTATGATTTTAGTTTGATCGTGTCATTCATATAATATTCTGTTCCAGCTGCTGGAGGAGAACATCGTCACTTTTGTGAAGAACGAGCTGAAGAAGATCCAGAAGGTTATAAATTCAGATTACCCAGAATGCCTAGAGAGTGAGAGGGAGGATGAGGAGGTGTTGGACGGTGAGGATGAAGAGAAGAGGAGGAGCAGAGAGGAATTTCTGAAGATCACACTGCACTTCCTGAGGAGAATGAAGCAGGAGGAGCTGGCTGACTGTCTGCAGAGCAGTAAGAGGATTTCTCTAAAGATTTAACATGTTGGATGAATGGGACGTTTACTAATGTCTCAAGAGATGGACCCAAATATAGACCCTTTGTGTGTCGACGTCATGATTACATCAAAGTGTTGGCTGGACCCTAAACAAAGGAAAGACTGGAGGCTAACACTAGCAGTGGGCTAAAATTACACATCTAAAATGTCATCTTGCTGAGTTGTTGGGTGCCAGAATCCAGATATCACAGACATTAGCCTCCATGACAAACCAGGGGTCATTCCAGGACGCAGAGCTGTAGTCTTACACACTTCTCTGCGCTTCCATTAGAGCAGTTACCCACCTATAGCTTAACCCCAAACCTAACTGAGACTGTGTCTGCCCCACCTAAATTAATTAAATCAAAAGTAAACAGAAGAGGAGTTAAACATAATAATCTAATAAAATCTAACACTAGCACTGCAATAAAGCAACAAAACAGGAGAATTAAATGTGGACTCTTAAATATCAGATCTCTGTCATCTAAAGCTCTACTAGTAAATGATTTAATATCAGATAATCACATTGATTTATTTTGTCTTACTGAAACCTGGCTGTGTCAGGAAGAATATGTCAGCCTAAACGAATCCACTCCCCCGAGTCATATTAATACTCACATTCCTCGAGACACCGGCCGAGGAGGTGGAGTTGCAGCCATCTTCGACTCAAGCCTATTAATAAACCCTAAAACTAAACTAAATTATAACTCATTTGAAAGCCTTGTTCTTAGTCTTTCACACCCAACCTGGAAAGCACTACAGCCAATTTTATTTGTTATAGTGTACCGCGCTCCAGGCCCATATTCTGAATTTCTATCTGAATTCTCAGAGTTTCTATCAAGCTTAGTCCTGAAAACAGATAAAGTCATTATAGTAGGTGATTTTAATATTCATGTGGACGTTGATAATGATAGCCTCAGTACTGCGTTTATCTCTTTATTAGATTCAATTGGTTTCTCGCAGAACGTGCATAAACCCACTCACCGCTTTAACCACACCCTCGACCTTGTTATGTCATATGGCGTTGAAATTGAACATTTAATTGTTTTTCCACAGAACTCTCTTTTATCAGACCATTATTTAATCACTTTTGAATTCTTATTACTAGACTATACACCATCAGATAAAAGTGTGTACACTAGATGTCTATCCGATAGTGTTGTAGCTAAATTTAAGGAAGTGATTCCATCAGCATTAAATTCAATACCATGTCTCAATATAACAGAGGACTCGTATGTTAATTTTAGCCCTACCCAAATTGATCATCTTGTAGATAGTGCTACAGACTCACTGCGAGTCACACTTGATTCTGTTGCCCCTCTAAAAAAGAAGTTAGTAAAACAAAGGAAGTCAGCTCCATGGTATAACCCTCAAACACGCAAATTAAAGCAAGCATCGAGGAAACTGGAAAGAATATGGCGTTCCACCAAACAGGAAGAATCTCATTTAGTCTGGCAAGATAGTCTTAAAACATATAGGAAGGCTCTCTGTGATGCCAGAGCAGCCCATTACTCATCATTAATAGAGAAAAATAAGAACAACCCTAGGTTTCTATTCAGCACTGTAGCCAGGCTGACAGAAAGTCACAGCTCTATTGAGCCATGTATTCCTACAACCCTCAGTAGTAGTGACTTCATGAGTTTCTTTAATGATAAAATCATAACTATTAGAGACAAAATTAATCACCTCCTACCGTCAACTGGTACCAATTTATCCTCAAACTTAGGAACCTTAGAAACAGCTGTACAACCTGATATATATTTAGACTGCTTTTCTCCTATCGATCTCCACAGATTAACCTCACTGATCTCCTCATCTAAATCATCTACCTGTCTCCTAGACCCTATTCCAACTAGACTGCTTAAAGAAGTTTTACCTCTAGTTAGCACCTCTTTACTGGATATGATCAATGTGTCTTTACTAACAGGCTATGTACCACAGTCCTTTAAAGTAGCTGTAATTAAACCTCTTCTTAAAAAGCCCACTCTTGATCCAGAGGTCCTAGCCAACTATAGACCTATATCTAACCTTCCCTTTACCTCCAAAATACTCGAGAAAGTAGTTGCCAGTCAGCTGTGTGACTTTCTACAGAACAATCATTTATTCGAAGATTATCAGTCAGGATTTAGAGTGCACCATAGCACAGAGACAGCACTAGTGAAAATTACAAATGACCTTCTAATGGCATCGGACAAAGGACTTGTCTCTGTACTTGTCTTGCTAGATCTCAGTGCTGCTTTCGACACCATTGACCATGACATCCTATTACAAAGACTGGAACATTTAATTGGCATTAAAGGAACTGCACTAAGTTGGTTTAAATCCTATTTATCAAATCGATCTCAGTTTGTACATGTCAACGATGAGTCCTCCATGTACGCCAAAGTTAGTCACGGAGTTCCACAGGGTTCTGTACTTGGACCAATTCTATTTACCTTATATATGCTTCCCTTAGGCAATGTTATTAGAAAACACTCCATAAACTTCCATTGTTATGCAGATGATACCCAATTATATCTATCAATCAAGCCAGACGAAACAAACCAGTTAACTAAACTTCAAGCATGCCTTAAGGACATAAAAACCTGGATGACCTGCAATTTCCTGATGTTAAACTCAGACAAAACTGAAGTTATTGTACTAGGCCCTGAGCACCTCCGAAACAAATTATCTAATGATATAGTTACTTTAGATGGCATTGCCCTGGCCTCCAGCACCACCGTAAGGAATCTGGGAGTTGTCTTCGACCAGGATATGTCCTTTAACTCTCACATAAAACAAACCTCACAGACTGCCTTCTTTCATCTACGTAACATTGCGAAGATCAGGCACATCCTGTGTCAAAATGATGCAGAAAAATTAGTCCATGCATTTGTTACCTCTAGACTCGATTACTGCAATTCCTTATTATCAGGCTGCTCCAATAAGTCTCTTAAGACTCTCCAGTTGATCCAGAATGCTGCAGCACGTGTACTGACTAGAACTAGAAAAAGAGATCATATTACGCCTGTGTTAGCTTCTCTGCACTGGCTGCCTGTAAAATCCAGAATAGATTTTAAAATCGTCCTCCTCACCTACAAAGCGCTAAACGGTCAGGCCCCATCATATCTTAAAGAGCTCATAGTACCCTACTACCCCACTAGAGCACTGCGCTCACAGAATGCAGGGTTACTTGAGGTTCCTAGAGTCTCCAAAAGTAGAATGGGAGCAAGAGCCTTCAGCTATCAAGCTCCTCTTCTCTGGAACCAGCTCCCAATTTCAGTCCGGGAGGCAGACACCGTCTCTACATTTAAGAGTAGGCTAAAGACTTTCCTCTTTGATAGCGCTTATACTTAAGCTGCTATAGGCATAGACTGCCGGGGGACTTCCTATGACACACTGTCATAAGGAACTTCCTATGACACACTGAGCTCCCCTCTCCTTCTGTATATACTCATGTCCCATGTCCATGTTGTTACTAACTTCATTCCTTCCCGGGAGTCCTTGTGCCTCCTTGTCTCGCAGCTAACCGTGGAGCGGGGTCACACCTGGAGCGAGGTCATACCTGGAGCGGGATCACACCGGGAGCGAGGTTATACCTGGAGCATGGGTACACTTGGAGCAGGGTTTCACCTGGATCTTGGTGGTCTCCGGTATTGTGGCTGCATCTGCTGCCGCGTCGGTGCCTGCTTGACACCAACTGCTACCATCCCTAATTAACTACGTCTGTACGAGGGACTACCAATGCTAACGAGGGATTTCCAACACCTAGTGACAATGTGGCAGCCTGGAGAATAACACTTCTCAATCACTGCCAAAGACATCAAGAGCTCCCAGCAAGCATGCTGATGCTGCGGGAACCAACGCACGGGCATCAATCGCAGGGACGTCCCACACCAACACACTTGGACATACTGAGGAGAGATGCTGGACAGTGCTGGCTTTCCGATAGTTGTATTATCACTCTTTCCATCCACCACTATTGGTTTTGTGTTATCAGTCCTACTTATATTAGCTATTACAGCTGCTAGACTTCTATTGTGGCTGCTTCTCTATCTCTCTCTCTCTATCTATCTCTCTCTCTCTCTCTCTCTCTCTCTCTCTCTCTCTCTCTCTCACTCTCTCTCTATCTATCTATCCCCCCCAGCCGGTCTCGGCAGATGGCCGCCCACCCTGCGCCCGGTTCTGCTCCAGGTTTCTTCCCAGTAATCGGGGAGTTTTTCCTGGCCACAGCGCGCTTGGTGGATCCTGTTGGGTCTCTAAACTATGGTGTACGGTCATAGACCTGCTCTATATATAAAGCGTCTTGAGATAACTTCTGTTGTGATTTGACGCTATACAAAAATAAATTGATTTGATTTGATTTGATTTGATTAGAGATGACAAACTGTGATTTGAGGCTCTAGCGAGCTACAATATTGACTTCACGTTTCAGAGATGGAGGGTAAATGCTGCTAATATTTAGCCTTCTGCTAACAGCAACTGTGAGCCGTTGGCTGCTGTTAGCAGAAGGCTAAGCTATTAGTGACCCTTTCTCTCCATCTCTGAAACGCTTCGGCGATATTGTCCGACTCTCTTTCTGACTGACTTTACTGAAGGATAGTTAACTATAGACATCCAAAGATTTATACGCCCTCAATTTATCTTTACAGCGCTGACGTTGGCCACCAGGCTGGTGGCCAACGTCAGCGCTGGTCGGACAGCTGGCTACTTAGCTAGCTTAGCTCGCTAAATCCACCATGCTGCCACGCAACACAGAAAATGAGCCGAACAAAGTTGTCACTCATCTAGTGATAGCACTGTGCTTTCCTATGCTGTGACAAGAGTGTGTGGATGAAGCATTAAAATGTTAAATTTTACTCAATTTGTGACTGGCTAGTTAGCTAGCTACCTTGCTAATTCCACCATGCTACAGGAAATGAGCCCAACAGCGGACAGCGCTGGGTCACGGTCCCTCTGCCTCACTCCTCAACGCTAGGAGACTACTTCACCGGGAGGAGAGCAGGCGATAGCTAGCTAGCTTGTCAGTCTCTGGACAATCTAGCTAGCTAACTAGCCAGTTCTGGAGACAGACAATCTGGCTTGCTAATAACCAGCCATTTACTCCTCCTGAAGTAGTCTCCCAGCGGCATAGGGGTCGGCTAATCTGGTCCCATTGGTTAATGTTAACTTTCTCAAACAGAAAAGAGGTCTATACATCAGACCGGCAATACGTCATCCAGAGTATGCTCTCATGACCACACCCAGCATCTTTGAGTTCCTGAAAAGCGTTATATAAGTCAAATTTATTATTATTATTATTGTTATTTTTTGGGGGAAACGATCCTGTGTCCCTCGTAGACGGTAACAGAGTAAACAGAAGAGGTTGAAACGTCTCCAAACTTCTAGTTCAAACAAACCGCTAACAGTAATAACGCTATGCTGAAGAGTTGCTGTGAAATTGGTTGCACCAACAATAAATCCAAAATGATGATCTCCCCCTGCCGTATCCTAAAAAAGATATAATAGATGGGCTTTATGGCTCCAAGCTATAGACCAGACCAGCAGGGCTTTATGTCTCCAAGCTATAGACCAGACCAGCATGCCGTCCTCTCCGAGGCTGCGCTCCCTTTTGGGGGAAAGAAACTCGCTGTCATAGTAGAGAAAATAATGAAAAACTGTTGTGTAGCGGGTTAACGAGGCTTTCACACTGAGATCTGAGGCTCATACGATACGTGAATATTCACTGTCAGTGTGCTAAATGGCTAAATGATGCTGGTGATAGTGACTAGCATGGCTAGCTAACGTTAGCTTGAGTGTGAGGCTGCTGCAGTGATACAGTCATACATTAACGTTATAGCAGCATCAGACTGTCGTCTCCAGCCTATAGATCAAACAGTTGGTTATTAACACGTTGGTTATTTACAGACAACACTTAGCCTAACGGGATTCAGTCAGATATGTAGAGATGTCTGGATCAGCAATATTTGGCCACTGTGTTGGACAGGGGAAGACTGAAGGGACATGGCGGCGATGAACCTTCATTTATCAAGGTATCATGAGCGCTCAGGTTCAGGCAAGTTCGCAAAATAATTATTAGACATGTGTATTAAACAAACGTTTGTATAACAAGAGATGAATGCATACGAATTTGTCAAAATTACATTACATTACATTATTGAGGAAATGTTGAAATATATTCTTTGACTTATTGATCTTGTGTTCATTCAGGAACTGTTGCTGCAGTTTGTCAGTGTGAACTCAAATCTAACCTGAAGAAGAAGTTCCAGTGTGTGTTTGAGGGGATCGCTAAAGCAGGAAACCCAACCCTTCTGAATCAGGTCTACACAGAGCTCCACATCACAGAGGGAGGGACTGCAGAGGTCAATGATGAACATGAGGTCAGACAGATTGAAACAGCATCCAGGAAACCAGACAGACCAGAGACAACAATCAGACAAGAAGACATCTTTAAAGCCTCACCTGGAAGAGATGAACCAATCAGAACAGTGATGACGAAGGGAGTGGCTGGTATCGGGAAAACAGTCTTAACACAGAAGTTCACTCTGGACTGGGCTGAAGACAAAGCCAACCAGGACATACAGTTCACATTTCCATTCACTTTCAGAGAGCTGAATGTGCTGAGAGAGAAAAAGTACAGCTTGGTGGAACTTGTTCATGACTTCTTTACTGAAACCAAAGAGGCAGGAATCTGCAGGTTTGAAGAGTTCCAGGTTGTGTTCATCTTTGACGGTCTGGATGAGTGTCGACTTCCTCTGGACTTCCACAACAATGAGATCCTGACTGATGTTACAGAGTCCACCTCAGTGGATGTGCTGCTGACAAACCTCATCAGGGGGAACCTGCTTCCCTCTGCTCACATCTGGATAACCACACGACCTGCAGCAGCCAATCAGGTCCCTCCTGAGTGTGTTGACATGGTGACAGAGGTCAGAGGTTTCACCGACCCACAGAAGGAGGAGTACTTCAGGAAGAGATCCAGAGACAAGGAGCAGACCAGAACAATCATCTCCCACATCAAGACATCCCGAAGCCTCCACATCATGTGCCACATCCCGGTCTTCTGCTGGATCACGTCTACAGTTCTGGAGGAGGTGTTGAAGACCAGAGAGGGAGGAGAGCTGCCCAAGACCCTGACTGAGATGTACATCTACTTCCTGGTGGTTCAGTCCAAAGTGAAGAACATCAAGTATGATGGAGGAGCTGAGACAGATTCACACTGGAGTCCAGAGAGCAGGAAGATTATCCAGTCTCTGGGAAAACTGGCTTTTGATCAGCTGCAGAAAGGCAACCTGATCTTCTATGAATCCGACTTGACAGAGTGTGGCATCGATATCAAAGCGGCCTCAGTCTACTCAGGAGTGTTCACATAGATCTTTAAAGAGGAGAGAGGACTGTACCAAGACAAGGTGTTCTGCTTCGTCCATCTGAGCGTTCAGGAGTTTCTGGCTGCTCTTCATGTCCATCTGACGTTCATCAACTCTGGAGTCAATCTGATGGCAGAAGAAGAAACAACCTCCCTGAAGTCTGAGACACACTTCTACCAGAGTGCTGTGGACAAGGCCTTGCAGAGTCCAAATGGACACCTGGACTTGTTCCTCCGCTTCCTCCTGGGTCTTTCGCTGCAGACCAATCAGACTGTCCTACGAGGCCTGCTGACACAGACAGGAAGTAGCTCACAGACGAATCAGGAAACAGTCCAGTACATCAGGAAGAAGCTTGATGAGGATGTCTCTGCAGAGAAAAGCATCAATCTGTTCCACTGTCTGAATGAACTGAATAATCATTCTCTGGTGGAGGAGATCCAACAGTACCTGAGTTCAGGACTTCTCTTTCAATATAAACTGTCTCCTGCTCAGTGGTCAGCTGTGGTCTTCATCTTACTGTCATCGAGAGAAGATCTGGACGTGTTTGACCTAAAGAAATACTCTGCTTCAGAGGAGGCTCTTCTGAGGCTGCTGCCAGTGGTCAAAGCCTCCAACAAAGCTCTGTAAGTACAGAGATAGTTGGATTCATATATCAGAACTTAAATACTCTATCTTTTCAACTTGTTTTTTTTTCATTATTGTCTCTTCAGACTGAGTGGCTGTAACCTCTCAGAGAGAAGCTGTAAAGCTCTGTCCTCAGTCCTCAGCTCCCAGTCCTCTAGTCTGAGAGAGCTGAACCTGAGTAACAACAACCTGCAGGATTCAGAAGTGAAGCTGTTTTCTGCTGGACTGGAGAGTCCACACTGTACTCTGGAAACCCTCAGGTCAGGATTCATCAATATGTCCCATTAAATTCTGATTTACATAAACGGATACACTCGTAACCTGCATCTGTCTCTGATAATATGGTTTCAAACCAGTTGAATTTAATTAGTTTCAATCAAGCACATTGTATGTTGTGTTTTTTCTCTCTGTTAAAATTGTGAATTGAAATATCCGAGAGGAATCAGAGAGCTGCCAGTAATGTTGTCAGAATGTTGATGGACATTAGTGGTGTTTGTTGGTGACTAGAGAAATATGTGACGTGTGTTATGTGTGTTTGCAGGCTGTCAGGCTGTCTGATCACAGAGGAAGGCTGTTCTTCTCTGGCCTCAGCTCTGAGCTCCAACCCCTCCCATCTGAGAGCGCTGGACTTGAGCTACAACCATCCAGGAGATTCTGGAGGGAAGTTGCTGTCTTCTGGACTGGAGGATCCACACTGGAAACTGGACACTCTCAGGTATAAAGAGGCCTGCTGCAGTATAGTAGTACAGTACACTGTATACCTCCTGTTCAGGCACAGGCACACTATACACCACCTGTTCAGGTACACTGTACACTACCTGTTTAGATACATCGTACACTACCTGTTCAGGTACACCGTACACCACCTGCTCAGGTACACCATACACCACCTGCTCAGGTACACCTTACATCACCAGTTCAGGTACACCATACACTACGTGTTCAGGTACACCGTACACCACCTGCTCAGATACACCGTACACTACCTGTTCAGGTACACTGTACACCACCTGTTCATGCACACCGTACACCACCTGTTCAGGTACACCGTACACCACCTGCTCAGGTACACCATACACCACCTGCTCAGGTACACCTTACATCACCAGTTCAGGTACACCATACACTACGTGTTCAGGTACACCGTACACCACCTGCTCAGGTACACCGTACACCACATGCTCAGGTACACCGTACACGACCTGTTCAGATACACCGTACACTACCTGTTCAGATACACCATACACCACCTGTTCAGGTACACTGTACACCACCTGTTCAGGTACACCGTACACCACCTGATCAGGTACACCGTACACCACCTGCTTAGGTACACTGTACACTACTTGCTGTTCACTGTACACTACCTGTTCAGGTACACGTACACTACCTGTTCAGGTACACCGTACACTACCTGTTCAGGTACTCTGTACACTACCTGATCAGGTACACCGTACGCTACCTGTTCAGGTAAACCGTCGTTACCTGATCAGGTACACCGTACACTACCTGTTCAGGTACACCGTAAATGGATGTGGAAGCAGCTGGTTTATATCATGTTAGACACAACTACTTTGGGCTGGTCCTCGATCAGAAGGACTCAGGTTTCATTTCCCCAATCTGCCCTTCGGACGGCGATTCGGCCCTGGGCTCTTCCCTCTTCGCTCGCCGCTACTGAGGAATCCTGAAAGGCTGCACCTTCCCCGCTTGTGGGTGTGGTTTCAGCCATGGATGTATTAAGAGAGGTTTCAGGTTTCAGCGCCTTCAGCGACACGCCCCCAGCATCTCAGAGCAGAGAAAACTGCTGATTTTTCCATGATTTTGAAAGCTAATTTTATATACTTGCCGATCATTCAGATTTGGCTGGGTGAGTGAGCGGGGGTATGTGAGCCATTTTTTGCCTTGTTTATAAGAAGTGCTCCATGTGAACATGTAAGTACATTGGTAGAGGATAACAAAGCTGTGCGTATTTATTTATTTATTTATTTAAAAAGGATCCCCATTAGCTGATACCAATAGCACCAGCTAGTCTTCCTGGGGTCCGAAATCATGTACATTAATTTATCACATACATACTATATACAACATCACATTTGTGTTACACTAATAACACTCAAATTTTCAAACATATATACATTTCAAATTTCAAATTCATACACAAATCTTCCACAATTTTTTTTTTTTTTTTTAGCCTCAAGGCCCATCATCAGGGAAAAAGGAACAAAGAAAACCATACATGACCAACACTGGACTATCGATCAGCTGTTTAAGTAATGTATTCGTAGATGGTATTTGAATGTGGATTTGTTAGAGGATTGACGGATGTGAAGAGGGCAGCTATTCCAGTGAGTGATGGCGCGGTAAATGACCGTCTTTTTTAAGGCATTCGATTTTGGGTGAGGTAACATGATTTGGCCATCACCTGCTGTTCTAGTGAAATGACTGTGAACGTCCCTGCATCTGGTAATTTGACTGTATAAAAACTCGGGTTTAGTAGAATAAATGCTGTTACTAAAGAATGTCGCTGTGCTTACGGCAAGTCTTTTCTCTACTGGTAACCATGACAGTTTATGATGCATGCTGTCTGTGTTCGTTCTCATGGGGCAGTGTAACACAAGTCTTGCAGCTCTGTTTTGTGCAATTTTTAGTTTCCGCAGTATGCTTTTCGGTGCAGAAGACCATACAGGTGAGCAATAGTCCAGGTGGCTTAAACTTAAAGATTTAACTACTTGTCCCAGAACGTGTGCTGGAACATACGGAAGGCATTTTTTTGCCATGGAGATACCATTTCCCATTTTCCTGACAATTGTTTCTATGTGCTCGACCCATGACAGTTGATTGTCTATGGTTAGTCCCAGTAATGTGACCTTATCCACCTGCTGTATAGGTTCACTGTCCAAGTAGAGATTCATTGTGGGCATCGATGACAGCTTATGACTAGATCCAAAAATAATGGATTTGGTTTTTGAGATATTTAGTACCAACTTATTTTGTTTTATCCAATCGTAGACCAAGTTTAGGTCTGAAGATAGAACTTGGTCTAGTTCGCCACTTGTATTTGCTGCGTAATACAGTGTGGAATCATCGGCGTACATTTGTATACTGGCTTTATGCAATACAGATGGCAAGTCATTTGTGAAGATGGAGTACAGGAGAGGTCCAAGACAGCTGCCCTGCGGCAGGCCACAGTTAAGCCCTTTACTGTTAGACATGCTGCCATTGTAATACACCCTTTGTGTTCTGCATAAAAGATAATTCTTCATAAATGTGATTGCACTTGATCTAAATCCATAACGTTGTAGTTTATTAATTAAAAGTTCATGATCTATGACATCAAATGCCGCGCTGAAATCCAGTAACACTGCACCTGTTATCCTAGAATTATCTATCTCTTTTAGCCAGTCGTCTGTCATTTGCGTTAGTGCAGAACAAGTGGAGTAGTGATGTCTGTAAGCATGTTGAAATCTAGTGTACAGGCCATTACAGTCAAAGTAATCTTGTATTTGTGAATGGACTATTCTCTCCATCAGTTTGCTTAGTACAGGGAGAATACTGATGGGTCTGCTGTTCTGCCCAGTAAATGTTAATCTGCCATCTTTAGGTAAGGGAATTATTTTACCTTCTTTCCAAATACTAGGATATATACCTTCCATTAGACATTTATTTAATATGTGACATATGGGACCAGAAATGTAATCGGCTGAGAGACAAAGTACCTTACTGTCCAGCATATCAGTGCCTACGGAGCCATAATCAGGAAGGGCTTATAACAACTTCCTTACTTCACTCTCATCCACACTGTTAAACTGAAATGAACAACTTTTGTTAATCATTATATTGTTACTTATAAGGTTGAGAGTATTGGAATCCATGCTGCTCATATTCTTCCTTAGTGCATCGACCTTATTCACAAAGTAATCATTAAAATAATTGGCTATGTCAAATGGTTTAGTCAAAAACCTGCCATCCGACTGAACAAAAGAAGGGCTCCCAGTTTTATTTCTCCCCATTATTTCATTTAAGGTTCTCCAGAGTTCTTTACCATCTAGTTTCACTGCATTTATTTTATTTTTATAATATTCCTTTTTCATGCTTTTATTCCGTTTTGTCACTCGGTTTCTCAATTGACAATATTTTAGTCTGTCTTCCACAGATCCTGACTTTGCTAATGTGGATTTGGCTTTGTCTCTCTGTTTCATAAGGTCTTTCAAAGACTCATTCAACCATGGAGCTGGTCTGGATTTGGCAGTATACTTCTTCATGGGAGCATGGTTGTCGACAATCCTCATAAAGATGTTCATAAAAATATGTAAAGAAGCCTCAGGCTCCTGTGTAGCATACACATCGGCCCAGTTTACATTCCTGACATCCTCCAAAAAACGTTCTGAGATGAATTTCTTATACATTCTCTTATTAATAATTTTGACACCACATTTAGGAATTTTGGTTCTCCTGGTAATAGCTATAATGTTATGGTCACTGAACCCTACAGGTAGAGAGACTGGTTTAGTGCAGCGCTCAGGAGCATTTGTGTAAATATGGTCGATGCAAGTGGCAGATGTATGACCAGCACTGTTAGTAAAGACTCTGGTCGGTTGAGAAATCATCTGTGATAGATTACAAGCACTGACTAGTGACACCATCTTCTTTTTCATCGGGCATTGACTTGCAAGCCAGTCAATATTCATGTCCCCTAATATGAAAATTTCACCATTCACATCTGCAGCTCTGTCAATTAGTTCACATAAGTCATTCAGATAATGAGTATCAGTTCCTGGAGGCCTGTAGCAACAGCCTATCAAGATTGGTTTTAGGTGAGGAAGATGTACTCTAACCCATAAGGATTCTAAGTTATTTGGCATGAGCTCAGCACACAGTGTATGACAGCGATGTGATGTCCATGTTTCCATGCTGAGAGAGGAAGTGCTGCTCTGACCCCCCTCCTCCTTTCAGGGTGGAGCCTGCTGGAGTCCGATGGTTGACACCCGGTCTGAGGAAGTGTAAGTGTGTTTTTAATTTGATTCATAAAAACAAAGCGATAACCATCTTCAGACTGTGACATCACTCATTCAAATCTCGGATGTCATCATCAGAGACTATAGATTAATAACTGCAGCTGTATTGTGTCTTGTTCTCTCCATCAGATTCCTGTGAACTCACACTCGACACAAACACAGTGAACAGAAAGCTCAAACTGTCTGACAACAACAGGAAGGTGACATATATGTGGAGGAGGTTCAGTCGTACCCTGATCATCCAGACAGATTTGACCCGTGGCCTCAGCTGCTTTGTAGAACTGGTCTGACTGGTCGCTGTTACTGGGAGGTCGAGTGCAGAGGAAGAGTTTCTATATCAGTGAGTTATAGAGGAATCAGCAGGAGAGGAGACGGTAAAGACTGTGTGTTTGGAAGGAATAATCAGTCCTGGTGTCTGTGCTGCTATGGTGGTCGTCATTACTTTGTCTGCCACAATGATAGCAAAACACCCATCACCATCACCACCACCTACTTCTCCTCCTCTGATAGAGTAGCAGTGTATGTAGACTGTCCTGCTGGCACTCTGTCCTTCTACAGAGTCTCCTTTGGCACACTGATCCACCTCCACACCTTCAACACCACATTCACTGAACCTCTTTATCCTGGGTTTGGGTTTGGGTTTGGGTTTGGGTCTGGGTTTGGATCTAGTTCTGACTCTTCAGTGTCTCTGTGTTCTCCTCACTGATCTCTCAGTGATTGTAAATGCAGTTGGAGCAGGTGAAGGTTACCTGAGCTGGGCTGAACTTTGAGGGACTGAGAGCTCTCTGGGAAGACGGTGATGTCTTGCCGGCCTCAGCCAACCCGTGACAACCCCCCTTCTCCCCCTCAAACAAGCGTGTGTTGCGAGACTCAACTCTGTGCACACTATTGGTGCCTTCAAATGAAACTGGTGAGCTGGTGTATACAACATGGGAAGTCGTGTACATGATATGCTTGGCTTTCAAGTGGTTAAGTCGTGAGAACACCGCTGCTAAGCAACGGCAATATTAACGTTACTGTCGGTGTCTAGAAGCCACAGAGGCTAACAATTTAGCACGCTAGCAAGCGGGTAATGCAGGAAATGCAAAGACAAAAAATTAGGCTGTTGGGAATATCAACATTCTCCTCAGACTTATAACATTACGAAGAAAAACAATATACCACTAAAATTACAATATATTAACTTATTATGCAACGAAAATGTAACTTCCAAGGCCTCTGCCCTTTCTGACAATGTCAGCAAACACGTCACAACTCGTGAACCCGGAGTTTTCAGAAACTTTGCACTTACGAGGTCATGAATACCACAAGAGGGGGGATGTTCATATGGACTCTTCTGGTGAACACGGTAAACACCACCACATTTGAAGGCACCTTATGGTACAAACGGCGGCGGCGTGACGAGGTGCTGAGCGTCTACTCTGCACTGAGCGCCGCACGTTTTTTTTTTTTTTCTGGTCCTCAAGTTGTTAAATGTGAGGAGAAATAAATACACACAGAGTGGCTGGTCCGTCCTCTCTCCCTACGTGCTCCGGCCTTCCCTTCATGCAGTACTCTACCTTGTGCCGACATTTTAATATTCTGTATCATAACAACCAGACGCAACCAAAGTGCGGCTGTATAAAACGCTGGGCCTCATTGCCCTTCTTTGTTTTGCATTTAACAATAAACGTAAAACATATACACACGTAGGCAAAATTGTTGCTACCCTTCCGTTAAAGAAAGAAAAACCCACAATGGTCACTGAAATAACTTGAAACTGACAAAAGTAATAATAAATAAAAATTTACTGAAAATTAACTAATGAAAATCAGACATTGCTTTTGAATTATGGTTCAACAGAATCATTTTAAAAAACAAACTAATGAAACTGGCCTGGACAAAAATGATGGTACCCCTAGAAAAGATTGAAAATAATTTGACCATAGGGACATGTTAAACTAAGGTGTGTCCTGTAATTAGCATCACAGATATCTTCAAACTTGTAATCAGTCAGTCTACCTATTTAAAGGGTGAAAAGTAGTCACTGTGCTGTTTGGTATCATGGTGTGTACCATACTGAACATGGACCACAGAAAGCTAAGGAGAGAGTTGTCTCAGGAGATTAGAAAGAACATTATAGAAAAGCATGTTAAAGGTAAAGGCTATAAGACCATCTCCAAGCAGCTTGATGTTCCTGTGACTACAGTTGCACATATTATTAAGAAGTTTAAGGTCCATGGGACTGTAGCCAACCTCCCTGGACGTGGCCGCAAGAGGAAAATTGATGACAAATTGAAGAGACGGATAATACGAATGGTAAGCAAAGAGCCCAGAACAACTTCCAAAGAGACTAGAGGTGAACTCCAAGGTCAAGGTACATCAGTGTCAGATCGCACCATCCGTCACTGTTTAAGCCAAAGTGGACTTAATGGAAGACAACCGAGGAGGACACCAAATCATAAAGAAGCGAGACTGGATGCATATAAATGCATATTGACAAGCCACAAAGCTTCTGGGAGAATGTCCTTTGGACAGATGAGACAAAACTGGAGCTTTTTGGCAAGTCACATCAGCTCTATGTTCACAGACGCAAAAATGAAGCATACAAAGAAAAGAACACTATATCTAATGTGAAACATGGAGGAGGCTCGGTTATGTTATGGGGCTGCTTTGCTGCATCTGGCACAGGGTGTCTTGAATCTGTGCAGGGTACAATGAAATCTCAAGACTATCAAGGCATTCTGGAGCGAAATGTGCTGCCCAGTGTCAGAAAGCTTGGTCTCAGTCGCAGGTCATGGGTCCTCAAACAGGATAATGACCCAAAACACAGCTAAAAACACCCAAGAATGGCTAAGAACAAAACATTGTACTATTCTGAAGTGGCCTTCTATGAGCCCTGATCTAAATCCTATTGAACATCTGTGGAAGGAGCTGAAACATGCAGTCTGGAGAAGGCACCCTTCAAACCTGAGAAAGCTGGAGCAGTTTGCTCAAGAGGAGTGGGCCAACATACCTGCAAAAAAGTCTCATTGAGAGTTACAGAAATCGCTTGATTGCAGTGATTGCCTCAAAAGGTTGTGCAACAAAATATTAAGTTAAGGGTACCATCATTTTTGTCCAGGCCAGTTTCATTAGTTTGTTTTTTAAAATGATTCTGTTGAACCATAATTCAAAAACAATGTCTGATTTTCATTAGTTAATTTTCAGTACATTTTTATTTATTATTACTTTTGTCAGTTTCAAGTTATTTCAGTGACCATTGTGGGCTTTTCTTTCTTTAACGGAAGGGTACCAACAATTTTGCCTACGTGTGTATATAAAAGTATTTACTTCATTTTAAAGCTGTCATCTTTGTCATTTAAAAAGCAACAATATTCCTAATAACAGCTTAACAATAAAGCTTATTTATACAGAACTAAAATCAGGATACATAAAGTAATTTTCAAAAAAGGAAAAAGTTGCAATGTTAAGACAATCATTATCACCGCTACAGCCCTAAAGCCAACATTTGCTGATTTTGCTGCTTCATAGTAAAAGCTTTTAAACAACAAAATAACAAGGGACTTTTATTGTGAAGAATTGATAGGAAATGAAACAGAGAGGAAGAGCAGCAAAAATAGAGAGGCGAAGTCAATAGATGCATTTCTAGGGGGTTCAGTGAGCCCCTGAACCAACGTAAGTAAACTGTGCCTGTGAGGATCATTTAGTTTAGTGTGAAAGCGCTCAGTGAGCTACATCTCTCGTCTCACACAACATATGTCACCCACACCAGCTCGCTAGCTAACGTAGCTATGTTCCAGCGTTATCTGACCTGATGTGTTTTATCCAGAGACTCCTGGTCTTTATATCAGCCAGGAGGAGAAAGAAGGATCAGACCCGTTGGGGGTGTGACTTCATCCCAGTAGGAAACACTCAGACATCGTAGCTTCAGAGAGAGACGTCACTACACGATTCTCACGTCTTTCTAATGACCCATTTTCACAGTCTGAGACTTTCTTGACTTGCAAAATTATGTTTTAAATTGACAAACATCATCTGTATGACTGCAATTCAAACGGGATCAAAAACATATTTGTCTCTCTCCGTTGACTATCATTCATATTTTTTTCGTAAATAAGGTCCCATGGTGGTCACAGGAAGGGGCGGGACTTCGCTTCTCTATAACGGGGGACTTGTGGTGTTGCAGATGGATCAGATTGCAGATTATCTATCTATATCTATCTATCTATCTGTCTGTCTGTCTGTCTGTCTGTCTGTCTGTCTGTCTGTCTGTCTGTCTGTCTGTCTATCTATCTATCTATCTATCTATCTATCTACCTATATCTGTCTGTCTGTCTGTCTGTCTGTCTGTCTGTCTATCTATCTATTCCATACATCACTGACTGTATGGTATTTTGGGGAAACTCAACAAATCAGATTTTTAGATTTCCAAAGGGAGACGTAAGAAGTTTGGACCAAACTACTGCTCAACAACCTACTCATCTGTTTATTAAATAAAAGGCTTTAAATTGTTGGTGGGTTTTCAAACAGCACAGATGTGATGGAAAGTGAGAAACTAATGACGACCTTAAAGAGTGCCAATGATTGGAGTGGACTCTGCAGCTTTAAAGACATGTAGTTAAACACAGCTCTTGTTGTTGAACATAGTGTCAGATTATATTTACCGGTTGTCAACCGTACGTAATGTTATTGACGTTGAATCTTGCTAGCATAACGTTAGCTTTCCGGCTCATAGCTGAGCTAAAGGGTCCTATGAGCTGAGCGGACTAGAATAAATTATATAAATTAATGGTCTTCATTTTTTTTCTCTGGCAAGTGACTATGGTATAAGCAGGATAATGCCCGACAAGGTGTCCATTATGTAAGGGATAACGTACGGCGAGGCCGGTCATTGTTGTGAAATAAACCCTGAATCATCAGCATCACCCTGAAGGGGTTTTAATTCACAACAATGACCCGCTGGCTATACATTATTCCGCTTATTACACGGCTACTTACTGAAGAAATCAATAATTTGACACAAAAACGGTCCGCCAGAGTCCGACATCAGAACTACGCCCATAGCAACGGTCTGTTATACATAGCAACAGTCTCTTATACATAGCAACGGTTTGCTATACATAGCAACGGTCTGCTATACATAGCAACGGTTTGCTATACATAGCAACAGTCTGTTATACATAGCAACGGTCTGCTATACATAGCAATGGTCTTTTATACATAGCAATGGTCTGCTATAAACAAATAACACACCGTAGAATGCCGTGAGTATTCAACACAGCCGTGTAATAACAGGAGTTAATGGACAACGTGGAGGCCAGAGTAGAATTAACATTAAAATGCAGTTTTCCTGGCTTTAAAAGCCAGATTGAACTACTTCTCCAGAATGTTTATACTGGAAATAATGTTGGAATAAAAACTTTAAAACGTTCATGCTGCTGCTTTACTGTAGGAGATTCTACTACATGACTCTCTTGGTGATAATCATACATTTTCAGCACATAGTATTTATTTTAGACTTAAAAGTTTGGGTGACTGGAGGTCATTCATATCAGAGTTAACATAGTCCTGAAAGGCAGACACTTTCCTCTAAATAAAATGGTGTATGGAACAGTTTTTTTAGAGTTAGTTTTTACTTTCTTTTCGAGGAAAAGTGTTATAGGTTGACCTTATTCAGTCATTCCTGTAAACACCCGCTCAGCCGCTCCTCTTCCTGGAAAAAATTGAAAACCCAGATAACCCCTCCCTCGACTTCCTGCTCGGAAACACAGCCAGTCCCATTCAGTCCAGGAGCCTCCTGCACAGATCTGCCAGCGTACAGATAGGTCTAACCAGCAGGCTGTTAAGAGAGAGAGAGCTCACAATCCACATTCAGTGCAGATCAGCAAGCACATGAAGGAAATGAACTCAGAAGACAGGAAGCCAAGCTGCTTCAAGAACTACAGGAGAGTCTTAATGAGGAGATGTTACCAACTGACACTTTACAACCAGAAGAAGAAGAGCCCAAAACCAGGACTGACTTCTTAAAATACTCCTGTGAAATAACACTGGATCCAAACACAGCAAACGCACATCTGATGTTGTCTGAGGGGAACCGAAAAGCAACAAACATGGAAGAAGATCAGGTATATCCCAGTCAGCCGGACCGATTCGAGAGGAGATGGAGGAGGAGAGAGGAGATGGAGAAGGAGAGAGGAGTTGGAGGAGGAGAGAGGAGATGGAGGCGGAGAGAGGAGATGGAAGGAGGAGAGAGGAGATGAGGCGGAGAGAGGAGATGGAGGAGGAGAGAGGAGATGGAGGCGGAGAGAGGAGATAGAGGCGGAGAGAGAAGATGGAGGGAGGAGAGAGGAGATGGAGGGAGGAGAGAGGAGATGGAGGGAGGATTTGGAGGGAGGAGAGAGGAGATGGAGGGAGGAGTTGGAGGAAGGAGAGAGGAGTTGGAGGGAGGAGAGAGGAGATGGAGGGAGGAGAGAGGAGATGGAGGAGGAAAGAGGAGATGGAGGCAGGAGAGAGGAGACCCCAAAGATCGGCTGAGCCGGGTCGAATACGTGCATCTTTAGCGGGACAGCCGCGAGGTCCTGGACATGAAGATCTCCTGGTACCTCAGGAGGTTTGGAAAAGACTCAAATATCGTCCTCAGATGAACATTTTTCAATCAAATTACTGGTGCCAGTACCAGGTGCCATGTACCTGAGAAGCTGACAATTTTAGATGTTAAATGTATGTTAAATTATGTAGAATACAGGTATTAGCAATTTGATTGGTTAATGTTGCTCTGATTGTAATCCAAATTGTTTTTGACATTATAACCAAGACTTGATGCTGTAGATAATCACATCTTCTCCTCTGTCTGCTCTCACAGGGAGAAGATGATCTGCAGCATCCTGCTGCTCATCAGCCTTATCTCCTGTGTCTCTGGTTAGTTCACTTTTGTATCTTTAAATACGATAATACGATAATACGATAATACTTTATTGTCAGACAGGTCTGAAAATTGTTTTGCGTAACAGCAGCTCCATTTGCAACATCACAAAAAGGACAAAGACAAGAAACAAGGATACATACATTTAAACATTACAATAACAGAAGACAATATTCAAGGCCTTTCAACGTACATTTGATCTGGGATTAGGCTCCATATTTAGTTTTAGGATTGACTGTTGTTAAAAAGAGTGCTTCAGTCTAACCTTATTAAATCGTGGAACCCTGTATCTCCAATTTGATGGTAACAATTGATATTCACTCTTCAAAACATGGTTGGGGTCAGAGACGATGGTGTTAGCCAGCCTTGATATGTTATTATGATAGGCTGATTCATAGAATTTCTCAAGGGGTTGACCTACAATCTTTGAGCAGATTTTCATTTGGTGAAGCAGTTTTGACTTTAAAGTAGTTGACAAACTCTTGTACCATGTCGTATAACAATACTGTAGAACACTCGTAATAACAGAAGTAAAAAACAAAAGAAGAATTTGTTTACTCGCTCCAAAAGACCTGAGGCGGCGGAGAAAGTAAATTCTTTGTTTTGTCTTTTTACAGACAAATTCAAAGATAACAGATGATCAATCATTACTCCCAAATATTTATATGAAAATACCTGCTGGATTTTTTCGTTATGAATAACAATAGGAACTTTATGAGAGTCAGATGGTGACCCAAATACAATTTCTTCCGTTTTCTTTGTGTTAATCTGAAGAGCATTACTGTCACTCCACTCGACCATTTTGTTCACGCCATGTTGGTGCAGCCCAGGGTTGTCCGAGTGACTTAACAGAGATATTATAGCTGTATCATCTGAATACTTTAGAATGTATTGATTTGGTGTATTTGTACGGCAGTCGTCGGTGTAAAAGGTGAAAAGCATTGCTGAACTCACGCAACCCTGGGGGGCCCCGACATTGGTCATGATGGCAGTGGAAAGAGTTTTATTCACTTTTACAATTTGAACTCTGTTAGTAAGAAAAGAGGCATACCAGTGAATCAAATAGGGATTCAGTTACCGCTGGACCATTTTTGACACCAAGATGTCTGTCTGTATTGTGTTGAAGGCTGACGAAAAATCTAAGGGCTCTTGCATAGGTATTTGGTTTGTCTAAATGTTTCGTAATAATATGAACCACAACCCTCCTTTTATGCAAATTGATATGGATCGAGTTTGTCTTTTGTTGTACTGACAAGATATTGGAGCAGAATTCTTTCTAGAGATTTCATAATCACTGAGGTAAGGGCTATTGGTCTAAAATCCTTGTGTTCTTTAGGACATGTAATTTTGGGTAACGGTTTTATGTGCACAGTTGTCCATGACAGAGGTACAGTGTGTGTGTCTACGAAAGCCTGAAAAATTGGTTGCCACACTGGTGCCAGCTCGGTTGGAAAGTTCTTCAGAAGGAAAGCGCTGCATTCATCCTGTCCAGCAGCTTTCTTGGAATTTGTACACCGATATGTTTTCCTAAAATCTTCGACAGTGATGACAATTCTGTCTGAGGTAGTCGGTATAATAGTTTTAAGTATTTCAGTGCACTTATCAGAATTAATGCACTTAACAGCACTGAGACCATGATCACTAAACTCTCCACAGAAACATCTCTAGATGGAGTTTGACATGTTGAATTTGTCAGTTTGTCTCTGTCTCCTCAACAGGATCATTTGTAGTGAATGTGACACAGACCCCCTATCAGGCAGAGGAGTACCACAACATCACACTGGAGTGGATGTTCACAACCAGAACTCACAGTTCCCCCAACTCACTTTTTATCTACTGTGAACTGTTAGCTGATCTCAGACCCTCAGTCCTGTTTCATCTCCATGAAGGTGTTGAGGTTCCAGAGTCTCAGGATGAACAGTTTGCAGGACGAGTCCAGTGTGACGAAGATGTCCTCAGAGAAGGACGACTCAGACTTCATGTGTCCAGACTCAGGACTAATGACCCGGGTCTGTACTGGTGTGAAGTGCTCACAGGTTATGGGAGGTACTCTGGGAAATGCTGGCTCAATGTCACTGGTAAGTTGACAGCAGCTCCTGATGAGCCCAGACCTTATGGAAGTTTTTATTGGACTTTATTAGTTGTAATCTACAGAAGACATTCCACAAATGTGTACCATGATTTCCAAATGTTTCACTATCCACAAACATGTATTTTTGTATTTGTGTTGTGTAAAGTCACATCCACAAAAATAAAAGGCTATTTGCTAATACGCATACCTTACTCTGTAAATACGTATTTTAAGGTTTACATGTAAAGTGATACATACGCATTTGTGCATCTATTTCTACACGTGGAATGATATATGCGCATTTGCAGATCGCTTCCTGTGGATTTATAGGCCACATGACATTTGTAACTTCCCTCCTGTTTGTTTACGGAATTTTGTCCGATTCGTACCGCAGCAGATCTGTAGATAATAGTTGTAATCCACAGAAGACAATTCACAAATATATACCATGATCTACAAATATTTCACTACCCACAAACGTATTTTTGTATTTGTGTTGTGTAAAGTCACATCCACAAAAATACAGGGCGATTTGCAAATACACATAACTTACTCTGTAAATACGTACTTTAATTCCACATAAAAATATTATAGGTTTACATGTAAATGATATACAGTATACGCATTTGTGCATCTATTTCTACACGTGGAATGATATATGCGCATTTGCAGATCGCTTCCTGTGCATTTATGGGCCACGTGACATTTGCAATTTCCCTCCTGTTTGTTTACGTTATTTTGTCCAATTGGTACTGCAGCAGATCTATAGAAACAATCTGTAAGTAAGAGGTGCATTTACTAGCTCCACTAGGAGCGGGCGACATTCCCTCACATGAGCTGACGGACCTACAGTCTAAAGCTATAGAAGTAGAGTCTAAGGAGATAACTGACAGCCTGGCTTCTGGAGGTGAAAGACGACCTGGAATATCTTTATTTAACGCGAGCCAGCGTCAGTGACAAAATCAGTTTGATTGCATTGTTTTCTATTAGAATGTACTAACTGGCCGCGAGAGATGAAGCGCTGCGCAGCGTTCGTGTTTTGTCAGACGCCCTGTTTCTATTTATTTCTTATTCCAAAAGATGAGGAACAGCTGATTGGTGAAATTGAAATGATATAAATATATATAAATTATGTTATCTGATATGATACCTCCTCATTTCACTACAAACACCTAAATAAGGTGACAGCTGGCTGGAGGGAGATCACCTGAAAGTTTACTGAGGCTATTGTTCTCTGTATTGTATTGCCATTTACAGAAAATATCGCAGTATAAAACCTGTGCTTTCTGTTTAAAAGAAATACAAAGTTGGAAGAGAGTATGTAGTACTCTTTATTTTTTAAGTGGTTACGTCTCTAGTCTTGACCGCACAGCTGATAGGTACGTGGTTTGTGTACATGGCGTAACAGAAGTGCATATTTAACGGTGTGGAGACAGAGCGTCCGATGTTATTAGGCTATAAGTAAATAGCCTAATAACATCAGACGCTCTGTATATTTATATCATTTCAATTTCACCAATCAGCCGTTCCTCAAGAGTCTTTGTGGAGTCTTCAAAACAGCTCTAAGTGTTGCTGATGAAGGACTTTATGGATTTTTCAAAGATAGTCAGAAAATTGTTTGCTTATCTCTGTGACTTGAGTTTAAAGGTAAGACATGAGAGGCACAAACTGTAGCTACTGGGACTGTAATGTATACTAGAATATACTCCTGCACTTATTGTAACGTGAACATGCAGTTTTCTGTCCCTGCTGATGAACACTGTCAACTTTTATTTATCGTGTGAGGTTCTGTCAAAGACAGTTGTTGAATATTAATATGGCAAAATACCTGCAGTCTCATCTTTACTACAATGATGAGTTCACTGTCCAGTGCAGTAACAGATATTGTTCATCTTAATTACAAATCCAGTTTCCATCATTTTAAATCAAGTTTAACTACATTATGATGACACTTACAAAACCAAGTCAGTCAGAAAGAAAGCATTCACATCATCAGTTCAGTGTTCACTGCATCCATTCAGATAAACTTCCTTTGGGGTAAAACAGAGGGACCGGTGACATCTACTGGCAGAAAGCAGCTCCAGCAGGAACAACAGAACATGAACGATGGTGAGAACGACCGCTTCAACACTGATTTCTGAGGGGAAGAAGCTCCACGGGCGACTTTATGTGTCTGTGTTCAGTCATGTAACGTAAAAACTAGCAGTCACACAGAAAACTGGAATTTTCCTGTACGTACATGATTAGTGAATATAAAATCTAGAGTACGCGTGTTAATCAGTTCTGATTGTTTATTTTACATCAAACATTATATAAAATATGAAGGTGCTGACAAAAATCCTGATATAATCTGTTTGTAGTCAGTTGAGAAACTGAAGTGAAGCCCTAACTGAATTCAGATTTTATCTAATTCTTTCTATTTGTTACAAGCAAATATTTATCTTCTATAATATGAGAAATGGCTGGTATTGGTTTTAATCATGGATGTATAAAGATTGCCGAGTGATGAAGTAACCGGATCATCCTGTGATCTTCCTCATCCATTGGGCCGATAGAGCAGGAGCAGTAGTGTTTACTTTAACTCCTCCTCCCAGCCCTCGCTCCTTTAACTCCTCCTCCCAGCCCTCGCTCTTTAACTCCTCCTCCCAGCCCTCGCTCCTTTAACTCCTCCTACCAGCCCTCGCTCTTTAACTCCTCCTCACAGCCCTCGCTCCAGGCTCGGTCTGGGTCTCATTCACATGAACGGAGGAAGGGAAATAACTCTGGAATCAGCTGAAAAAAAATTATCCTCTGAGTAACAGACGTCTCTTTCCCAATGTAAGTCTATGGGAAAAAGTATTTTTGGGCCCAATGGCATCACGTGACAGACACTGAAGTTGTAGTACCGCCGTTTTGCCACTATGTAAAATGGGCATCAAAGCCCGGCGCTCTTCCTGACGACTTGGTTTTAATAGGGTAACTTTATTAACTTCCACTGTTAATTAGAAATATGTGGAAATAAACAGCAAAACTCCATCGTTCCACAGATTGGAGCTGCAACACAAAGCAGAGCTTTTTAAATGTGTTAATCTACAGTTGTGTTGTCATAAACTGAACTATTCTGCAGAGGCACTTTGGGGTTCAGAATATATGAATGAATACAAAAAAAAAGACAAAATAAGATGCAGGTCCAGGTGGTGAACCTCTGTGGATCATCAGGACACGGCTGATCCTCTCAACACATCCACTTTTCTGATCACTCACTCTGACAGTGATCACTTCAATCTGATGAGAGAAGAAGAGAACAGAAGTCATGAATCAGTGTTTACAGAGACTCCCTTCATCAGCTGTCAGTCAGTGATGCAGCACACAGTTCATTTATAAAACTATCATTAGCAAAACCAACCTCCATATCTCCGCTCACTACTCAATATCTCCAACAGTAACCGCAACTTATGTTCTAGCAAATTCATTAGTCTGGTTGTTCCTTAAGTCTGCAACTCCTCTGGTTGTCACTCATTCCAGTGTGCTGCTCCTAGTGACTGGAACGAGTTACAAAAGACGCTAAAACTCCACACCCTCATCCCGTTACCCTCCTTTAATAACTCATTACAAGAGAGTTTTTGACCACTGCACCTGATTCTGAATTTGTCTCTCTGGAACACACCACATACAGTATATATATATATATATATAAGGTTGTTTTATATACTGTATATTATGTGATGTTTTAATTTTGCCTTATGTTTTATTGTCTTTATCGTATTTATGTTCTATGATCTAATATCTTGTATCACCTTGCCTTCTATCGCTGCCTCTTGGCCAGGTCGACATTGTAAATGAGAATTGGTTCTCAGTTGACTTATCTGGTTAAATAAAGGTAAAATAGAAATAAAACATCCAGTATAAAGAGCAGCAGGGACTGCAGTCTGTGCAGCATAGCCAGTTTCCTTTCAGCTCTCATGTTAACGTATTGGAGTGAACACACTGAGCCCAGCACTAACAGACCTGCAGTCTGTAGACTTCACTGAAGTACACAGAGAAAAAAAACTGCTGAGAGTCCTGAACGCATCATTACTACATATTCACTGCTCACTTTAATGATGGATTTACTGCTGTTAGGGTTCAAAGATGTTAAAAAACAGTGTCTCAGTTACATTTGAATTACAAATGATTACTGGACTTCAGCAGAGGTTCAGAGGCCTGTACTACAAAGCAGGATTTGTGGTTATCGAGGTAACTTCAGGGTTAACCCTGGGTTTTCGGTACTACGTAGCTGGTTTACTTCTTACCGGGGTAAATCTCCATGGTAACTTATAATGAACGGCTAACCTGCTCCGGAGCAGGTTATGTTCCAGATAAGAGATCAACTCTTATGAAAGCACCTCCTACTGACCAATCAGAGCTCAGTGCGGTGATTGTATGATAATATTACACACATATGAAGAAGTTTAAGTCATAATTCAGGCTAAAAACAACACAGTTTAAACTGACAAATGCAAGAAAGACAGTTGGATTTATGCTGTGTGTGTTTACCGCTTTGAATTATATTTTTATATTTATTTATTTTTACTTCCTCTTGAGTCCGTTTCACACCGCCAGAGAGGGGGAAAGCAGGTGAAAGGAGGTTTAAGTAGTCATAGACGCCAAATTGTACATGCAGGGTTAAAATAGGTGTAATCCATTCATTTATTACACTCTTTAAAGCTATTTATATTTAGACGACTATATCGGACTTTTGAGTGTTCCGTTAAATTAATAAGTCTGTTAATTTACGCATTCACACATCGGGAGTTTTTTCTTTTCCCAGCTGTTCTTCCTGCATTTCGCAGCTTCAACTGTGTTACTTTTAGTCTGGATTATGTGTTTAACTTCTTCATATTTGTCTAATATAGTTTACTCTTTGTTAAATGTGCCACTCTGCCTGTCAGTAGACTTGTCCATGTCTGTGATTGGTCAGATGCTGCAAACACCTCCTCGTTCATGTGAACGCGCTCATATCCAGACTGAGAAACCCTGGGTTGACTTACCGAGTTGATAACCAGCTTCGTAGTACAGTTTAGCGAGATCTCGTTTGTTAGGTTAAGTGAAGCCAGATAACGAGAAGATACCTGGTGTAGGGGTTCTACTGTAGTAGGTTTTGGTTATTAGCAAAATAATTAATAAATAATAATAGAATTATTAATATTAATAAAGATTATCAATAAACATCAATAATAAACGGGGCACCACCCTGGAATCAGGGACCAATGACCAAAACGTTAATATAGTCTCATTATATATGCTAAACTATCAATTTGGAACGTTGATTAATAATTAAATGAATAACTATAACCAAAATAGATAGTAAAGGTTGAAGGATATCGGAGTTCTTGACATAGCAGAGGTTGGCATTATTCACTCTTGTGCAACATTAAAGAGACCAGCATGTATATTCCACAATCATTTATTTACAAGATAATAAAGGTTCAAAACACAATATTAATCTAACTAAATAACTAAACTAAACAACCAAACACTCTGTGTGTGTGTGTGTGTGTGTGTGTGTGTGCGTGCGTGTGCGTGTGCGTGTGTGTGTGTGTGTGTGAGAGAGAGAGAGAGAGGGGGGGGGAAACAAGATGGCGTCTTGTTTCAAAATGTCTGTATTGCCTACAAACAAAATGGTGAGCACTGTAAAACTACAAAGATGGCGGAATCAAAGATGGCCATCAGCATGTCATCACATGACCACTTTGTTCTTCTGAGAAGAAGGACAGAGAGGGGGGGGGTGATGTGGGGTTAAGATTATCTGAAGCTGTATGTTCATGTTTAACTAATTCACAGTTTCTGTATGTGATCTTTATGTGTGTTAGATATGCAGTGGGTTAGAAAAGATGGTTAGTTTGCATGCAAGACCTTGTCTATGTGAAGCATAAACTAAACACATCAGATGTGGCAAAGCCAGTTACCCAAAAATCAAATACAGATAAATCAACACAGTCAAACTCAATGAATAACATTAAACCAAATCAATACAAGTACTTTCTAGAAATCAAAGTTGGACAGTCTTGCTCAGCCCTGTGCGATTGCTAATGCTAAGGCCCAGTACGTTACCAATCCATGGAAGAAAAGGGTTTGTGATTCCATGTGTTGAAGTTGTGGTTCCAAGTCAAAGAGGTCGTCTTTGCTGTTAGTTTGGTGCTAACTTCTTTGCTTGATAGCTTGAAGTTAGCTGGTGGAAAGGGCAGAGCACTCGCGTCGTCTGCCGTTTGGTTCCTTGGTTGCAATGGCTGTTTCCTAACAGGCCATTGATCAGAACCAGAACTGTTTTGCAAGTTCTGGACTTGAGAGCCGTTCACCTCAATCAGGTCAGCCTGGGTTGAGGAGATGAAGAGCAGAGAGAGCGCTGCAGCTCACCTCTGGCACGTCAGGAGAGTTGAGCAGATGAGAAGAAAGAAAAGGAACAAAGGACATTCCTCTGGTTTTGTTCTGTGTGATTTTCACACCTCTGGGTGAAATGTTACTGTAGCCAATGAGGACTGAGCTGAGTCCTGTGGTCAAGGAGAGCATACCTCCAGGATTCTGGGAGACAGTTCACTGTGTCTGCCACCCGAAATGGCAGGTCCCTACACTGGGGTATGTTGAACTCGCATCGTAGTACAGGCCTCTGGTCTGTATAAAGACCACATCATGGTTACTAAATGTAACCATGGTTCTATAAAATAAAAGCCAGTGATTTGAGGCTTCAGTCAGACTGATCTCAGAGCTGTGACAGAGATGAACTGATCAATTAGAGAACAAAGACTTTCTGATCAGATTTGATGGTACGACAATTTGATGGATGAGGACCACTGTCTCTATACATGTTGTGATGCTGTCAACTGTAATCCAGTTTTATATCCTGGAGACATGAACACAACAACAACATCTTCTTTACCTCAACTCTAACACATGATCACAACAAGCTTCTGGCTGATCTGATTGGCTGACTGTTCTCTCTCTCTGTGTGTCACCGTTCTCCTCTCACAGCTTAACTGAGGAAACACATCACAACAATACTGCTGAAACCAGCATGGACCGACTCCGACCCTCTACTGACCTCAGAGTCTCCAGTCTACAGTTTGGACTCTTCACAAGATCAGACAGCAGCTTCAGTCCTGAATCCTGCAGGTTGTTGTAGCCAAGCTCCAGCTCTCTCAGATGGGAGGGGTTGGACTTCAGAGCTGAGGCCAGAGAAGCACAGCTGATCTGTGATAACCTGCAGCGCCTCAATCTGAATAAAGAATAAATGATGAAGATAAAAATCACTTTATAATCCAATCAGATGTGTTCAGGTTTTAAATGTAACTCAACATTACTATGTCCTAATCAATGATCTTTTCCCTAAAATGAGGAGAGTGACTTTGTCATTGTGTTATTGTGGATCATCATAATGTCAGCCTTCTACAGACATCATCCAAATGTCACCACAATATTCATACAGCTATTCATGTCAACACACATCAATAACGTGCTGCTGATCTCTGGATGACATCAGGAAAGACTGCACCGGTAGTGGGCGGCTAATCACCTATCCCACTAGTCTCTTGACCAGGAGACAGCCACAATCTGACTACGAAGACAAATAAGAAAGGACAACCCGAAGGCCCTCCGAGAGGCGGGATGAAAGAAGGGCCTAACCGGACAGACAACACGGAAACAACTGGAACAAACATGGACAACGAGATAAAGATCCTCCGGTAATGCAGGTGTGGTTGGGAGAAAGTGACCACGTACAGGGGGTTACGAATTCCCCAGGGAAGAGTTAAGTGTTTTGGGAATGGCCAGCAGCAACCTTGCACTGTTCAGTCAGGTCAGACAAGAGGGACCATAAGCCAGGTTGAAAACCCCAGAGCAGAAGGACCCAGCGTTGCTGAAGGCGGGCAGTTGGCAGTCGTAGAAGGCCCAGTAGTGGACTGTAATCCCCCTGTACCTGTTCATCCAAGGAGCACACCTAGCAATTCACCAACGGTGGAGCCGTGCCAGCAAGTTCAGGGAACAAGCTCAACTGGCCAAAAGCAAACATGGCTACGGATGGGCAGACGCTGGACAAAGAGCTCAGCACAATACTTGAGCACTCACTACGTGGCCAAGTAAACACCAAGCTCAACGCATTTGGGGACGTCTTGTATGAGGAGTGCAGAGACAGGTTTTGGGAACTCACCAACAAGTGTGTCACAGCACCAAGAGGAGTGGGAAGATGGGAGAAGGACATAGAGCAAAATGTGCAAAAACGGAGACAGCTCCGGAGGAAGTGGAGGAAAGCACCTCATGAGGAGAAGGTGGGTCTGAAGGTGCTGTGGAATGAGGTGAAGAAAAAGCTGGCCAGCCTACGGGGGGCAGAGCGCATCCGCAAGTGGAGGAGAAGAAAGGAGACAGAAAGAAGCAGCTTCTTCAAAAATCCTTACAAACATGCTCGATAGCTACTGGAGGACAAAAAGAGCAGAAAGCTGGAAACCACCAAGGAGGAGCTGGAGCGGCACAGTGGGGTCCAGTACAGCTACTCATCCAAGAACACCAAGCAGCCAACACATACATCCGGAAATGGCTTGGGTTGTTTCGATGCCTCTCCCACACTGGCCTCTTTGGGAGGAAAGCACTGCAGCTCCCGCTCCAGTCCATCAGCCTGGGTTACAAACAGGAAAAGGCAAGATTGGTCCTGGAGCTAAGGCAGTCTACCGACCCGCTGGTGAGAAGTGCGAATGCCCCCATCCGTACAGGACGGAAATGGAGAGCCCAGGCAGAAGTCGACCAGGTGATCAGCAGGCTGCAACACCAAGAGATCGTTGGCAGTATCCAGACTGATCGCGCAGGACTAGGTGGGGGAGATGCACCTCGCTTCTGGTCCAAGGCCACCAGGAAGGAGAGGAAAGCGATGGTTGTGGCGGAGGTAACGAGGACAGAGCATGAGCGCTTAAGATCAAGGCTTTGTCGCAGGGTCGCCAGGGAGTCTGGACAATGTCAGAGCACCATCGACAGGTCAATCAGTTGGGCAGATCTTTGGAAGATTCCACAATCCAGGCTCAGTTTTCTCATCCGTGTAACATATGACACTCGGCCCTGCACTCGAAACCTCCGGCAACGAGGAGAGCTGCTTCCTGTGCAGTACCATCAATGCAAGCCTACAACACATTGTGTCTGCACTGAGCCAAGGGCGCTACAGATGGCGGCATGACCAGGTCCTGAGGAAGCTGGTCGAGATTCTGGAAACCTGCAGGCAGGAGGCAAACACCATACAGCCTCCTGCAGGGAAACAGATCGTCCAGTTCGTCAGGCCTAGAGGGGGCTCCGAAAACACCTGCCAGGCTTCTCTCACCTGGCAAGGACTGGAGCATGAGAGTCGACCTTGGAGCATAGCTTCAGTTCCCCAGGGAATTAACATCCACATCTCTCCGCCCCTTCATTGTCATATGGTCCAAGGCTTCCAAGTCTGCCATCCTCATTGAGCTCACCGTTCCATGGGAGAAAGGAGCTGAGGCTGCCTACGAAAGGAAGAGGATAAATCTACTCAGATCTGGCTGCTGAGTGCAGGGAGGCGGGCTGGAGGACTCCCATCTACCCCGTGGAGGTGGGGTGCCGGGGCTTTGTCAGCACATCAACATCAACCTCACGGCTACTCCGCGATATGGGAGTAACAGGGGCGAAACTCCGGTGGGCATTAAAAGAACTGGCAGAGGAGGCAGAGAAGGAATGTTTTTGGCTGTGGCTGAGGAGGAAGGATAGGAGTTGGCATACTGGTTAACCCAAAGACCAGTTTCAGGGAGTGGGAGGGAGACGTCCTTCCACTGCTCCGCCACCAAGAGACGTACCGAGTGTAAAGGAGCGAAAACGTCGATGATTGGTGGTTCCCCGGCTGATGACCCTGCAGCTGGTCCAAGGGCACCGTTGGAGGTGCGGCAGGCAGTAATGCAAGAGACTTTATTTGATCAGACATTATTTGTGGAATACGTTGAAATTAACAGAAACCAGAGAAATATTTCTACTTCATTAAAGGGACTATTTGTTACCTTCAGAATTGCTTGTTAATAGCAACACCTGTGGCCGTGAAGTCAACGAAAGTCAGCATCGGGCTCGCGCTTGCTCGCTCTAAATACACATGAACGAGCATCGCTCAAAACAGAGAGACGATAAACGTCAGCTAAAACCACAATATCACTCTATATTTCAGCTGCTGGCAGCAATGTTAGCTGACCAGACGAAGGTCTCTCCATGAATCAATGCTGATCCTAATGTTGGCTTTTCCTGCCTCAGCGCAGGCTGAGGCAGCAGGGCTCCGCAGCAAGTTACGTTATTGTCTCCGCCCGCAGCCGGAGAGAACAGGGAGACACCGACACCTGGTCGGTAACGAGACGACAACGTTTCTCTCTGCGGAGCCCTGTCACTTCACAAGACACGGGCGCGCACTGTGTCAGTGAAGGCAAGCAGGCAGAGGAGGAGAGACAGCGGTTACAAACAGTCCCTTTCCAATCCTGCAGCTTGTTGTCACCCAGCTCCAGCTCTCTCAGATGGGAGGGGTTGGACTTCAGAGCTGAGGCCAGAGAAGCACAGCTGATCTCTGACAAACTGCAGCTCCACAATCTGAATATCAAATAAATGATGTAAGTTAAGAAGACAACGTTCCTGCATGAAATCATTCAATGTTTAATAATCTGTTCAGAGCTGAAGGAGGTTTAGAACGTAGAAGTTTAGAAAATGTAAACTCCAAACACCTGAAGCCAACAGGATGCAGGTTAAAAACTGTAAAATATAAACAGTGAAACAGAGCTCTCATTAATATTAATGACAACGTGCTGCTACTTCAATAAAGACGTAGTGACTTCACCTCTTGGATCCATCTATATACGAACTCATGTTGCGCAGCCAAACACAAATAAAAACCACAGAAAGAATCAACTCAAGATCTCAAAGTTTCCAAAAATGGCAAATATGTCAGGATGGATATTGGGGAAATGTGAACAAAAGATATATAAGATAAGACATCTATAATATATATTTTAGGAATAGTTGAGTCATAAAATCAAAGCATCTTCAGTTTAAAATATTCAGTCAGTATAAGCATCATATAGCTTCATAAAATTTATAGAAAAAGCAAATAGTGAATATATTTGTTATTGTCTGATAGCTGAAATAGAGCTTATTTATTTATTCTTTATATTTATTTATTACACTGCTGTGTGGAATACTCAATTCTGATTGGTTTATCATGGCATTCTGTGGTCTGCTATTTCTTTATAGGAGACCATTGCTATGTACAGCAGACTGTTGCTATGTACAGCAGACCGTTGCTATGGGCGTCGTTCTGATGTCGAACTCTGGCGGACCGTTTTTGTGTCAAAATATGGATTTTCCTCAGTAAGTAGCCGTGTAATAAGTGGGATAATGTGCAGCGAGCGGGTCGTTGTTGTGAAATAATCCCCTTCAGCACAACCACTACGCTCTGTGTTGGGGTGCAGCAATGCCTTGGCGGGGATTCTTTCACAACAATGACAGGCTCGATGTACATTATCCATTACGTATTTTTTATTATCATTTCTGTGAAAAAAGAGACATGATGAAAGTCAAGTGTTGTGATATATTAAGGTTATAAATGTGTAGCTCAACATTGCTCTGCCACAGTCAATGGACTAAACCACTGAAGAAGAATATGTACTTTAGCATTAAGATACTCAGTGTGGATCAATATAAAATCAGCCTTATGTCTGCAGTTTAATGTCACCACAACTTTCACATCATATTAATCTCAGTACACAAGTAAAGAATGGTGTCTGACCTCAGAGTTTCCAGTCTACAGTGTGGACTCTCCAGAAAACCACACAGGAGCTTAACTCCTGAATCCTGCAGGTCATTGTTACTCAGTTCCAGCTCTCTCAGACGGGAGGGGTTGGATTTCAGAGCTGAGGCCAGAGAAGCACAGCTTATCTCTGACAACCTGCAGCCATACAATCTGAATAAAGAATAAATGATGAAGATAAAAATCACTTTATAATCCAATCAGATATGTTCAGGTTTTAAATGTGTAGCTCAACATTACTATGTCCTAACCAATGATCTTTTCCCTAAAATGAGTAGAGTGAATTTGTCATTGTGTTATTGTGGATCATCATAATGTCAGCCTTCTACAGACATCCAAATGTCACCACAACATTCATACACCTATTCATGTCAACACACATCAATAACATGCTGCTGATCTCTGTCAAGTCTGGAATTAGAGGATCAATATCAAATCAGACTTGTTGGACTTCATTATTTCATTTATTACATGGCCTTCTTCTTACTGTATCTGGTAGCTTAGCAGGTTTATGTCATTTATAGGAAAGGTCCACATTTGTTCAAGTGTGTCTTAAACAACAGCCATATATATATATACATATATGTACATTTAAAGAGTTATTGGTGGCAGTAATCATTCCTCCTGTGAAGTGGTCCCTTCATAAGTTCAACTGAAACTAATATGAAGATTCAGCCGTGTGAGTCCGACAAATTGAGTGGGTGTTTACTAGGGCTGGGACGATTCAACTGTCTCACGATTCAATATGTATGGTGATTTTTAAGTATTGCGATTCTATAAGTGATTCGATTTTTGCTAACATTTTTAACACTAGACCATGGGAAAAAGTTGAATCGTACACTTCTAGGGACATTTACTTTGGAAAATATGTAAATTAATACAGTAAGAATGTTTGATTTTCTTCATGTATGTAGTCAGAGATGTGCTGAAGTCAAATATATCAGTCACTTTCAGGAATTATTCATTACATATTTTCCAGCAACCCAAAAATCAAAGAATAAAGACATTTCCCTCACAAATTAGTGGTATTGTTTTTTTTAATTTATAAGGGACATGTAATGTTTTATACTTCTGGTGAATATAATCAATCAATCTTATTTCTATATATGTATTTTGTATATACAGTTCCCTTTTTTAACACCTTATTTTGAAAACCGGACGTAGTCACACGTGTCTACTTCCGCTAACTTCTCCAAGGTGGTCTCTAGCTCTTCCGTCAGCTCTGTTCTCTTTATACATCCATGGTCAGCTCCATCGGGGCCGTTTGAATGCATTTAACATAAATGTCAGTATACGGGTGCTATACAGTTGTAGTGTCGGCCCATTTGACCACGGAGATGAGAGTGACAGCCGACTCGACCGCACGTTACCGCGATACGATAACATTTCCTGTCCATGACAGAGTTAGCATGCAGCTTTAGCCGTGATGTCTAGCTCTGCTTTTCCTGCAATGTGTGAAACCCAAAGTGTTCCATACTTTACTGGATGTGTATTGTTTACCACCGCTGTTTTCTTCTTTCTTGTTCGGCTTTCTTGTTTTGGTTGGAACGGATATGACGTCACGTTACTCAGACTACAACAATAAAAGCGGTAACTTCCTTCTACCTCCACATAGACTCAAATGGAGCAATTATATCGATTCTGGCATTAAAAAATCTATTTAAAAATCGTAAAAACATAATTGCGATACAAAGGTGAATCTATTTTTTTTCCCACCCCTAGTGTTTACCAAAGTTACAGACTGTTTAGTACCACATTCCCTCTTTGTGTTACTAATCCTCCTCAAATATTAGACAAAGTCGACATGAAAACAGAGCACAGTTAGATCTGCTGTCAAAAAGAACGTGGGAATAACTTGAATACATAGAAAGCTCTAATTAGATGGTGTCGTTCATTATCATCACTTATGTGCCTTTAAGTTGGTGCAATACGTGTTTGTGAGAGTGCTGCACCTTTAAACATGTTCAAATAGAGAGCTACAGGAATGACTCCTAAAACTCAGAAATGATTAGCATTTTAGAACTTCCTGTTCCCTCGTCTGGAAGTCAATGGGTTTAGAAAATAAGGTCTGTGGTTAAAGGTCCATAGTGTAGGATCTGGCGGTATCTAGCGGTGAGGTGAGGAGATTGCAACCAACTGAAGCCTCTCCTGTGTGCAAAGCGTGTTGGAGAGCTATGGTGGCCGACGCAAAAACACAAAAGTCCCTCTCTAGAGCCATCTGGAGCAGAGCCAGTGCATAGAGAGTGTGTGTACAAACTACATAAGCTACAGTCAGTGAACTGACCTGAGAGTCTCCAGTCTACAGTTTGGACTCTCCAGTCCAACAGACAGCGGCTTCACTCCTGAATCCTGCAGGTCGTAGTTGTGACTCAGGTTCAGCTCTCTCACATGGGAGGGATTGGACTTCAGAGCTGAGGCCACAACTTCACAGTGAGTATCTGAGATCCGACAGTCAGAAAGCCTGTCATGATACAAAAATTACAAAATCTGTTATTATGAAAGAGGACAGTTTATATTTACTTCATGCATTTGATGACTAAACGGTTTGATATACACTTATTTGATTAACATTTGCTCATCACATCAGTAGTTCAGCTAATCTTATCTCACCGTTTGACATGAAACAATAATTCTCATCACTCTCTCTAAAACCTGCATACTTCATTTTTCTACATCTTTGTTTTTCTTTAATCTTGCAGATGAAGAGAGAGAAAATGTAGTTACATTGAGGCTTCCATAATTTCCAGTCTGTCAGTGTGATCTGATCCCAAGTCTGTCTCCACAAAGTTAGCATGAGGCCTTCTTGATTAGAAAAGCATTTTTAAAACTCAGTGAATAAGTAATAATAATTCAGTTGATAAAGTTGACCTCTCTTTGCTAGCTACCTACCGCTGTGAGGTTCACGTCCATAAATGGGAAAATTCAGTGACTGCTGCCAAACGGTGGAGAAATGAAACAAATCACGTAATAATATTAGACCTGTACATAATTAAACATTCATATAGTTAGATATTTTGATGACTGCATGGCGTTTTGTCATTATCACTCTTTTCTGAGCATCAAACGTATTCAGATCACAAACACAATTAACGAACCAATAAGGTTACATTATTTTCAACATAATGTCACCAGAAAGATGTTATCATTGTATCAGCATTAAAAAACAACATTGATCTTTGGTGTGTATAAGATCTCTTATGTTGTGTAATTTCTGATACACAAGGTAACTCAATAGGAAGGAAGAGGCCCCGGAGCTGTTGATGTCTTACACAGAAGGTTTATTGAAGCTTGATCAAGGAGCAATTGTCAGGTCTCCACCATAGATGTGTTCTCTCCGTGAAAGAGAGTGCACAATTGTTATCATTTCTAAATATACAAAAAAATACAATTACTATGCTCTCCTTAAGCCACCAGACTATTGACAGAAACAGTAATTTTGCCCACTGATCATTATAACTGCACTTTTTCAAACTGACAGAAAAAATATAAAAATTCATCAAAACTGTCTTGGTCAGTCTTGCAACGATTACCATCACTGGTTGCTTTCTACAGAATCCTGGCTTTCGTAGTTTTAAGTATGTATTATAAGCTGCTTAGAGCTACTGTTAAACAGCCCTCTGTATTATCCATTTTATATCGCTGTGAACACATCTCCTTCAAACAACTGGATTTCTTCACGTTTCTTCACCAAAACTACATTTTACAAGATTATATTTGAACACATCATCATAACGTTATAATTCACCTTCGCCTAATAACCTATTGGCCCACCAAAATTAGTAAATGAGTTAGCTGAATTAGCCATCCTTCAGCCACTCCCCCTTACTCTGGACACAAAACCTGCAGGCTGTAGGTGTGTGTGTTTGTGTCAATGTCTTGGTGTGTTTCTTGACCCCGCCCCTCTGGGTGGATCATTGTTGCTCTGCTGCCTCCTTGAAGGGCGGCTACTTCTGCTCCTCTCTGTCTCTCTCCCTTTCAACTGCAGCAGTGATCAAAAACATCAACTCTTCTGTCTGCTTTTTTACTAACTCTGCCTCTGAAGCTTCTGCCTTATCATTATCTTTGGGTAAAGTGAAACAGTGAATTTGTTAAATTCAATTCAATTGCTCTGAAATTGGGAATTTAGCTTCAGTCAACACACTCAACAAACACTGAGGGGATGGAGTTTTACCTTGACATTTAATCCTATCATACGTCATCGCCTTTGCACATTTTTTCACCGTCTGATTCTCACTATCTCAGCCGCTTTTGTCTGCAATATGATCTTTAACAATGGCATGTGACATGTTGCAATCAATGGTACGCATTCATCCACCATTTTTCTGAAGTCATCCGAAACCCCATTCACAGCCATTCTCACTCACTATCCCACCACAGCTTTGAAGAGCGGTGAATTTCTTCCATACCAGCCCACACTTTCTCATAAATGCAAAAACCCAGCCTGGATTTCCAATATAGTCATTAGGGTTAGCATTGTTTTTCTCAATGACAGGTTGACCTTTTTTATTCCTGGTTTTAGGAACGGTTATATGTGTAAAAATACTCTGGTTTCTTCGCTGCTTTGGACTTTTGGGCACCCATTTTATTCAGTACTTATTTTCACACTTATTCAGCAAATTCAGCAGCATAAGCCCGCAAAGCACTTGCACATCAGTAAACAAGCAGCAGCCAAAATTCAACAACATAGACACACAAAAAGGGCACATGCACATCAATAACACTTATCAGCATCAACAGCTTCTCCTAATTTCTTCCCTTCCCCTTCCAGCACCGGTGTTGGTTCTTGATTCTTTTAAAGACGGGGCCCCTAAAGCTCTTCACCTCGTGTACACAAACAATAAACGGCATCTCACTCTTTTCCTTCTGGACACAGAAGGAGATTAGTCGCCAATCTTGGTCTAGCCGAGGTAGTTCTTTTTCATACTACCCTGGAACTGTCTTTCCCACTGGACCAGACCTCATGGGAGTCTCCCCCTGGTCGGGTCTAGCCCGAAGCTGACCCGGAAACTCAACCACCCCTGTGGTGGTGATGTGGTAGTCCCAATTGACCAAAAACACACAGACTTTTATCTTCAACACCACCCACCCTGCTGGAAGTGTAATATTACCTTTTTTAATATTACCATTTTACCATGAACACAGTTTAACTTTAATTTCATTCCCCGATTATCCATTAAATTGTCATTTTCAAATTTCAGAAATTACTCAGCCATGTTATTACTGTACTCCCTTAAGATTGGAGTGTTACTCTGTAGCTAAAATTTTGAAATTTCCAGATTCTTTCAGATCTCGTCAAACACAGACATGGCAAAAACTGATAATAAACTGATAATTTGCACTTACCATTTCTGTTGTTTTGTTGAGATCCTGTTCGTGATGCCACTTTGTTGTGGAATTTCTGATACACAAGTTAATTCAATAGGAAGGAAGAGGCCCTGCAGCTGTTGATTTCTTACACTCAAGGTTTATTGAAGCTTGATCAAGGATCAATTGTCAGGTCTCCACCATAGATGTGTTCTTTCTGTGAAGGCCTCACAACTCTGCCCTTCCTCCCTGGTGCTCAGTGTTTTACCCTTATCATGTTTTGACTTACTTGGCTCCTCTGGCATTTATGACCCTGGTTGCCCCAGCGACTGGCTCTATGGTCCCTACTACAGACACAGCTGTACAGATAACGGTGTTATACTACGTTGTCTCTCATCCCTTCATCTACCGCTTTGTCCATTCTGACCGCGGACGGCCAGCAGCTTCCGCACACACATCCACACACGTATCTCTCTGCTCTCAGAAGGAGGCGGGGTCATGTGTCATCAACGCGTCATCAGTTACACTGCGCATGTGTTATACCCTGTGGCCTTAATGCTCAGGCTGATCAGAATCCTTAAAAATATTTCTGAATCCGGATCATGACCCGAGTCACCACCAAAATCTAATGGATTGTTCATTGTGCCACATCTCCCCTCCTCCAAAAAAGTCATTCAAATCCATTGCGGACTTTTGGAGTAATCCTGCTAACAGACCGACAGACCAACACCGGCGAAAAACAATACACTGTTTAGCATTGCTGCTCATCCCACAAATGCATGCTTCTTGCAAGTTGGACATCATTGTGAAGGTAAATTAACAGGCTTTCCAACTATGCCAATTAGCATTGTAACAACAGAGAAATAATCGACCAAACACAAATTTCCAAACTTTTTTTCAGAGTTTATAAGAATATTAAATTTTTAAGAATAATTTTATAGTGTGTATATTTAAAGAACTGAACAACTAATCTACACTGATCTATAAAGTTAATCACATCTGGACTTACACAGCTTTTCTGCAGTTCCTCACAGCTGGAATCAGTCTCAGTCGTCCCTGGTCTGTTGTGTTATACTTCTTCAGGTCCAACTCATCCAGAACCTCCTCTGACATCTGCAGCATGTAGGCCAGAGCTGAGCAGTGGATCTCTGAGAGTTTCTTCTTTGATCTGTTCTTTGACTTCAGGAACTTTTGGATCTCCTCTTTTATTGAGTGGTCGTTCATCTCCATCAGACAGTGGAAGATGTTGATGCTTCTGTCAGGAGAGATATTCTCTCTGTTCATCTCCTTCAGGTTGTTTATGACTCTCTGGATGCTTCCTGAACTGCTCTTTGTCTGACCCAGCAGACCTCCTAAGAGCCTCTGGTTGGACTTCAGAGAGAGGCCGTGAAGGAAGCGAACAAACAGGTCCAGGTGGCCATTTTTACTTTCAAGGGATTTCTCCATTGCTCTCTTCAGGAAGAAATCCAGAGATGGGCCACGACTAGCATGGTTTCCAAAATGCTTAGAGATGTTCGTGAGAAAAGACTTTGGGTTTGACTCTGTGTTGCTGTTTGTGTAACAGTGGAAAATGTAGACTGCAGCCAGAAACTCCTGAATGCTCAGGTGCACAAAGCAGTAGACTGTTTTCTGGAAGATCACACTCTCTCTTTTGAAGATCTCTGTACAAACTCCTGAGTACACCAAGGCCTCTGTGACATCAAGACCACACCGCTCCAGGTCTTCTTGGTAGAACATAATGTTTCCTTTCTCCAGATGTTCAAACGCCAGCCTCCCCAGCTTCAGAAGAACTTCCCTGTCAGCCTCCGTCAGCTCCTGTGGACTCGTCTCACGTCCCTCACCATACTTCTGCTTCTTCCTCTTTGTCTGAACCAACAGGAAGTGTGAGTACATGTCAGTCAGGGTCTTGGGCAGCTCTCCTCTGTGGTCTGTAGTCAACATGTGGTCCAGAACTGTAGCAGTGATCCAGCAGAAGACTGGGATTAGACACATGATGTGGAGGCTCCTGAATGTCTTGATGTGTGAGATGATTCTGCTGGACAGCTCTTCATCACTGACTCTCCTCCTGAAGTACTCCTCCTTTTGGGCATCAGTGAAGCCTCGTACTTCTGTTACCCTGTCAACACATGCAGGAGGGATCTGATGGGCCGCTGCAGGTCGGGAAGTTATCCAGACAAGAGCTGAGGGAAGCAGATTCCCCTGGATGAGGTTTGTCAACAGCACGTTGACTGATGACTTCTGGGTGACATCAGACACAACCTCATTGTTCTTGAAATCCAGTGAAAGTCTGCTTTCATCCAGGCCGTCAAAGATGAACAGAACTTTACAGACAGCGAGCTTCTCTGCTGTGACCTTCTGTAATGTTGGATGGAAAACATGGAGCAGCATGAGAAGACTGTACTGCTCATCTCTGATCAAGTTCAGCTCCCTGAACGAAAGCGGAACCACCAGACTGACATCTTGGTTTTCCAAGCCCTCTGCCCAGTCCAGAGTGAACTTCTTCACTGAGAAGGTTTTTCCAATGCCAGCGACGCCATTCGTCAGAACGACTCTGATGTGTCCCTGTTGGTCAGGTAAGGCTTTAAAGATGTCGTGGCACTTGATTGGAGCGCCATGGAGGGTCTTCTTCTTGGAAGCTGTCTCAAGCTGCCTCACCTCATGTTGGGTATTAACCTCTTCACTCTGTCCCTCTGTGATGTAGAGCTCAGTGTAGATCCTGTTGAGGAGGGTTCCACTTCCTGTTTCATCAATTCCTTCAATCACACATTCACATCTCCTCCTCAGACTGATCTTATGTTCATCTAATACCTCCTGCAGACCTGTATCTGCTGAAAGAGAGAAAAAAAGACAAAACAAAGAAAACGTATTATTTTCATTGCCAATATGAAAATCATCAATATAACAACCTAGAAAAAAATAAAGGTTATAAAGTCATCATCCCTGACGTGTGTTTGTAAGTCAGAGAAGGAGACTGTAGCAGGAACGCTAATGCTGTTCAAAGTCTGTGGCTGCTGTTTAGTTCAGTTCAATTCAATCCACTTCAATTCATTTTCATAATAGCGTCAAATCAGAATCAGAACAGAACAGAAGTTATCTCAAGACGCTTTTCATATAGAGCAGGTCTAGACTGTACTCTATAGTTTAGAGACCCAACAAGAGATCCCCCATGAGCATGTATTGTTATACGACAATGGCAAGAAAAAACTCCCCTTTCGTCAGTGTGTCTGTCTGTCTGTGATAGAACAGTGATGTTGTTGCTTTACAGAGATTAATAGTTCTCCATCTTCATCTATGCAGATGGAAAACAAACATCATTCTGATTTTCACCTTTTTTAAGTGTTTTAGTACGTGGGAATGTACAGTATGTGTATATTGTCTTATTATGATGAGATGTTGTTGTTGTTTGCTACTGCAGCAAAACCAATTGCCCCTCGGGTACAAATAAAGGTCTTGAACTTGAACTGATTGGTTAATACAAAGATGGAGTGCTATCATAAAAACAAACATACAAATATTAAATTATTTCTTTTGGGTTCAGATTTTCTCTCAAAGGAGAACAAAGTACAAGTGATGCAGAGCGGATATGAATGGTGGAGAAGATCTTAAACAGTAGTCATTGTATTAACACAACAAGTCCTGTTTTCAGACATGAAGACATCAGACCGATCTACAGTCTTACTTTGTACAGTTCTGGTCTGACTGGCTGTCTGAGGTCCAGGTCTTGTTCTGGATCTGGACATCAGCTCTTCCACAGAAGCATGACTCCTCTTCTTCTCTCTGTGGAGACAATACTTTATTACTAAAATCATTTGTTGATTGTTGGTGAAGAATATCCAGACTTGGCCGACACTGAAGCTCAGATGGTCACAGAGAAGAGTTAAAGTGTTGGTACTGAATTCAGCATTCAGTCTGTGATGAAAATGTTCCTTTATTTTAACTCTCCTGCTTTAATAAACAAGAATTAGCTGTTTTTCCTGTCTGACTGTCTTATTGAACATTTAGTGATCTGGCTGAAGTTTGTTTATTAAAGGGGAACAACGAACATTTTTAAAACATTGATATTATTCTATTCTAACAAGGAACACCAGTGTTTTATGATGTGTGTCTTAGACTGCTGGTCTACCGCAATATTTAGACCACTTGTAACCTCAGTTCAAACCTAACTAAGTCAAACTAAACTGCCCAAAGTGACTGTGAATCAGTAAAGGACCTAATCAGCTCTCTTTGGCCACTTTTAAAACATTGATATTATTCTGGAGGCTATACAACATGATGGGAAAAAACTGCAACTTGCTCATGGATGTGCATATTGCGAAGGCACGCCAGGAAACCAAAAGGTGGCAGTGGCCCATTTCTCTCCTCTACAATCCACGGGGAGAAAACTGACTCAGACACTTTGGCAGTAAAGTAATAAAATGTTGGATTAACACTTACCCTGCCTCAGTCTTCAGTTTTTGCTCTGTATACTCAAAATGGAGTCTGAGCTGACTTTCAGGGTTCCCTCAATGTTCTCATGTACCTGGATCCCCTGGTCAGTGTGGCTCCTCCCCTCTCCATTTACAGGAAATCTTTGACCTTAGAGTTTATCTATGAGGGCGTGTGTGTGTGTTGCTCACACAAATCAGCTTTTTAACACGGTGTGTTTATGAGAATCTCTTCTGGCTTGAACAGGTTGAATTAAAATGAGTTTTGGCCAAATGTTATCTCATTTTATGTTTAAATCAATGTGATTAAAAACTAATGTGCTTATTCTGTAATATTTCTGTTTTTTTCAGACTTATATGACTAAGATTCTTTTCAACATCTGAAACATAGATGGTAGCCAGAAATGACACTTCTTCTTGCTCAGTTAGAACAACATGAAGCTGCATTTTGAGGAATATAAATCTTTTAGCATAACTTTTTGTCTTCATCCTCAATGCATCATCATCCACCAGGTCAGCTTACAGTAAAAACAGTCTCTTACTTTGACTCTGAGGGTCCAGGTTCATTACTGAAGTCTTCAAGAACACCTTTGGACCAGTCACTCTTCATATACAGACAGCTGGGTACTGGAGACTCTGCTCTTTCTCTGGACTGAACTCTGCAAACACCAAGATGATTGAAGTCATATCACTTGAATCCTTGATAAAGTATCTGATGTTAAAGCCATCTAATTAGCTCAGTTTGTAGCCGTCCTATTTGATCACATTACAGCTTTTCTAGGTGACTGATGGCTGTCACAGATACTACGAGGAAGATGGCACAAATGATTTAGCCTTGTCTGTGTCACAAAAAGTTTGTTTAATTTAGTTAGCAAATAAACTTCAGTAGAAACTTCAACATACAAAAAATCAACAGAAAAACATTGGCGGAGATGCTGAAAAATGAGTCATGTAAATGAGTTAGTAGCAGCTCTTACTTTGTGGCTGAGGGTCCAGGTTCATTACTGAAGTCCAGAATATCATATTTGGACCGGTTACTCTTCATAGACAGACAGCTGGGTACTGGAAACTCTGATCTCGGTCTGTACTGAACTCTGCAAACACCAAGATGATTTAATTCATATTGCTTGAATCCTTGATAAATTCTCTTTTTAGGTCATTAAGGCAGCTCTAAACACACAAACTACTGCTACTGTCGACAATAAGGAGGTTTGAAAGCTTGTTTTCTTAGATTAGATTACATCTTTTCTAGGTGACTGACAGCTGTCACAGATACTGAGAGGAAGAGTTTATTTGACAAAGTCTGTTAAATTTTAGTTGGCAAATACATTTGTGTAGAAATTGTAATATAGCAGCTCTCTTACTTTGTGTCTGAGGGTGCAGGCTCATTACTGAAGTGTAGAAGAATATCTTTAGATATTGCTAAACCAAGCCCCCAGGAGGAGCGCCGGGATTTGAAGCAAAGTTTTCGCAGTGGGTAAAAGGAGCGTTTCAGGCAGGCGGTATGAAAAATAATGTAGCATTGTCAGAGTAAACATAGGGTGGTTCCCCTGAACGTTTAACCAGCACAACATATTTGCAAGTCCTGCCAGCAAGCTGTTTGTGACTGAGTGGACAGATGGACCGATACCACAGGAACATGTCAGAGTCTTCATGTTTTTCGTAGGTCTCGCGCTGAGTAGCCACCAGTGTGTGTGGAGGAGGAGCTGAGCCTCGCTCTCGATGAAACACCAACACAGAGAGCAGAGGACAGAAGCAGCGAGCCCATAAAGGACACCAAAACACAGCAGCATAGTTTTTTTTCTGTTCAGTTGGCTCAGACGCTGTGAAGGAACACTTATGACTATTCCACATTTTACAGTTTATTCCATTTTTATTATCAAATTCAAATCACAGGTCCTACAGAGCTCGTTATTTACATGTTAGCAGAATCCCCTTTGTTCACGTTTGTTTATGTGCTAAAAGTGTGATTAAGGGTTCTTTCACACCTGTAGTTGGGTTTGTTTGGTCCGGACCAAGTGAAAAAAATTACACATTGTTGTAGTTTAGTTCTGGTCCGGTTCCTGTTCACACTGACTTTTTACAAATGAACCAGAGGAAACCAGAGAGAAAACAGGAAGTTAAAGAGACTGACCGGTAACAGATTGTCATCCTTCAACATCAGGACCCACGTGGGGAAATCTAATCCTGGTAACTGACAGAAGTTTATGCAGCAAATTAATGCTTCTGATGTGTATAGTGTTCTTTGATAAATAAATGCTACTAATAAACATTGCTAGTATTATTAGACTACAAATCGGCCACGTTATGATGAATAATAGTAGAGACAGGACAGTACTAAAGCCCCTTTGCACGCTTTCAGATGACTGGTGCGAACGCATAGTGTGAACGTCAGGGAGCGCATGGATACGTGAATGAGGTGTATTACTGTGGGATCGCTGTCACACACTTTTTAATGGAGTTCATGAACTGACAAAGTACAAAGAGTCGGATACAAGCAGAGCAGTTTTAACATCGTGCTTCTGTACATGATCTAAAATACAGATCAATAAGATCACTTCCTGAGCAGATTTCACCATCAGCAGATGGATTTATTAGTAGTTTAGCTTTTGAAATCATGCTAAACTCACATATCTTCTGGTGGATGGTTCGCTTGCTTTCACACCAGAAATGAACCGCATCAGAGTTCACTTGGAAGCAGACCGAGACCGAACTTTTAATGTGGATCAGAGATTGGTTGTTTGGTCTTCACCAGAGTTTGAATGAGTTTTCACACCGGCCCAAACAAAGCGTACTAATTGGGCAAACAGACCTGAGTTTGTTTTAACCAAGCAGAATGGTATATGAGTGAAAGCAACCTTAGCGACCTGTTTCGCTAGCAAGGGAGTAAATAGAGAGAGAGAGAATAAACAGTGCCCCGATATTTACATCTTTTCATTACATATAAACCTACGTCTGTGCCAAATCTGTTGCTTCTATCTCAAAATGCACAATTGTTACAAATATTTCAGCTTTGCTGCCCCACCCTGCCTCAGTCTACAGTTTTCATCCTTCTGCTCTGTTATTCATTTACAGGAAAACTTTGACCTCAGAGTTTACCTATGAGGGCGTGTGTGTGTTCTCACACAAATCAGCTTTTTAACACGGTGTGTTCATGAGAATCTCTTCTGGCTTGAACAGGTTGAATTAAAATGAGTTTTGGTCAAATGTTATCTCATTTTTATGTTTAAATCAATGTGATTAAAAACTAATGTGCTTTTTATGTAATATTTCAGTTTTTTCAGACTTATATGACTAAGATTCTTCTCAACATCTGGAAGAAAAAAACTATTGTCTGTTGATTAATAAAAAATAATATAAGCCATTCTCCTGAGTTGTAACTCTTTTTCATAATCCAAACATAGATGGTAGCCACAGATGACACTTCTCCTTGCTCAATTAGTACAACATGATGCTGCATTTTGAGGGATATAAATCTTTTAGCAGAACGTTTTGTCTTCATCCTCAATGCATCATCGTCCACCAGGTCAGCTTACAGTAGAAAAGTCTCTTACTTTGACTCTGAGGGTCCAGGTTCACTACTGAAGTGTAGAGGACAACCTAGAGACTCTGCTCTGTCCTCCTCTTCCTCCGCACAATCACTCATCTTCTGATCTGAAGTCAGTCTGAGAGGTAAAACAGGAACACTGACTGTGAGCTCAGAACATTTAAAGGAAACAAGTTTGTTCAAGAGTCACAGGCAAGACTGAGAGATCAGGAATTAACGCACATAGAGTATAATAAAAAAAACAGCACTCCACCTGCTCAGTTCTCTTTAAACCTCTGCTTGTTTTCTTGGGTTACAGCAGGTTTAATGAGGATTATTCAGCGAGCCATGACTTTGTGTTCACAGATGAATCAAACTGTTGAGTTCATTCTAACATTTCTCTCCTCTACAGTCCACAGGAAGGAAACTGACTCAGAGAGTTTGACAGTGAAGTAATAAAATGTTGGATTAACACTCACCCTGCTTCAGTCTTCAGTCTTCATCCTTCTGCTCTGTTGACTCTAAATGGAGTCTTTGAACACTTAAGAGACAGGCTTCCCTTCCTGTTCATGTACCTGGATCACCTGCTAAGTGTTGCTCCTCCCCTCTCCATTTACAGAAAGTCAAGTGAGTTCATCTGAGTGTGTGTGTGTGTGTGTGTGTGTGTGTGTGTGTGTGTGTGTGTGTGTGTGTGTGTGTGTGTGTGTGAGTGTGTGTGTGTGTGTGTGTGTGTGTGTGTGTGTTTGTATGTGTGCGTGTGCGTGTGTACTAGTTTTCATGACAAATGAGGACAATTTTATGATAACACACCTTCAATATCAGGAAAAATGATGACATTTTTGGCGTCCTCATTTTTCCAAGCTCACCACAGTGTTCTAGAGTGTCCGTAGGGTTAAAATCAGCCCGCCCAAAATATAACAGATGGATGTATTCGTAGAAGCATGGCTGGGAAATACTTTGATTCCCAGGTCTCTAGGACCTTGGGAATGGCACGTCCCCATTTGTCACGTTTTTTTCAAAAGTCCTGATATTGTCTATAAACACGTATGTGTGTGTGTGTGTGTGTGTGTGTGTGTGTGTGTGTGTGTGTGTGAGAGAGAGAGAGAGAGGGGAAGAGAGAGAGAGACACACAAACACACGCACACACACACAATGGTGACTGAGGCCACATGGCCTTCAAAACACATTATTTTTTTTAACATGACTGTTCCACCTAGTCCCGCCCTACTGCGATCACTGTGCTGTGATTGGCTAGTATGCATTGCCTCAACACGCTTTTTTGATTGGATGTTTTTTCTCTTGCTGTTCGTGGCCTGGAAGAGGAGCCACTGCTGCCGGGTGCAGAGCTCTCCACCTCCCGCTGGAGCAGGTTGAAGGCGGCAGCGAGGCCGGATCTGGATCTGTATTAACCCATCCTAAGCATTTGGAGCAGTGAGCGCCCGGGGTGCAACTTGGGGTTCAGTGTCTCGCTCACGGACTATTTCTATACAGTTATTCCTAATGCTTGTCAGCAGCGGCTCCTCCTCCGGGCCAGGAGCAGAGCTTCACCTCGCTGCTCCAACAGCAAGAGAAAAACATCCATTATGCGTACCAACCAATCATAGCACTTAACAATATGGTCATAACTATTCCATAAGCACCTTACAAATGTAAAATATATCAGCCAACTCAGATCTCGAATCAAATTCCTCTCAATATCTCATCAGCGCTGTCTCCCCATCACGTTCCCTCCACCCCCGGAGCTCAGAGGAGATTGGGCCGGACTACCGACACTTGCAGTCAGCTGTGGAGCAGCTGTTGAAATCATCATCATCGGTTGAAGAAATCCAAGATTATATCAAATAGCATTAAAGAATGGCAGAACAGAGCGCCAATAGTTTTAATGATATCTTCTAATAGTGTGCAGATATCACCAAGTACGCTATTAGTTTTCATAAAGTTGTTGTGTAAAATCGCTGCAGTGAACATGACATGACTTATTCATGTATTTATGGCTTATTTGATAGGGACAGATACAGTATGCATAGACAAAATTAAAACAGCTATCTGATGCAACTATCAGACTGTCTCCAATACGCAACCGCGGTGCGCCACTATGTCACCTCCACCCAGCACATCTTCACCAGTATGGATGGTGTAAATTAGCAAAGTGTGTAAATAAAGCCAGTGACAGCTCTCCCACAATCGTTACTCTCCATATCCTCATTATCATTATCAGTCCTAATCATAATGCAGGACAAGTTAACCATAAAAACTTAAATAAATAAATATATTGTGTTCACCTATCAAACTTCCTTTTTCTAATGATATCCAGGTGGGGGGTTTTACTGATTGTCTTGATCATTTTGGCAAGTTGTGAATCGATCAGTCTGATTGCTGTAAACATATAAACACAGCGGTGAGACTCATAACATGCTGCATGGTGGATATACATTTATATATATATATATGAAACGTGAATGACAGAATTAAGAGGGAACGAGTGTTCAGAGACCTCCTCACCTACAAGCTCCTCGATCTCTGTGTCAGAAAAACTCCTTTTCTTGGTCTTCCTCTCGGTAGTCGCCGTGATTCACCGTAAAGATCCACTGATCAACAACAGGCTCATTCATATGCAGTGCTTTGCATCGACCATTTATGGCTGAATGTGGGCGTGTCGAAGGCGGGATATGAGGCAGATTCACGTGCGCACATTTCCAGCTGGACTGTGATTTATAAAGGGAACATTGCCTGCAAGTGTACGTATGCACAGTTTTATAAATCAGATTTTTTTTCAGCTTTTGTGCGCACGTACATTTTTAGTATGGATCCTACGCACTGCTTTATAAATGAGACCCCAGGTGCATCTGCTGGGTTGGTGAGGTGGATCCTTATGAAGGTGGTGGGCTGTTGAGTGGCTCTGCTGATGATGTGGTGTGCTTTAGTTGTGGAGATGCCTTGTTTTTCCAGTTTCTTCTTTTATTTCTTCGGTGTTTATGTCGGTGCGGATACCCTTGATAATAAGCTGCTTGTTGCTTTTCTTGCTGGGCGGTATGTGATCTTTGAGTGTTGAAATGAGTGTTGGTGCCAGGGGGAGAGAAGGGAGTTTATGGTGTGTATGTCGTGTGTGAATATGAGAATTTCCTCATGCGGACTAACTTTTTGATTGTGATGTCAGGTTTGCATCGGATGAGTTCTTCGTAGATGGATTTGTTGGTGGTAGAGATGCCGTGGTTGATGTTATCGATGACTACTGGTATGAGTGAGGGGCTTTGGGATGAATCTGTGTCTTCTTGTTCTCCTCTTGGGGTTGGTGCTGAAGTGTTCGCTGTATTTGTCCTTGTTTTGGTTGACGGTCTCTGCAAAGATGGCTGGATAGGGGGGTGCAGGGGTGGGGGGTGTGGGTGTAGGTTTTGTGTGTGGGTTGTGCTCATGAGGCCGATGGTGTTTTGGAGTTGTGGGATGAAGGGGGCAAGTGGAGTTGATATGATGTTCTTATTGAGTTCGGTGAATAGTTGTTGGATTTTGTCCAGTAGTGCTGCCAGGACCTGGGTTTCAGTGGAGGTGTTGGGTTGGGGGGGTTACTGTTTCATTATTGTTGGTGGTGGGAATGGTGAGGGTGGAGTGCAGTGCTGGTGTTTCCTTTGGTGTTTTGGTGTCTTGTGGTTTGTGACTGGTAGTTTGTGGTGTAGTGGCTCCCCCTGGTGGTGTGATGGGCTGTAGTGAATCCAGTTCCTTGAGGGTTTCTTTGATGAAGCTGTCCACTGAGAGTGATTGGTTTTGGATGGTTTTTGATTTGTTGGCAAACTGCTTGCGGTGGTATAGGCGTGGGTCTTTGGGGGGTTGTGCAAGTGGACGTTGGGGCTGTCTGGGTTTCTGCTGGTTGTCTTGTTCCTGTGATGGTTTGGTCCTGTTGTGGTCTTTTTGTTGGTGTGTTTCAGTTTTGGGGGGATGGAGTGTTTTTGTGGTGGGTGTAGGCTTTTTCCTTCTATTGAGAGTTTCTTTTTTTGTTTTTCTGGTGCAAATGTTCTGCATGTCTTCCTTTAATCGGGGTCCAGTTGCCATGTTAGTGGGTGGTGTCCGAGTGTTTAGTGTGTGTGAGTATGAGTATGGGAAAATAGAATCGATTTAGATGGGGTGGCTGTGGCTCAGAGGGTAGAGCAGGTTGTCCACCAATCGGAAAGTCGGTGGTTCGATCCCCGGCTGCTCCAAATCACATGGCGATGTCCAACTTGTAAGGATCATGCATTTGTGGGATGAGCAGCACAGCTGATTATGTGGGTAGAGCCCAAGAAAAAATTGCCAAAATGCTCTGCCAATGGTAAACAGTGTATTCTCCTGTTGGTATTGACTCTTGTTTTGAGTTGTTTGGTGGATTAGATGATTGAACTCTCTATCAGTAACAAGGAACAAACAAGACATATTGACAATTTTACACTTTATTCATTTAATACACCGTCAGGAGCCTCAGTAGCGGTGGAAGATCCATATGCAGCCACAACAGCCTGACACCTCCTCCTCATGCTGGTCACCAACCTGGTCACACGTTGCTGTGGGATAGCGTTCCATTCCTCAACCAGGATTGGTTGCAGGTCAGCCAGCGTGGTTGTGTTGGTCACTCTAACACGTACAGCACGCCCAAGCTGATCCCTCAAGTGTTGAATTGGGTTGAGGTGTGGACTCTTGGCAGGCCGTTCCATTCTCTCTACTCCCACATTGTGGAGGTAGTCTGTGATAACCCTGGCTCTGTGGGGGCGAGCGTTGTCATCTTGGAGGATGAAGTTAGGTCCCAGATTGTGGAGAAATGGGATTGCCACTGGCTGCAGAATCTCATCCCGATATCTCACTGCATTGAGATGGCCTTCAATGATGACAAGCCTTGTTTTGCCAGTGACATCATTGAGGGAACACACAACCACTCATCCCACAAATGCATGATCCTTACAAGTTGGACATCATTGTGAAGGTAAATAAACAGGCTTTCCAACGATGTAAAGTACAATGCCAATTAGCATTGTAACAACAGTTCCTCTCCGGGAACCATCACCTTAACATGGTGGAGAGGTTTGTGTGTCCCTATGACCCTGAGGGCTGTGTTGTCTGGAGCCTCGTGCTCCTGGTAGGGTCTCCCATGGCAAATTGGTCTTAGGTGAGGGGCCGGACTAAGAATGGTTCACAAAAACCCCAATGACGACACGAGGCAGAGGAGGAGTTACCCGGCCCGGAGGAAGCCCGGGGCCCACGTCTGGAGCCAGGCCCAGACGGAGGGCCCGTCAACGAGCGTCTGGTGCCACGGAGCCCGGCCGGGAATACCCCGAAGAAGGAACGTGGCACCCCTCTCCTCTCCATCCTGTGGGCTCACCACCTGCAGGAAGAACCGCTTGGGTCGGGTGCGCTGCCACACGGGTGGCAGTGAAGGCCAGGGACCTCGACGGACTGGACCCGGGCGGCAGAGGCTGGCTCTGGGGATGTGGAACGTCCCCTCTCTGTGGGGGAAGGAGCAGGAGCTTGTGCGGGAGGTGGAGCGCTATCAGTTGGATCTGGTAGGGCTTACCTCTACGCACAGCCTCGGTTCTGGAACCGTACTCTTGGATAGGGGTTGGACTCTATTCTTCTCTGGAGTTGCCCATGGTGTGAGGCGCCGGGCGGGTGTGGGGATACTCACAAATCCCCGGCTGAGTGCCGCTATGTTGGAGTTTACCCCGGTGGACGAGAGGGTCGCCTCCCTACGCCTTCGGGTTATGGGGGGGAAAACTCTGACTGTTGTTTGCACCAAACGCACCAAACAGCAGTTCGGAGTATTCGGCCTTCTTGGAGACCCTGAATGGAGTCCTGTATGGGGCTCCAGTAGGGGACTCCATAGTTCTCCTGGGAGACTTCAACGCGCACGTGGGCAACGATGGAGACACCTGGAGTGGCGTGATTGGGAGGAACGGCCTCCCTGATCTAAACCCGAGTGGTCGTTTGTTGTTGGACTTCTGTGCTAGTCATGGATTGTCCATAACGAACACCATGTTCGAACATAAGGATGCTCATAAGTGTACGTGGTACCAGAGCACCCTAGGCCGAAGGTCGATGATCGATTTTGTAATCGTATCATCTGATCTGAGGCCGCATGTTTTGGACACTCGGGTGAAGAGAGGGGCGGAGCTGTCAACTGATCACCATCTGGTGGTGAGTTGGGTCAGAGGGTGGGGGAAGACTCTGGACAGACCTGGTAAGCCCAAACGCGTAGTGAGGGTGAACTGGGAACGTCTGGAGGAGGCCCCTGTCCGAGAGATCTTCAACTCACACCTCCGGCGGAGCTTTTCTGGCATCCCTGTGGAGGTTGGGGGCATTGAACCCGAGTGGACGATGTTCAAAGCTTCCATTGCTGAAGCTGCGGCGGTGAGCTGTGGTTTTAAGGTCTTAGGTGCCTCAAGGGGCGGCAACCCTCAAACACCGTGGTGGACACCGGTGGTCAGGGAAGCCGTCCGACTGAAGAAGGAGGCCTTCCGGGATATGTTATCTCGGAGGTCTCCGGAGGCAGTTGCAGGGTACCGACGGGCCCGAAGAGCAGCAGCCACTGCCGTGACGGAGGCAAAGCAGCGGGTGTGGGAGGAGTTCGGAGCAGCCATGGAGAAGGACTTTCGGTCGGCACCAAAGTGCTTCTGGAAAACCATCCGGCACCTTAGGAGGGGGAAACGGGGAACCATCCAAGCTGTGTACAGTAAGGATGGGACACTGTTGACCTCAACTGAGGAGGTAATCGGGCGGTGGAAGGAGCACTTTGAGGAACTTCTGAATCCGACCAATACGCCCTCTATGGTAGAGGCAGAGCTGGAAGCTGATGGGGGACCATCATCAATTACCCTGGTGGAAGTCACTGAGGTAGTCAAACAACTCCACAGTGGCAAAGCCCCGGGGGTTGATGAGATCCGCCCAGAAATGCTGAAGACTCTGGGTGGGGAGGGGCTGTCTTGGATGACACGTCTCTTCAACACCGCGTGGACAGTGCCTAAGGAGTGGCAGACCAGGGTGGTGGTTCCCCTTTTCAAAAAGGGGGACCAGAGAGTGTGTGCCAATTACAGGGGTATCACACTGCTCAGCCTCCCTGGTAAAGTCTACTCCAAGGTGCTGGAAAGGAGGGTTCGGCCGATAGTCGAACCTCAGATCGAAGAGGAACAATGCGGATTCCGTCCTGGCCGTGGAACAACGGACCAGCTCTTCACTCTCGCGAGGATCCTGGAGGGGGCCTGGGAGTATGCCCATCCAGTCTACATGTGTTTTGTGGACTTGGAGAAGGCATATGACCGGGTCCCCCGGGAGATACTGTGGGGGGTGCTGCGGGAGTATGGGGTGAGGGCTATCCAATCCCTGTACGCCCAAAGCGAGAGCTGTGTTCGGATCCTCGGCAATAAGTCGGACTCGTTTCCGGTGGGGGTTGGCCTCCGCCAGGGCTGCGCTTTGTCACCAATCCTGTTCGTGATATTCATGGACAGGATATCGAGGCGTAGTCGGGTGGAGGAGGGTTTTGCAGATCGGTGTGCTGAGGATCTCATCGCTGCTTTTTGCAGATGATGTGGTCCTGTTGGCATCATCGGTCTGCGACCTCCAGCACTCACTGGATCGGTTCGCAGCCGAGTGTGACGCAGTCGGGATGAGAATCAGCACCTCTAAATCTGAGGCCATGGTTCTCAGCAGGAAACCGGTGGATTACCTACTCCGGGTAGGGAATGAGTCCTTACCCCAAGTGAAGGAGTTTAAGTATCTCGGGGTCTTGTTCGCGAGTGAGGGGACGATGGAACGTGAGATTGGTCGGAGAATCGGAGCAGCAGGGGCGGTATTGCATTCGCTTTACCGCACCGTTGTGACGAAAAGAGAGCTGAGCCGGAAGGCAAAGCTCTCGATCTACCGTTCAATCTTCGTTCCTACTCTCACCTATGGTCATGAGGGTTGGGTCATGACCGAAAGAACGAGGTCGCGGGTGCAAGCGGCCGAAATGGGTTTCCTCAGGAGGGTGGCTGGCGTCTCCCTTAGAGATAGGGTAAGAAGCTCAGTCATCCGTGAGGGACTCGGAGTAGAGTCCTTGCTCCTTTGCGTCGAAAGGAGCCAGTTGAGGTGGTTCGGGCATCTAGCACGGATGCCTCCTGGGCGCCTCCCTTGGGAGGTGTTCCAGGCACGACCAGCTGGGAGGAGACCACGGGGAAGACCCAGGACTAGGTGGAGAGATTATATCTCTACTCTGGCCTGGGAACGCCTCGGGATCCCCCAGTCAGAGCTGGTTAATGTGGCCCGGGAAAGGGAAGTTTGGGGTCCCCTGCTGGAGCTGTTGCCCCCGCGACCCGATCCCGGATAAGCGGTTGAAGATGGATGGATGGATGGACAACAGAGAAATAATCCACCAAACACAAGTTTCCAAACTTTTTTTTCCCAGTTTATATGTATATGTGGTATGCAGTGTGAGCATGTAGTGCAATATGCAGTGTGTGTATATATATATATGTAAAAACTGGAAAAACAAAGTTTGGAAACTTGTGTTTGGTGGATTATTTCTCTGTTGTTACAATGCTAATGGTCATTGTATTTTACATCGTTGGAAAGCCTGTTTATTTACCTTCGCAATGATGTCCAACTTGTAAGGATCATGCATTTGTGGGATGAGCAGCACAGCTGATTATGTGGGTAGCGCCCAAGAAAAACTTGCCAAAATGCTCCATCAATGGTAAACAGTGTATTCTCCTGTTGGTGTTGACTCTGGTTTTGAGTTGTTTGGTGGATTGGATGATTGAACTCTCTATCAGTAACAAGGAACAAACAAGACATATTGGCAATTTTACACTTTATTCATTTAATACACCGTCAGGAGCCTCAGTAGCGGTGGAAGATCCATACGCAGCCACAACAGCCTGGCACCTCCTCCTCATGCTGGTCACCAACCTGGTCACACGTTGCTGTGGGATGGCGTTCCATTCCTCAACCAGGATTGGTTGCAGGTCAGCCAGCGTGGTTGTGTTGGTCACTCTAACACGTACAGCACACCCAAGCTGATCCCACAAGTGTTGAAATGGGTTAAGGTCTGGACTCTTGGCAGGCCGTTCCATTCTCTCCACTCCCACATTGTGGAGGTAGTCTGTGATAACCCTGGCTCTGTGGGGGCGAGCGTTGTCATCTTGGAGGATGAAGTTAGGTCCCAGATTGTGGAGATATGGGATCACCACTGGCTGCAGAATCTCATCGTGATATCTCACTGCATTGAGATGGCCTTCAATGATGACGAAGCTTGTTTTACCAGTGAGGGAGATGCCGCCCCACACCATGACACTGCCCCCACCAAAAGCTGTTACTCCATCGGTGCACAATCAGCATAGCGTTCTCCGCGTCGTCTCCATACTTTGACCCTGCCATCCAACTTTGGCAGACAGAACCTGGACTCATCACTGAACATGACATTCCCCCACATGTTCAGGTTCCATTGTCTGTGTTGTCGACACCAGCGCCAACGGGCCTGAAGGTGAAGGGCAGTCATTGCAGGCTTCCTGGTAGCCTTATGAGAATTCACTGTTTACCATTGGCAGAGCATTTTGGCAAATTTTTCTTGGGCGCTACCCACATAATCAGCTGTGCTGCTCATCCCACAAATGCATGATCCTTACAAGTTGGACATCATTGCGAAGGTAAATAAACAGGCTTTCCAACGATGTAAAATACAATGATAATTAACATTGTAACAACAGAGAAATAATCCACCAAACACAAGTTTCCAAACTTTGTTTTTCCAGTATATATATATATATGTGTATATATATATATATACACATATATATATATGTGTATGTATGTGTGTATGTATGAATTGCATTAGCATATTGTATATTATAAATTGTATATTGTAAATAATAATATGCGCATATAAGAAAAGATAACTAGTCAATATGATTAGGTTAAATATGTAAGTAATGAATTGGTATTGTGATAGTTATATTATAAGTAATGAAGTGGTATTATGGATTGATAACAAATTTATAGTTTGATAAGGATAATTATTATATAAGTAATTAATTTATATATCAGTATGACAGAGATAAAAGGTTATAATTATAGTTAGACAAATTTAGTAAAATTTAATTAGAGTATATGTATGGTTCAATAAGGAAGCTGGTTGATTATTAATGAATGACTTATGGAGAAGGAGTGGGATTAATTAAGTTTGCACTTCTCACTCCTTTTCGAATACGTAAATCAAGGCATTAAGTGTTTGACAATTAATTTTTTTCTTATGCTTTTCATTGTATGTAAATACTACTTCTTTCTGGCTGTCCACTTGTTGGTATGATTATTCTTTTTCTTTATTTTTTATTTGATTTTTTTGTATTCTACATGTTCAAAATACATTTTTAAATGAAAATGAACAAAATATATACTATAAACCTGACTACCACACGTTGTCACGGGGGTATAAAAAGTCATAATATAGTATGCCATAAAACATTTCATGTAAAAAGTCATAGTACAGTATAATGCAACATAATAGCATCTTTTTGTGAGACCCTCCTTGTCTTATAAATACCCACATATTCCAAACTCAACGCTTCCAGTCTGTAACACAGACTCTGTCATAAACGTGAAGTCTCAAAGACCAAGCTGAGACAACCCTGATGACAACAAGGTCATTTTCAGACTTGACTACTCTAGAGCCAAAGAAATGATTTTACAACTGTTTTCACTGGCAGAGTAGTGTAACTTTATGTGTAATGTCCAATAATACAATAACAGTAAAATAAGTACTACTTATTAGTAAAACACCACAGTGTTGGAGGCCAAGTTGAGCAAAATCTTTATTGGCCAAGAAGAGCAATCACAAATGATGATAGAATGAATATACAACCCCACCAGCATGCCAGCGTTTTCATAGAAACTGTACAATGTGAAGGAATGTATGGAGCAGGAATACATAGTTATTATCTGAAGAAACAAAAAAGAAAAGTTTTACATCCATATGTTCTGGTACAGTACAAGTCGATTTCAACGAAATGTTTCTGGTCAGTGTTTGGAAACCCTCCTCTGTCATTAAATATTGAGTGTGTTTCTCTGGTTAGTGTCACCTGACCCTTCGTTTCACTGCTTTCTTTCTGAGAGGGTCACTGGGTCAAAAAGCTGGTCAGTTTTCTCTCTTCACTACCAGCGTCTGACTGTGGGTGAAACCAGACACCGCCGAGGTCTCCGGCAGCAGCAGACGGTGCCTGGCTTAGCCTCCTCCTGTGCTTTCTCTGCTACTACTCCTCCATACCTGGGATCTCCTGACTGCAGGTTACGAGTTATGATGCAATCTGAACTAGGGATGCTCATTTTGAAAAAATGTCTTAACTGATAACCGATTATTAACCGTTAACCGACAAGATTTGTGCCTCGTACCAGCTGCAGGAGCACAACAGATATTGGTTGATGGGAGTCCCCAGTTCACCGTCCGGGAGCGTTAACTTAGCAGCTACGATGCTGCGTGTAGTGTCGCGGACATGCAGTCACTTTCCCAGTAAAAGTCTCCACCGCACATTTAGTTTAGTTTAGCAGGTTGTCAGCTGTGTGTCTGCCCGGCGTAACTTTACTGAGTGTCCAACAGTGTGTGTATTTGTGCTACGTTAGCAGCTCTAGCATTGCCGGAGGCTTCGTGCTCGCCGCCGCACACGTAGTCTGCGTAACTTAAGCGAGTTTCCAACAAACCGTGTGTGTGTGTTGGTGGTGAGTGTGAGGTTGTTGGTGGAGTTCTAGTTGTGATCGTAGGTGTAGCAGTGTGTGTTCAGTTTATTTGTCGGTGAATAAATGCTACTAAACTACAACTCCTCCACTCCGCTCAAGTGAGCAAGAGACCGGAGCCGACTTCCTGTATCCTGCAACTCCGGCTCCGCCTCTTAAGGTGGGCTGTTAAGGTGGACCAGCTTTTCTCCTTAAAGAGACGAGCCGCTCCTCTGAGCCGCTCAGCTTTTGAGTTCATTATTAATATTTCTTTTGACCGTTTTAACCGATAGCGTTAATCGGTTGAAATGCTTAATGTCGGTTAACGGTTAAACGGTTAATTATGGACATCCCTAATTTGAACGAGCGAGGGGGGGGCTTTTTAGGGGGAATGATATACATTAAGGCAAAAGGGAAACAAAAAATATAAAAAGGCTAAATTAGAAATGTTTTTAGTGTTTCTCCACATGATCATAGTGCTAAGGCCTCATGGCTAAAAACGAACAAGAGTGCCGAGATTCATCAATACTGATTTTCGCTGGGTTCGGTGTCTTTTCTCCAATTCTTTAACATTCAGTCCCCTCCAATTACAGGTTCAGTGTATTTTGCAGAGCCTGTATCTGACTAACCTGTATAAACAGTCTCTACTACAACAGGGCTACAGATGGTTATTGGTTGGTAGCGAGAGTAAGCCCTTCATATACAGACTATCTGATAGCAAGCATGCTAAATAGACATTAATAGGTTTAGACATTAGTCGATACATAAGGCAGCTTATTCTTTTTTTTTACCCATATACATTTTTTTTACCCAGTTGTTCACTTTGGCCCCAGTCCCCATTTGAAGGAGAGTGGGTGAATACATTTAGGGGAGAGGGAGAGAGGCGCCGTAGAGCAACTCTGAATGAATTGTTATTACAAGGCAGGTATTGGTAATTATATCAAAAGACAGCAAGCAAAGGAAAGCTGTAGGGCGAGGGGGGGGGGGCAGGTGGATGTGGTGGGGCCTGCTATGGACACAACAGCCGATTAACAGTGATATGAATACAGTCACATTACACAACCTTTGATACAATTATATAAAAAAAAGGCAAACAAAAGTTGATTGTACAGTTGCTTTTCCACATGTACTTCATACTGAGAGAGGATGGAAGACACCATTCTGGAGAGCTGGAAGGCAGGGGTTAATCTCTTCAAGCAGCAAACATCCGGGACAAAAGAAAAACAGGGCTGAGGGTGTGAGGAAGTAAGGTGCTACATGGCACAGCTCAGTGGGGGGTGGAGGGAGTGAGGATGGCAGGTTGGTGAATAGAAGTGGCTCGTGCGCAACCAATGGGGTAGATAGGGAGGTGCTGGATGGATGGACGGAAGTGGGGGGGGGGGCGGGGGGGGGACTGCTGCTACGGATAGTGCTACGGATGCTCACAGAGAGGTGGAAAGGATGCTGGGGGGTTAAGACAGCAAGGCAGTAACTAAGGCATGGAATGCACAACTAAGTCAAAACAAAGAAGGCAGAAATGGTGGACACAGGTTGGGGGTGGGGGGGGGGGGAGCGGGCTGTGGGATTTTTGATTCCCTTCCCCCCAAACACAAAGGCCTCTTTTTAGTCTTTCCAGTCTTTCTTGATGTTGAGGTTCCACTCCCAGGACAGGTGGTCGTGCTTGTCGTCGTCAGTAAACTTGGATTTGATGACGTAGTTGCCGCGGGCCAGCAAGCCTTTAGGAGCCTCCTCCATCGTGGTCAGGAAGTCAAATTCAGTGGCACGAGGCCCGTAGCTGCCCACCATGTAGTCCGTTTTGTCAACTGTTAACAGATGAGAATGGACATTATGGTTAGAGAAAAAAAGGGACTGTATTTGTTTAATTATGTCCTTATATAGACACAATTTCTTCATCATCCTTTTGTCTTTTTTATATTTTTGTTCATTGAAGAATTCTGACATAATTTGTTAAAAGGGACTGTTTGTGAGAATCAGAAATGTCTTGTTAACAGCGACGCCTGTGGCCGTTAAGTCAACGAAAGTCAGCGTCCTGTTGCTCGTGCTTGTGCTCGCTCTACATAGACATGAACAGGCATCGCTCAAAACAGTGAGGAGACACACGTCAGCTAAAAGCACAATATCACTCTACATTTCAGCTGCTTGGCAGTAATGTTAGCTGACCAGACGACGGTCTCTCCATGAATCAATGCTGATCCTAGTGTTGGCTTTTCCTGCCTCAGCCTCCCGACCAGAGGGAACAGGGGAGACACCGGAGTTTTGGTCGGAGATGATAACGTTTCTGTAACGTAACATTCACTAGATATTCTCAGAGCTAAACTAACTCTTCTGCAGTGTGGAGTGTGCATGCACGTAAGAGTGGAGCGAAATAGTGAGAACGAGCGCAGTGTGTGAGTGTAGGAAGGCAGAGGAGCAGAGTACATCAGAGACTCCGGCCCTGGAGACCAAAGCTACGGTCTCCCCCGCGTCCTCCGACCGCGGCCAACACTGTTTAACAGACGGGCTTCACTAGATACAGCCAAGACGTTTTCGTGCTTCCGTGTAGTTTGTGTTGGAGTCTGAGTCTGAACAGCGTAGCCACACGCGAGCGTGCATGGGACACCGACCCGCAATGATTTATACGTGTAAGAAGTTACAAAAAGTCCCTTTAAACTTTTAGCTATATTCCAGACACCTACAGGAGACCTGAGAGGCTAGTGAGAAAAAAAAAATTCTGTTGATCTGAAGTCTGATCTAAATTGTTTTTGCTCCTGTTTAGGACTTAAGAACAGTTAAAAAAAAAGGTTTTGCCAGGATCTTTCTAAGTTCCTTCATTTTTTTTTTAATCTGTGAAACGGGTGGAAAAAAAGTTTTGCCAGGATAATGTTTTGTCCTATCTGTGAAAAACGTTTTGGCGTTGACATTTTTTTTTTCTCAGAAACATTTTCCAAAGTGTTTCTTGTTGTACTTCTTATTTCGACCCATTTTTTTCACCTGCCAAAAACTCTTGATGCTGGCAAAAGTTTTTTTCCCACCTGTCAAAACTTTATCCGCGCCTGTTTCAGAATGATGAAAAAACATGTAGGAACTTAGTTGAAAAAAAAAGTTTTTGCTGGGGTAATTGTTCTAAGTCAAAAACACAGGAGAGAAAACTATATAGATCAGACTTAGAAAATGGGTCAACAGATTTTTTTTTCCACATTTGCTTCTCGGGGATTCCTTAGTCATCGCTGGAAACACGTGTAATTACTTGTTAAATACAGTGTTTAAATGAAGTACTGGTGTTTTTGTGGACAAAATTTCAAAACAGGTCACCAGAAATTGTTCACTCACTCCTAATTCCTTTCCTGAATGTCTGCTGCACATACTTCAGGCCCGAAACAATCTCCTTGTTCACCTGAAACAAACATTAACAAACATTAGAAATGAACAAAGACATGTGGCCAGGTGTCCCTGAAACTTTATAAAATGTCAAAGGATGGGGAAAATGCAGTGTCCTGTTTTGCATCTAACCTGTTTATTTCATTGAGATATCAGAAGATAACTCATGACTGTCGCTCTTTTTACAACTAATGTCCTGCTCCAGATACATGTGTCCTCTGAGCACAGCTAGATATACACTGATCAGCCATAACATTAAGACCACTGTCAGGTGAAGTGAATAACATTGATTATCTGGTTACCATGGCACCCGGTAGTGGGGGGGGGGATATATTAGACAGCAAGTGAACATTTTGAACTTTGAGTTGGAAGCAGAAAAAATGGGCCAGTGTAAGGATGTGAGCGACTTTGACGAGGGCCAAATAGTGCTGGTTAGACGACTGGGTCAGAGCATCTCCAGAACTGCAGCTCTTGTGGGATGTTCCCGGTCTGCAGTGGTCAGGACCGACCAAAAGTGGTCCAAGGAAGGAGAACCGGTGAACCGGCGACAGGGTCAGACCCGAGGCTCATTGATGCACGTGGAGAGCGAAGGCTGGCCCGTGTTGTCTGATCCAATAGAAGAGCTACTGGAGCTCAAACTGCTGGAAAAGTTAATGTTGGTTCTGATAGAAAGGTGTCAGAACACACAGTGAGGAGCAGTTTGTTGTGTATGGGGACCGGTCAGGGTGCCCGTGCTGACCCGTTTCCACCGCCCAAGAGTGCCTACAACGGGGACGTGAGCATCAGAACTGGACCACAGAGCGATGGAAGAAGGTGGCCCGGTCTGATGAATCACGTTTTCTTTTACATCATGTGAATTGGAGGTGTTGACTCGGCCTCCAAGTTCTCCAGATCTTAATCCAATGGAGCATCTGTGGGATGTGCTGGACAAACAAGTCCGATCCACGGAGGCCCCACCTCGCAACTTATACAGGACTTAAAGGATCTGCTACTGACGGCTTGGTGCCAGATACAGCAGACCTTCAGAGGTCTAGTGAAGTCCATGCCTCCACAGGTCAGGGCTGTTTAGACGGCAAAAGGGCGACCTACTCAATATTAGGCAGGTGGTCATAATGTTATGGCTGATTGGTGTATACTAAATCACTATCAGGACATGAGACTGAATATTTCCTGTTTTTTTTCTACAGAATATGATGCAGCTTAAATGTCTTTTCCTGGCCTTAAAATCCCTGTCTTTTGCCATTTCACATGTTTTTTTCTCAGAGCCCATACTCTGCTTTAGTTAACTGTAAGATATATTGACATAATATGAATATCAAAGTGTGCAGTCTTGTGCTTCCAACATTAAACTGGAAGCTGTGTCTTCACTGATAAAGATGCATAATGACTAACTTGTGTTCAACAACCCAAATATCAGAGATTTTCAAACATTATTGGTGACAAACTGAATCAACTCTGATGTATTAGCACAATCGCATTTTCATAACGGCAGTGAATAACAAGGACGGATACACTCATATTCCATAGAGACAGACTAGGACCATTTCTCCTGGATATCAGTGCATCTACCACAGCTCTCACCTTAAAGCTGATCTTTATTTTGTATTCGACGCCCTCCATCAGAATAAAGCCCTCATTCTTCAATTCTTCCAGGTCTCCTGTTACAAACCAGAAGAGAAAAAAAGCACATGCATTTACATTTTCTTCATAATCATCACAGTGACTATGTTTACATGAACACTAATATTCTGAATATGACAACATTCAGAATATGATACGGGTCGTGTAAACAGTATATCTAGTTGACTTTTCATTAGGCCTTAATTAGCTATTGGCAGTTCTTGTTTGCAGTGCACACATGGGAGTGCACACAACTATCACTGCATTACTTTGATTAGGGATGCACCACTTTTTTTCAGACTGAGTACAAGTACAAGTACTTACATTTGGGTACTCGCCGATACCGAGTACCGATTCGAGTACTTCTCTGTACCAAAAGACCCTCGTTAATAGAAAGCTGGAGGGTGTGAGCCACACACGGCAGGCTGGGGAGTCCCGCATACGAGGCGGTGCGCCGCGACCGGCTCTAGGTCGGCTTGGAAAGGCTCGGGGTGAAGGTGGCTCGCGGCCGCAGCTTTAAAGCGCTCCCCGCCCAGACCTTGCCGCACCGGGGACAAAGGGCTCGCTGCGACCAACCACGTTGTGCCGCCAGATCGGGGTGGCACAAGGCGCCACATGGGTCTGTGGCGATGTCTGCAACCCACCCGACCCGTCTTGAAACACGGACCAAGGAGTCTAACGCACGCGTGAGTCAGAGGGTGCAAGCAAAACCATGCGGCGCATTGAAAGTGAGGGCCGGCGCGCGCCGGCTGAGGTGGGATCCCGGCTTAGCAGGGTCGGGCGCACAACCGTAAAGTGGTATCGGAGCCGTTTTGCGAGTACGAGTACATGAGCACAGTATCGGACCCGATACTGGTATCGGTATCGGTGCATCCCTAACATTGATATTGAAGAAACTTCTCAGCTGCAGTTCTAAAGGTTGGTCTTCCTTTCTAGGATTTCCAAGCGGATTTGTGGACGTTAATTTGTGATGGACATAGATAATGATATGTAAGATAGTGTAAGTCTCAAGTGCATCCTGTCTGTGTGTTCACATTTGACTGAGTAATTAGTTTGAAAATTAGTGTTTTTTTTAGTGTTTCAAAGTACCTTGATTGCATCCATGAGCTGTGTGTCACCCCCTCTGCTGCTGCTGGAACTGCTGACCGCATTGAGAAGCAGGCCAAATCAGAGGGAAAAGCTACAACTACGGCCAAGTGTTGGAGTTTCCTCATTGGCCATTACTCTTTCAAAATAAAAAGGCGAGGAACAGTCCTTTACGTAAATGAGCCCGTCCAGCGCGACGCGTCCGGCTCATGAAACTTGGACCAAGCTGTGAAACTAGGCGATCTAGTTCTAAAATGAAACCAGATTCAGCAGTGGCATCATCGCCTATTTCTTACTTAAAATGTTTTCAGAAGCAGGTTTTGGTGGATTGTTTAGACGGAATAACAGAACGTTTACGAGCAGACCGCCATGTTGTTTCCTGTTTGAAACGGCGAGCAGAAAACCAGCGACCAATCAGGTGCGTTGCACATCACCGCTTCAACAGCCAGTCGAGTGGAGCAGCATGTCCCTTAGTTTCCTCGCAGGACCTGGTGGACATGTACCGCTGGATTTACCATTATAGACATGACCACTGACTATTTGTGTAACCACTTAGCCACTAATTCACAGACTGACCGTACACAGTCCAGACATTTACTCGGTTTGGACCTGACCTTGACTTGTTTTTAGAAGACCGTCATGTGAAGTCATATCATACACTGGTACCGCAGCTTCAAGGCCACAATAATCCAACATCAAATAAGGATTGTCATATAGAAGCTGCCTCGACTCCTTTACTGGTAGTGATCCGACTCACTGACTAAGTCTGGTAAAAACAAAAGTTTTTGTTGATAGTGTCTGAGGAGTACCTGTTCCTCTCGTCTATGGAAATGGGGGTGGACAGAACATATAGAATTATATACTCTGTTAGTACATATACAATATAAAATATACTGCAGTGCAAACTAGCCACAGAAAGGTCTGTGAATTCTAACCTGAACAAACCTGGGTTAAACCAAAACTATCTGCGTGGCTAGGTGCTACTAGGCCTGTTGCAATTATTATATGATCGCCCGATCGCAATCATCCAAAATGACCGCGACCATTTTGTACAATCGCTAGATTCCACAAACAAGGGAATTTTAAGTCAATGTTAGCTCCATTTCCATCAGCTGGGTTGTCGCAAATAAACTGTCTACCTGAGCATGAGGTTCCAATGTCAGTAAAAAAAAAAAACAGAGCTCGGCTGTCCGCACTTTACTGCTGTTGGACAGGTTCTTTTGTTTCAGCTTTCTGCAGCAAGATGATGACAGAGAGGTGCCAACAATGGGTCTCTTTATTTATAATGGAGTCTCCACTACAGGTGACAGCACTGGGGAAAGTTATGCTGGAGATAATTTACAGTCCTTTGCTGCTTCATTTCAGTATGTGTAGAATTGTTATGCAAATTAATCAAATTTAACAGTTGATCTGTCCTGTAATATTATATACTTAATTCAAAAAACGCGTTTCAAACGCCAATTTGTTGCATAATCTCTTTATGGACAAAAGGAAATAAAATACCTTGAGCGAGTGTAAAACCTTTTTAGCAATATTGTGGATGTTTTGTTAAATTTTCCATAATTAGGTAGGCCTATACAACAGATTTCAGAAAGAGCTATCAAAAATAAATCTATGTGCAGCAGAGCGAGAGGTTTATTTGAAGCAGGCTCATATTCGAGACATGCCTTTATTTCTAATTCACTGTTTGATAGGTATATATATTTATTTATTATATGGCTTAGGTCTTGAGGAGTTGTAGCATTTATTCACCAACAAATAAACTGTACACGCACTGCACTGCTGTATTCACAGCTATAACATAACTTCATATTCACCGTCGTCACACACACGCTAGGTGGAGACTTTTACAGGGAAAGTGGCTGCATGTGTCCATGACAATGCACGTAGCATTGTGGCTGCTAACTCTCCCAGTTGGGTGAACTGGGGACTCAGTTGTCTGTTTTGCGCATACACTGCAGCTGGCGATAAATTATGGATTTAACCTGTTTGTGCATCGGCTTATCGTTGCAGCTGACCGGCTTGTTAGGCATTAAAACCACAGCACCCCTGAATGCAAGGCACTAACCTTTCGGTTAACGATGAGTTAATGAGTGTCAGCTATCGGTTAGAGAAAGAAAACAAATTTGCATCCCTAGTCTAGAGCCATACTATACAATATTTTTGGGACATGAAAATGGTCCAATTTAAAGAGCTGAATATCAACATCACTGTAATATTAAGCTAAGATTACTGGCAAGGACTTTCAAAAACCCACAGTCAGACAAACTCTGAATTGTTTCAATTCTATTTACAGAGTGGACAGTCATTCATTTAGCTGAGAAAGCAGGAGAATCAAGACTGATGCAGGGAAAGGTAGGCACGGGACAGAATGTTCTGGATGGACTATCAGAAGTACATTTCTACAGTCATCTGCCAAACAGATAAAAAGAATCCAATCTATGTACCTCATCTATGCCTCTCTACCTCTGTAGGCAGACGATTCAAACCTTCACAGATGGATCTGTAAGTACAGTAATAGTACAGTACAGTAGTGGATGAAAATGAAAATGAAAATGAAAATAGACAGTCAGTGCTGGGGTCAATAGTGATGCTATATTGACTGGTAAGAATATAGTTGCGACGAGAAAGATACGGAAGAAAACATCTATGTTGAGATGTTGTGTTGAGTTGATGTGTTATATCTGTTGAAATTCTCATAAAATCCTGACAGCAATCAATAAATTAAATGCGCCAACAAAAAAAAGGAAAACATCTGGTATCTGTGCCTGTTGCCCAATTCAAATGCAAAATGATTAGCGATGCATCTCAATTTATCGCATCCTCAGTTTTCCATATTACTGCACAGCAGCAGTCAGATCATTGTGAACTCTCTTTTTATTAATTTAGAAAGTGTTCAGACTACAACAGTCTATAATATAAAAAGCTGCATCTTTTCAATACCAGTATCTGTGTGACCCATCACATAATCATTACAGAAACAAAACAGAATCCTTCTGCAGTGCATTAAGTATGCAGTAATCTACAAAAAAAAAAATGTTCACATAGCAGCTCAAAGACAGGGCACTTCCTGAATGCCTATGGAATTTTAAGCTGTACAAAGCTCCACCCTCTGTGACACACAGTGATCAGAGGCGAGAAGAAGAGGATAGAGGAGAGAAACGTGACAGTAAATGACAGCAAAACGCAGAAAAGACTCGACCCCGGCTTTAAGGCAAACATTTAATTTATCAAGTCCATTTTTGTTTCATAAACCAGCCTGAACAGGGACTTACTTTGTAGATCCAGCACCAGGGGGTTTGGGGCACTTTCACAGATCAGAGACATCCGGGTCACTTGGACATTGGGAACACTGGTATCTGAAACAGAATTTAAGAAACAGGTCGGTTCAATAAAGACACATATTTGAAACACTGTACACACTTTACAGCTCATTTTGACTGTGCAGAGTAATCACTACCATCATTCACTAACAATGCCATTACTTTGTTCATACTATGCAGATTTTTGTTCAATTCCTATTAACCAGAGAAATCATAACATCAGGTTGTCAAGTAAGACACCAAAAAACAGTGTTAGTGTGTACAATTAAAGGTTCACTGTGTAACTTGCAAAAATCCTTGTTATTAATGACACTAGTGGCTGTTAAGTGAACAGCAGTCAGCATCCTGCTGCTCATGCTGGCTTGCGAGCATTGGCCAAAGCAGTGAAGTGACACACGAGACAGAACGTGACTGACCGGCATCATGTTGATAGAATGCTGCAAAATAGATTCCACTCATTTTTAGAATATCGTTACTGTCTGTAATCCTATATTTTATTTGGATCACTGGCTCCATGAACGATCGGCACCGACCACAACACACACAAAATATATTGTGATATTGTGGTTTTAGCTGGCTAATGATAGCTAAGGTTTGCTTGCTTGCTACCCGTAGCAAAATATAGTTTTAAGTTGATTGATGTCAGCTAATTCATCCAGACTCCCGGGGCTCATTCTGGCTGGTAAATTGGCTAGCTTTCCATTTATCAGCAAATGTTACAAAGCAACCGACGCCAGATCCATGCAGCTGAGCTAAGTTACAGCCAGCTGGCTAACTTTAGCTTGGGTTACGGTTAGCTAGTTGGCCTCTTTACTTTGTACCGTTAACATTATTTATTGTTGGCTAAAATCAACACCATTGTTGTACCTCTGCAAAATATGACAGATGTAGTTGGAAAGTAGCAGTATGGGGCACAGAATTTGATGAACTTACTGTTTATCAGAGCAAAAATGAGACAAGAATGAGTTAGCAAGCTAGCGCACCCTACGGTCCCTCCGCCTCACTTCCTAGCGCTTAGAAATCAGTCCACAGGCTGTTATAGGCAACTGAGACAGTCGGGAAATGTCTTGTTTTTTAAGTTACCTTACAATCCGTTCGCCCATTGGCAATAAAAAACAATCAGTACATGTAAAAAGTTACACATACAACCTTTAATGTACAGGTATTTCTTTGTGACAACTCCTGTCTGAACCCAACTCAGACCAGGCTCCAATCAAAAGGCCTGCACATGATGCGTGTCCAGTAAAAAGCAGCTGTCTAAGTGAGCGGGCTCAGGGGAAGTGAAATCAGGACAGCTCTGCTGTAGTTAAGACAGCCTCTGCAATAATTAGACTTTAGTTTATTCTTAGTCCCACTGAAGCAACCGCTTCTCTTCACTGAGCACACAGCATACAGATTTATCAGGAGTTCAACAAGCTAGGTCACAGATTGCCATGAATGCATGCATACTGACTACACACAAGTCCCTCTGGCTGTCTGATTTAGCTTACAGGATGTGAAAATCTGGAAAGACAACCAATACTGCATCTTAGACCTCTGTCAATCCCCGTCAAAGTTGAAATAAAATCTCTGAGATGACCTACATCAAATCTTATGGTATAATAATTTGTCCTTAGTCCTGACAATTGTGCTACTAGTCTTTAGTGTATAAAGTTGGCGGTTTGCGGGTCGGATGGTTGATTAATGCATATTTTTGCAGGTTGGGCAGTGGGCAGGTCTGCGCAAATAGGCTTCAAGTGTGAACATAGCAGAATTGGCATATTTCAATATGTTTGGTCTAATAAATAACCTAATCCTTTTGTTTGTTTATAACTACAGGCGCAGACAGCTTCGACAGCTCATTCTTTTTCCGGAAATCATATGAACACGGGCAAGGGCACGCTGGTCGGCTTTGAGTCCGTTATTATCAATTAAGTATTAATAATTAGGTTAAAAATAATAAAATATGCTTAAAATATGCTGCAAATAGTTTTTTGTGTTGTATTTATAATTTGTATAGGCTACCAGATAACATGCTCATTGTTTTTCCCCATCGACCAATTGATGGTTGAAGAATAGGTAGAATTTCGACCGAGAATTTTCTTTGGTTGACTACTGCCCTACACCAATTTAAGTTTAATTTTGAATATTATTGAGTAATATTAAGTATAAGACTACTGCCCAATCTACACCACTATATTAGCCAAAAAGGTAGCATCCTTCCTGACTCATTAGCAAAGCAGAGAGGATGTTCTACACACACACACACACACATAACCACAATGCATTACCAGCGTCAGCGGCCACCGAGCCAAGCAGGGCTTCCTTATATTTTCGTAGGCTCTCATCATCCTTATCCAGCTCCTGGATCTCTTTCAACGACTTTTGGGCTGGTGGCTTGTAGTTCACCGCCTCTGGTTCTTCGTTTTCGGCGGCAATGGCTGCTAGCTGCTCCTTAGTCACGTCATCCTCGGCCATGTCTGGAGACAGAGTGGGTGCAGGGGGAGGAAAATAAAGCAGGTAGGGTTGAGAAAAATAATGGGAAGAAAAACTAGGACTTTCAAATGCACAGCATGGAAGGAGTTCCTCCTGTATTCCTAATGAACACTTGCCTCTTGGGGAAGGGGTTGTAAATCACTGGACAAACAGATTACCACAACAATAATGCAAGTGAGGAATGCTGTTGGAAAGTGTTCAGCCTACTGGAACTGTGGCTGCTCCGGTGTGCGACTGTGACGTTGACCTGAGAAGGCGGCTGCAACAGCGTTTCTTCTCACACTACTGCTGCTGCTGATGACCTAACTCTGGCTGCAGTGTGATATCACCTCAACACATTTCTCTGAAATAACATCACCACCACTAGGAGGGTCATGAATGAGGCGTCATGCATCACATGATACAAAGCTTCTCCATGGGAGGGTATGGCCACTCACAGACCCAGATATTATATAGGTCAAACCAAAAGGACTGTGTTCCTTTGGCATGAGGAAAATTAGCCTGCAGGGATGTTTAAGAAAATATTGACCAATCAAACCGTCAGGTTTCTCACTTCTTGTGCTACTTCCATACATTAGGATCACAACAGTGTCCAACAAGTTGCTTTAAAACTCGGGCAATGCAGTACATTTCTTTTTTGTTTTTGTTATTCAGCTCCATGTCTGATTTTTTTTTGTCTGCATAGAAAATATCATTTTGTAAAGAACAATCTGAAGTACAAGCACAAGTTTACTCTTGGGCACATAAAACACAGGGTGATCCCTTGCTAAGGAGGTTAGTGTTGGAAAAAATCCCTCTGCTGAAACATAACAAGTCACAAAAGCAGGAAGAGCTTTGTTTATGCCAAAAGTCTTGATATTCACATAAAGGCCATTCCACCTGCAGAGCTACACAGGCCTTGAGTCCTTTGTTAAGCAATGCAGTGTAGACATTTGAATCATTGTGATTACTGCCCATTTGTGTTACATTCTCCTACAAACAAGACAATTGATGACATCACTAAGGGCTTTAGTAAATTGTGGTGACGAATGAACTGACTATTTTTTAAACCACACAATTAATCGAGAAATTAATCAGAAGATTATTTGATAATGAAAATATCTGTCAGTTGAAGCCATAAGATAACACTATTTTGACAATATATTAATCTTTACGTCATTGTCAGCATTTGCTGTTTTTCTTAGTCCTTAAAGTTTTAGACTGTTGATTGGATGAATCAAGCAAAAATGATGGGGATAGGGATGTGAAGAGAATCGATACTTCCGTACAAAGTTGATGCTAAAATTCTTAAAATGTGAAGGTTCTCTGTCAGGGCCTGAGACTAACGTCGTCCCGATGACAATACGGAATGTGTTCGGCACACAATTAACTCACTATCGACGCATCCAGGGGACACACGCTGTTTTTTCCCTGATAATATTACATTGTGAACTACAAATCTGTGTTGAAATTGGCAGGACGAGAGCTAGCTGTTTGTAGCTGGTAAGCAGCACAAAGCTAGTAGCTAATGTTAACAGGAGATGCCATTAAGATACGTTCAGACTCTATTCAGTAAAATGAGTGTTGGGCGAAGGTAAATTCTAATGTTATAAAGATGTGTTCAAATGTAATCTTGAAAAATGTAGCTTTTGGTGAGACACTTGAATAAATCCAGTTGTTTGAAGGAGATGTTTTCACAACAATATAAAATAGATAATAGAGAGGGAATTATGACCTGTTTAACTTCCTAATAAAAACCAGTGTGCAAACGATTATAAAAAAGTGTATGCTGAAGTACATGGGATTTATTGTTTTACTTTTATTTTTTACCATGGTATTGAATTGATATCGAGAATTGTGGAATTTCATTGGCATTAGTATCAACTACCTAATTTCTGGTATCATGACAACCCTACTGATTAATCAAGAAAATTGTTGTTAGTTGCAGACATGCATTCAACTATAAAGAAACATACGTGTGAGCTAATTTTACCTTCATCTCCCCCAAACAATTCTAAGCCAGTAATAACATTTTAATACCACGTTGACATCAGTTTACACAATGCTAAGTAATGTGTTGAAGTGACTGAGAAAGTTTTAGGACATGATAGTAGGGCTGCACAACCAACTGTACATTGCAAATAAAATTTACATTATTGTTGGTCATTGCAAATTTGGAATGAGGAAGCAAAAACAGCTGTGAAGAATTTTAAATGTTGAGTTACCATAACTAATATTCACAATAATCCTGTCAACATATGTAAAGGCAGAGGTGATTATCACTATATAGATTACTCCTTCTGGTTTGAAGAGAGAATCTCTGAGCACCCATCTTCCCGACTCTCTCCTCTGACCTGCCCAAACTAGCAGCCGTCAGAGGAATGTCTGCAAGCAGTAAAGGAACCAACTCTGCCAACTGAGGAGCTTTAGTCTGCAGTCACATAGACATGCCTGAGCAGGGTCCAAAAAACAGCTCAAACATTTCCTTTGCTCTTCTTTACTACTCCACCACCATACACACAAATGATGGCACCTGAAGCAACCAATAACTGACTAACTCAAAGAAGCATCTGTAAAATATTCTTCTTCTCAGATTTAACCTCAACTGGTTGCACAGATTTTCTATGAGCAAATCTCCCTTTATATAAGATAAAACATGTATCAAATGTTTTATTCTGTTTGGTTGAGGCAAGTATCATAATATCATTCAACTTTTATGGAAATGACTGAGTAGATCCAGCAGAGAATGGGCCATAAACAAAACACTGCAGCAAAGGAGTCCAGACTTGTTTTTATAATATGGTTTTCCCCTTGATCTCAAAATGCACTCCACTGTTTTGCAGAACTACATTTGATATCCACATGAGACAAAAGGCTGTTTTAATGACAGGAGAGGTGCTGGTGGGGGAGGGTGCTTCAGAGTGAATGCATTATGTAACTGCTGGTATTAAACTCTGTCACCCTGGTGAAAAATCAGGTCCTCTCCCCTTCTCTTTAGGTGCTTTGTTTCTACAGTTCAAATGGGTTCAAATGGACAAGAATTAAGGAGTGGACCAAAACTGATATAAGAGGCCTCGTCAAGCGCTGTCATGCAAAACATCAACATTAAGACATTTCAGGCTTGCATTGGAATCCAATGTGACAGGCCCACCCCACCCAACCAGGGAGGAAGAAGCAGCCTTTAGCAGCAAGTCATTTCAAATCCACATATATAGTGTACAGAGGAGATGCATGGGAGGCTGACTGACGGGTATCTCTTGTGTCTGGCCTGGGCTTCAAGGACTAAATCTATTCTAGTATTAAAGTAGAACAGACTGCAGGGCAACAGCATTAGCTCCTCGGTCTCTTTCCATCCCTGCTGGCCTGATACAAAGAATACATATCAAATAATACGGAATTATATAAAAAAAAAGTGTAAACGAAAGAAATATCCTTTGTGTTAGGTACGTTGTTTTTACTGGTACAGCAATGTTACAAAGCACAGCTTTTAGAAATCACTATAATAAGAATAAAACAATGTTTCCCGGAAAGAAGTTAACTGTGATAACACAATGATGGTCCTCTGCCAGCCAGAGCTGCTGAATTAAACTGTCTACCACAGATGTCAAGTGAAGATGCTGTGAAGAGGCTAACCGCAGATCCCACAGCGAGACACCGGTACCTGACATACCATGACTGTGCTAGCTAACGGTACCTGGGATCTAACAGACCTCTGCTGACAGCAGACCAGGGAGCGGCTCACACTGCAGGCTGCACTACAGTGATCTAACGGGAGTGATGGAAGGATTTATACTCAACAACGGTGCTACACTTGTCTTCCCGTGCAGGGTGGGACTGAAGACAGGGACAAGCGGCTAGCTGCTCAGCTGCTTCCCTAGGAACAATCAGCCCAGCGAACCAGAGCCTTTTGCTAACATTAGCAGCCTGACTAGCTGTCCTTAGTTACCGGAGAGTAGGATGAAGTCAGCCCGGCTGTAGTGATGTGAGCCGGGTAGAATGTTCTAGAACATGTCTGTCTTATTGGCTGCCCTTTCAAACTTCGGACACTTACCGTTTGATGTAATGCAGCAGTGATATCAGGTGCCTCTGCAGTAAGTGCTTTGCTTGCTCTGCGCTGCGCTCCTCTGCCAGTATGGCGAACAAGAGAGGAACAAGAGACGAACCAGAGCCCGGCGCCGCCCATGGCACCGCCCCGTGCGCCCTGCGCCCGCGCCGCGCGCGCAACACGGTTCCGGGAACATGTCCGCGCACGCTGCACGGAAATGACGAGCAGTGCGGTGGCGCGCCCAACCAACAATCACGTTTAATGAGTTTTTGCCCATAGTTTAGTTTACCAACACAGTGACGTCATTTCAAACAGAACCTTCCCTCTATGAATACTGTAACAGTATTAGTAGAGTACTGGATTCTCTTTTTATTCTTAGTCAACTGTTCTCACCAACATTAGGCTACTTATGACTAAAGGATCAATATGTAATATATTTACAGTAATAAATCATAAAATGACCATGATATGTCATCAGAGATTAAAGCAGCAGTAGGTGGAATTGGAGGAAATATGATTTAAAGTATTTTTTTATAAAAATGTCACTATATCCTGACAGTAGTGCATAAGACAGGTAATTTGAAAAAAATCATGTTCCTCTGTGTCATCCGGTGCTCCTAATGGCATCCACAACAGAAAGGTCACTGTCTTGGTGGTATTTGGATGATCCTGATTTAATGCTTGACAGTGATGAAACTGAATCACTACAGATGAGTATTTTACTCTCTTATATCCTCCAGCCACTCCAATGCTAACAGAATTGCAACTAGTTCAACCGCATACACTCAAGTAATCTGATGTTCTCCTATTAAAACTGAAGTAGGCAAGATTGGAGCAAATATGATTTTAAAAAGTTATTTCTATAAAACGGTCACTATATCGTGACAGTAGTGCATGAAACAGGTAACCTGAAAAAAATCAAGTTCCTCTGTGTCATCCGGTGCTCCTAATGGCATCCGCAACAGAACGGAGGAAATCAACCAATCAGAGCCAAGCTGGAGCCTGTCGTCTCTGAACAGCCGTCAATCACTCATGACCTCCGGTCAAACTAGGCAGCGCTGATCAAATATGAATAAATATTCTGTTACTGAACTGTTCCAATGTTTGGAATTTGGACTGCTGTACCCAGTTTTAAAACGCTAGCCGTCAGTACTACATATTGTTCCTTTAATGCCTATAATAAAGACTCCTAAATAATGATCAGGCATCCATTTAACAACATGAGAATGAGACTATACATTTTAAAAGTAGTAAAGTAATAAAATCCTCCTGTCACAGATGAAAATCTGCTACAGCTACTTGGTCTGGTATGACCGGTGACTAATGTAAGCAAACTGAAAGAAAGCTGTGTAACTAAAATTAGGCTACTCCTCTGTACTTGTGCCACACTGTTCAATTTGCATAATTTACCATTATCCTATGATTGTCACTTGTTGCCACATACAGCAAAATGGTCTCACTTTAAACTGGGCTTTAGTAGCACATTTTGTCCCTACTTAAGACATCTGAATAGCTAAAGCTGACCTGACTGAAATAAAAAAATATACAGAATAGATCAAATTTAACAATTCTGTTTTCATTTGATCACATTTCATTCATTTTTTAAAGCGGATACTATCACAGTGAAGAGCAACTGCCCTTTGTTCCAAGAAGAGAAACTCTAAATAAACAAACAGCAGAAAGACGATTTAATATAATTATTTATGTACAAAACCCTTTGAAATATGTCCATATGTCAAGTATACAGTACCAAATGACAGAACTGGTGTACATTAACATCTTTAACATTACATTAAACAGTCTGTGTCAAACCACTGAATTGTGTTTGTGATTTAAGAAAAAAAAATTCATGTTGCAAGTTTACGGCATTTGGAAAAGAGCAGAGGGGTTGTTGGCCTAGGAGAAAAATCCTCAAAACATAAAACTGCCCCAGAAAATATAGCTTAAAAAAAAGAGAAATATTAAAACCGAAAAACGAAATTTAATGGTCCATACATTAAAATGGCTTAAAAACACAACAAAAAGTGTAATAAGGTCCAATCCATATCAGATCAACAAGATTTAACAAAAAAAAGGAGAAAAGAATATGGAGCAGCATCGTTTTTGAGCGCTTCTAACTGGTGTCCATCTGAAACATAAACATGAGAAACGTGATTATTATTATTATTTTAAACGTTCACAGTACGATCAAAATATGGAATAAAAACAATTTCATGGAGTCCAAGTACACACCTTAGCATTGTAAGCATCCAACTGGGCATCCAGCTCCTCTGCAGAAAGCTGGGGTTTGTTTCCTCTTCCTCGACCTCTGAAACCTCCACCGCCGCCGCCACGACCACCGCCACCACCGCCACCACCACCTTGCCTCCTTTCGCTCCTTTCGCTCCTTTCGCTCCATTCACTTCTTTCGGCCCTTTCGACCTTGGGCTGTCCAAGCCTGCTGCGGTCAAATCCTCTGTTTGAACTGCAATAAAGATCAGGTATTTTTAGACACGACCATACCTTAACAGTAACTTAACATTTTCCAATCACTGATACATACATGTAGTGGCTGCATTATGTCGGATACAAACTACACAAGAATCAAGACGATTTTGGGCTTGATTCCCCCCTTCTGATAATTATCAGCAAAGCCCTGATTTTCTGATGATTCTAAAGATGATCTTTCCAGATATTCCTATGGTGTGAGGTATGTTAAGAGTGTTTTTACATCCCACGATCGGCTCAGAAGTCCTTCCCGGCCGCACCGATCTCAAATCTTAAATATTAAACATGTTCAATATTTACGATGGGATATCCTGTTGTGTGCGGGGAACCCGGATGACGCAGTCACAGGGGAAAGAACGATAGCCAATTGAGAGCCAAGCTGACTGAAGCGGAAGGACAAGCACCGCTGTAATGGCGGCCACGGCCAAAATACAAAGCATAAAGTAGTAGGATGGAGCTCAGAAATGGAGGACCAACTTGTTGATTTGTGGCAACACCACAAGTGTTTATTTAATGTGTCTCCATGACTTCATCCATTACTTTTATTTCAGTACAAAGTAGTGCAAAAACTAACGTCGCTAATTCTTCCTGCCCGTTGTCCGCCATGTCTGTTTACACTAAAGTCACATTTGATCGCAAGAGATTTACGTTTTTTAGTCGTGACTCTTGTTGTTCATGAATGGAATCTGTTAGTGGTGGCTGTTTTGGTCAACTCGTTGCTCACCACACACTACAGGAACAAAACTATTCAATTTAACATAACATGTCGTCGTGTGGGGTCGCTCACATTTTAAAAATCTTCAGCCTTTAGTAGAGAAGTTCAGTTTATAAATGTTTGCCCCTTGTCTTCTCATAATTCCCAATCACTGATCTTCCCAAACTGCATGGCCATTTTCACACGACTTACCTCTGTGTGGATTGTCTACTCTCTGTGTCAACTTCTGAAGTCACTTGCTGGATTTTCATGGGACGGCCTAAAAAACAAAAACAAAAGATGTTAGAGACCATTTTCCTGAAGTACTTCTGAACAAGTAACCACAGTAGAACAATGCTATTGTAGCATGAGAACAAATCCTCACCATCAAGTGGAACACCGTTATAGTGCTTCATGGCTTTGAGTGCATCTGCCTTGCCCTCAAAGTGAACATCTGCCGTTCCTTTACTGCGACCGGACCGGTCGTAGTGCACAGATGCTTTCTGTAAAGTCCCAAACTCTGCAAACAACTCCTGGGGAGCAATGTAGAAACGTCAGTTATGTTCACAACACGTTGATGCTAGCCAAGTGGATTAATCAGGTTTAGTAAATTACCTTGATATCCGAGTCGGAGACGCCAAAGTCCAGATTGGAAACCAGCAGCTTTCCGTTACTTTCTACGCTTCTTTCTGCTCCAGCACTTTGTCCTCTGCGTCCACCAGTGTGTTCCTCAAACATGTCATGCTGCCACTTGTCTGGCAACTCTCTGGGCTGTGAAGAGCAACAAAAGAGAACAATGTCTTCAGGTTCCACGTGTTCTGGCAATTTTTTTTTTACAAAGGATGGAATGGTGATTAGAGAAATATTAGTTGAGTTGACCACCAATTCCAACATAGGTGAGTGATGAACAGAGCGATTCAAAGCAAGCAAATGTGACCCAAATCCAACAGATAGATAGATCCCTAAAAAAATCTTGGGAGTCAGTAGCCCGTGACGGGAGACTTTGGCCAATCATAGGTCATTTCAGAAAGAGAGCGTTCCCATCGGCTGTTCAATCACTCGCAAATCTTGCGAATGAGAAAGTGTGCTCCAACTGGTGGGCGGTGCTTGTTATTTCCTCAATTGATCTCAACATGGCTGCCGGGTCACAAAACTTTCTAATTTTTTTTACAGCTAAACAGCTCAGCTCTGATTGGTTGTTTCCTCCGGCCTGGAGAGACCAGAGGAAACCGGGCACATATTTTTTTTAGATTACCTGTCTCATGCACTACTGCCAGGATATAGTTACCGTTTTAATCATATTTGCTCCAATTCTACCCACTGCTGCTTTAAATCCTTAGAAATCTAATAGATTTGTTAAAGAAATAGCATTTCCACCCTGTGGCCATTTTTGAGATTCAAGTTCTTCCAACTATTCTTCCAACTCCCATTGTAAAAAATAGTATAAAAATAAGGATATTAAAAAAAAGGGGGGGAAAAAAGAAGCTGAATAATTAGACCAACAGCTGATCCTCATCACCTGACAATTGAAACTTCAGACACAAAGCAGCCATGTTGAGATAAGATCCATCACAACTAGTCCAACATGGGGACATTTATTAATCAGGCTGACTTCATTCATCTATTGTTTCTGAACACAGATGAAGTTAAGAGCACCGACACAAATCTAAATGTAGAAGTAATTCACGCGGGGCATGGTAAAGGTCTTTCATGTAATTGAGGATTTCTAGCTTCTCCCCTGTAAGTTAGCTGCTGAACACACTAGTCAGTAGTCAGGGGAAGTCCATTGTCATGTAACGCTCAACAATGGCCGATAAGCCTCGACGAACGCATTAGGAAACACCTCGCTACGCTACTTTCATTTCACTAATCCGCTTCGTTTTACCGCCTCCTCTCTCTCTTACCCGGGTGATTCTCTCTGTCTTACACGGGTGTACTCTGTCTCTTACCCGGGTGTACGGCGTGGATCTGTTGGTTCTCTCCCGGTTGAAGTTATTCTGTCGACTCCTCGCTGGCCTCGACGCTCCGCCGGCCCGACCTGAACTTCCAGCCTGGCCGCCGGACGAGCGTCCTCCGCGGCCGCTGCCTCCTTTCTTGTTGAGCTTGATGATGTCGTCTAGAGACATACTCATCTTATCTGCCATCATGGTGCCGGAGCTGGTCGCTAACGCTGAGTGGGGACGAACAAAGAAGTTTGGTCTGGAGACGCGCTTGTTTATCAGCTCCTCTCTCTGGTGGCGCGGTGTGAAAACGAGCGGAAATGACGTAAATGCTTTTGCAGAAGTGACGATATACCTTAAATCCCGCCCCTTTACTTTTTTTTCTAAAAACTTTATTGAAAGTTTAGAACAGTAGAGTAAAAGTGTTTTTTTCCATACTTTATTTCCGAAGTTGAATAAAGTAGTTACACAAACATGTTCAGATTTTTTATTACAAAAAATGCAGCAAATAATATTTCAAAGTATAAAATAATATAAAAATAAAATAAATGATGCAACAAATCAAATCTAAGGAAAGGAAAAGATTAATAAAAACAAAAAAAGAATGAAACAATCAGGGTCTGTTAAACAGTTGGAATACATTTGAAATGTCTCAATAATCAAATAGTGTTTGTCAATTTCGAATTTTTGACTTTCAAGCTTTAGAAGAGATGAAATTCCGTGATAATAATCATCACTTGCAACTTTATAATAGCCATCCAAATGATGTTTACAGATGGTTTACAAACCAAATATTAAAGATAGGGTCGACGATGTTGGAAAGCTAGCATAATTTGAAAGTAGCATTGCCTCAGGAGCTCCATCTACCCCCCCCCCCTCCCCCCCTCTCGGGGCTCCTCCCAAGGCAACGCCCCCCCACACACACATGCACGAGCACCGCCGCATCGTAACTACTTCACAGACACAGTGCGGAGAGAGGACCTCAACTCAACAACGCTACCTCATGACAAGTAACCGCGGCAGTGCTAGTGCAGGGCTGACTTTTCTCTTCCATTCTCCAGGAAACGTGCGGCGGCAACACGCTTTGAGTTCAGGCTGGTGCACGCCAAGGGTAGAGTACGAGCAGGGAGGCAGGGAGGCATCTGATTGGTTCTTTCCAAGCAGACCTCGAGGCAGTGATTGGTAGATGCTTTTACAGGATTACAGCAGCTACAGATGACGGCTCTTTTCCGGTTCCTTTTTCAGAGCTCATCAGTAATGGATCGCTGTTGTGGGGGGAAAGACCATTTCAACCAATATAACAAATAGTGAAGACTGGAGAACATCGTCAACCCTGCCTTTAACTATTAACGAAGTGTTACAAATATCTATCTATGTTTATAGATGTTTTACAAACTATTTCTTTAAGGTTTAGAAATAATATCTTAATCATTAACAAATACTTATATATATAGTATATAACATGTTATAATGTCTGCAACAATAAACTATTAAATTGACAGAAATTATAGCATAATAATTAGTAAACATTGTTAATTATCATTTTGTTGTTTGTTGACAGTAAAATAACTAATTTTAATTAACTATAAATTTACCATTTATAAATGATGGTTATTATAAACTGTTACCGGTTATTTCTCTTTTAAAATGTTGTTTTCTTGGGGGAAAAAATAATATCTCTGTTATTTGCAGCATTTCACCTCCCAGCATATGGACGGACGGAATTTCAATAGAAGAAGAAGGAATTTATATATATATAAATTTACAAAACCACAATACACTACAAATATAATAACAATAAATATATAACAATAAAATACACATCATACAATACACATATTTTCCTTTTTTTACAGACTAAGGTAAACTAGATCTCGTTCTATCTATCCCAATCGACATACTTGGAACGTATAGTTAGTGAGAGGTTTATGTATTTTTTGGAAAAGAGGGGCTTGGTGGGTGTAGAAGAAGCAGGAGCACAATGGATCCGTTGTGTGTTTAGAGGATGAGGTCAGAAAAGTCCAGGTTGATAAAGGGTCAGTCGCGGCAGCGTTTTTTAATGTGGAAAAAGACGTATGATATGCTATGGAGAGAAGGGTTGTTGATCAAGCTACATCAAATGGGAATTGAGGGAAACATGTTTAATTGGATTATGGATTTTTTAGGTGGAAGAGCCATCCAGGTTAAGATAGGCTCAGAGCTTTCAGAAAGCCATGTTGTAGAACATGGTACGCCCCAGGGGAGTGTTAAAGGTCCTACATTATTCTCAATTATGATAAGCGATATATTTAGAGGTGTTCCGGCAGAGATGGGAAGGTCTCTGTTTGCGGATGATGGGGCTTTGTGGAAGAGGGGAAGGAATATACCAGAGCACCTTCAGCCATAGACTGAAACCACGAGGTGCACCACAGAACGCCACAGGAGGTCTTTCCTACCAGCGGCCATCAGACTATATAACTCCTCCACCTTCTGCAGGAAGGACAGCTGAAAACACCGGACACTGACAACAAATATAATATCAATATCATGTGCAATACTACTTTTTCCATTCTCATGTGCGATATCACTGTTCATTGTGTGCAATATTAATGTCCAACATGTGCAATATTACTTATTTTTCAGTTTTTTTAGCTTACTTTACCTTTCTTATTTTACTTATCTTATTTAATCATTTTACTAAATGTATCTTACTTAATTGTTATTCCTTTAGGCACTGGTGCTAGAAATAGTACTTTTTATTTTATACACTTGAACTTGTTGTAATTTTGTTGTAATTTTGAGCAATCTCTGGCACAAGAATTTCCTTCAGGATTAATAAAGTTCTATCTTGTCTTATCTTATCTTAATATGGGGCATATAGTTAAGAAACTACAAGAAGGAATAAAACAAGTGGAAAGATGGGGAACAGAATGGGTTTTACATTTTCAGTGGAAAAAACTAAAGCCATGTTCTTTACAAACAAAAAGTAAAGGAAGGAATGAATCTGAGTTTATATGGAAGTTAGTTAGAGAGAGTAAAATGCTTTCGGTTTTTGGGGGTTCATTTTTTGACCCCAGGTTAACATGGAGAGAGCATATAATGAGTATAGTGAACAAAAGTAAGAAAGTATTTAATGTTATGAGGTGTCTGGCAGGGCTGGAATGGGGAGCAGATGTTGCATCGTTGAGATATAGATATATAATTTATATCTATATATATATAGATGTAGCATTAATCCAAACGAGAATTGATTATTGGTGTGTTGTGTATGGGTCAGCAGCAAAGTCTGTGCTCTCAGACCTGGATGCTATTCAAGCCCGGGCGCTGAGGATGTGCCTATAAGCGCAGTGAAAACTGCACCTGTGTGTGCTCTTCAAGTTGAGGCAGGAGAGATGCCACTGTGGCTCCGTAGGAAGCAGCTGATGGCCAATTATTGATTAAATCTGAGGGGACACAATGGATGTCATCCAACTAAGAGGGTCTTGGAGGCTTGTTGGGAGAGAGGAAAGGCAAAGAAAACAAGTTTTGGATGGATATGGGAGGGCATAGCAGAACAAATGAAAATTCAAGGATTGAATTCTTTCCAATTGTGTTGTGGCCTGAGAGACTGGATGCTGCAAAATGCTAATGTAGACATGGAAATACTGAATATTAAACACAGAAATAAGACAGCAGATCTAGTAAAGGAGTATTACAATCACAGGGATAGGAAGTACAGTGATCATGTACAGATTTTTACAGATGGACCAAAGAATCCACAGACAGAGGCAACAGGGGCACCAGTTATGATACCCAGCCACCAGATGGGGTTTAAAGTGGCAGTAGGCAGTATATTTTTGGCATCATTGGGAAAAAAATCCATAATAACCTTTCAGCATATTATAATTCAAGTGTTCTGAGAGAAAACTAGACTTCTGCTCCTCCTCATGGCTCTGTTTTCAGGCTTTAGAACATCTAGCCCGTGACGGGAGACTTTGACCAATCACAGGTCACAAACTTTTTCATTTTACAGCTAAACCGTGCACTACAAAGTGAAATCTGAGAACATTTGAGGAGAGAAATAGGCATTAACTTAACAGAAAATGTATTAATATTTGATCAGCGCTGCCTAGTATGACTGTTTGATCGGAGTTCATGAGTGATTGACAGCCGGCTCTCATAAAGGCAGATGGACAGCGGACCTCAGATCAGCTCTTACTGCTTGTTTTCCTTCGGTCTGTGAAATCTTGCAGATGCCGTTAGGAGCACCGGAGGACACAGAGGCACATGCTTTTTTTCAGGTTACCTGTTTCATGTACTACTGTCACGATATAGCGACAGTTTTATAGAAATAACTTTTTAAAATCATATTTGCTCCAATCTCGCCTACATCAGGTTTAATAGGAGAACATCAGATTACTTGAGTGTGTCTGCGGTTGAACTAGTTGCAATTCTGTTAGCATTACTCATGTGGGTACCAGCACACTCACGGATCCCAGGAAACCAGAAGGTAGATAAATTAGCAAAGGAGGCGACGATGAAAGAGCAGGTCATAGCAGAAGTACAAAACTTTCAAAATCAGAGGGAAAAAGCATCGTCTGGAGTAGGGATGCTCATTTTGAAAAATGTTCTTAACCGATAACCAACCCTCGTTAACCCATTATTAACCGTTAACAGACAAGATTTGTGCCTCGCATGCAGTGGTGCACCAGCTGCAGGAGCACGACAGATATTCGTTGACGGGAGTCCCCAGTTAACCGTCCAGGAGCGCTAACTTAGCAGCTATCATGATACCAGATATAATGTTCTGATGGATTGTACCAGATATCATGTTCTGATGGACTGATCCAGATATCATGTTCTGATGGACTGTATCAGATATAATGTTCTGATGGACTGATCCAGATATCATGTTCTGATGGACTGATCCAGATATCATGTTCTGATGGACTGATCCAGATATCATGTTGTGATGGACTGATCCAGATATCATGTTGTGATGGACTGTATCAGATATCATGTTGTGATGGACTGTACCAGATATCATGTTCTGATGGACTGTACCAGATATCATGTTGTGATGGACTGTATCAGATATCATGTTGTGATGGACTGTACCAGATATCATGTTCTGATGGACTGTACCAGATATCATGTTCTGATGGACTGATCCAGATATCATGTTCTGATGGACTGTATCAGATATAATGTTCTGATGGACTGATCCAGATATCATGTTCTGATGGACTGTACCAGATATCATGTTCTGATGGACTGATCCAGATATCATGTTCTGATGGACTGATCCAGATATCATGTTCTGATGGACTGATCCAGATATCATGTTGTGATGGACTGTATCAGATATCATGTTCTGATGGACTGTACCAGATATCATGTTCTGATGGACTGTATCAGATATCATGTTCTGATGGACTGTATCAGATATCATGTTCTGATGGACTGTACCAGATATCATGTTCTGATGGACTGATCCAGATATCATGTTCTGATGGACTGTATCAGATATCATGTTCTGATGGACTGTACCAGATATCATGTTCTGATGGACTGATCCAGATATCATGTTCTGATGGACTGTACCAGATATCATGTTCTGATGGACTGATCCAGATATCATGTTCTGATGGACTGATCCAGATATACCACTTCTCGGTCACTGCCAAAGACATCAAGAACTCCCAGCAAGCATGCTGAGGCTGCGGGAACCAACGCACGGGCATCAATCACAGGGACGTCCCACACCAACACACATGGACGTACTGAGGAGAGATGCTGGACAGTGCTGGCGAGCTAGCCAGATGTATGGTCGACTGAGACAGCTGGAAGCTCCACTTGAAAGCCCGTCTGAGGACGACCCAATGACATCAATTCCGATAGTTGTATTATCACTCTTTCCATCCACCACTATTGGTTTTGTGTTATCAGTCCTACTTGTATTAGCTATTACAGCTGCTAGGCTACTATTGTGGCTGCTTCTCTCTCTCTCTCTCTCTCTCTCTCTCTCTCTCTCTCTCTCTCTCTCTCTCTCTCTATCTCTATCTCTATATCTCTATCTTTATCTCTATCTCTATCTCTATCTATCTATCTATCTATTTATCCCCCCATCCAGTCTCGGCAGATGGCCGCCCGCCCAGAGCCCGGTTCTGCTCCAGGTTTCTTCCCAGTAATCGGGGAGTTTTTCCTGGCCACAGTGCGCTTGGTGGATCCTGTTGGGTCTCTAAACTATGGTGTACGGTCATAGACCTGCTCTATATATAAAGCGTCTTGAGATAACTTCTGTTGTGATTTGACGCTATACAAAAATAAATTGAAAAATTGAATTGAATTGAATTGAATTGAATTGAATTGAATTGAATTGAATTGATATCATGTTGTGATGGACTGATCCAGATATTATGTTGTGATGGACTGTACCAGATATCATGTTCTGATGGACTGTACCAGATATCATGTTCTGATAGACTGATCCAGATATCATGTTCTGATGGACTGATCCAGATATCATGTTCTGATGGACTGATCCAGATATCATGTTGTGATGGACTGTACCAGATATCATGTTCTGATGGACTGTACCAGATATCATGTTCTGATAGACTGATCCAGATATCATGTTCTGATGGACTGATCCAGATATCATGTTCTGATGGACTGTATCAGATATCATGTTGTGATGGACTGTATCAGATATCATGTTGTGATGGACTGATCCAGATATCATGTTCTGATGGACTGATCCAGATATCATGTTCTGATGGACTGTACCAGATATCATGTTCTGATGGACTGTACCAGATATCATGTTGTGATGGACTGATCCAGATATCATGTTCTGATGGACTGATCCAGATATCATGTTCTGATGGACTGTACCAGATATCATGTTCTGATGGACTGTACCAGATATCCTGCAGAAAGAAGCCTCATGCCGTCAGAAACTGTCGTCACAGACCACTCGTTAAAATCAATGCTCAGTACGGAGAACAGCGAAACAACAAAGACTGTAATCGACTATCTTCATCTCTCAGGACTTTACATGAGGATTTAATCCAGTAAATGGAGATCTACAAATGACCTGTGGAGGGCAGCAACACGCCTCTGATGCGTCTAGTCTGCCGCAAATTACAAGAGAAGAAGAAGAGTAGGGGTAGCGGTTCTTTTAATCCATCCATGTAGTGGACGGGTCAAACCAGAAGGAGGCAGCAATGCAACACTAAGGATGCCAGCTGTCGTAAAACCCCAAAGAAGAAGAAGAAGAAGAATGTACATACTCCGAGACGGTAGGTGGCGGTCATGGTGGCGGACTGCACCTTCAAGCTGCAATTCTCCAAACAACGTAAAGAAGAAGCAGACATGTTCCCGGGCTGCTGATGTTCTAGCTGCATGATGTTGACCAGCATCACACTGACCACAACATGACTTCTAGTGAGCAAAGAAACATTCTATCTTCCCTCGTGTTGGATCTCTGAAGGAGACGTCGGACGCTGCTCAGTACGTTAGTTAATATACGTTAGCTGAGATCAGCAACAACAGCTTCACCAGTCATCTGTCAACAGCAGCCTGCATGCTAACGTTAGCTGCTAGCTGCTAGCTGCTGTGGCTCCTATGGGAGTGTGTCATTGAGTGTTTCTGTGTTTCAGCAGACACAGGGAGGATGAAGGTGAAGATCCGTCAGTGGAACGGAGTGGCCTCCTGGCTGTGGGTGGCTAATGATGAGAACTGTGGCATCTGCAGGATGCCCTTCAATGGCTGCTGCCCAGACTGTGAGTAACCAAGCTGCCGTGATGCTCTGGCTGTCAGAGATGAGCACTAAAAGGATCTGCTGCTTGAAATGTCCACAACTTTCAACGTGACATCTTTTAACGTGACTGCTACAACACTTTGACTTCTTCAGTACATTTTGTATTTAAATACAATTACCAACACAGTAGCAACTAGGTTACATACGTTCATAACAGAGAGAAATAAATACAAATAGGAAACCATTATTATTATTGTGGTAAAAAAAACCAACTTTCATATTAAAGGGACTGTTTGTAAGAATCAGAAATGTCTTGTTAACAGCAACACCTGTGGCCGTTAAATCAACAAAAGTCAGCGTCCTGTTGCTCGTGCTTGTGCTCGCTCTACATAGACATGAACGAGCATCGGTCAAAACAGTGAGGAGACACACGTCAGCTAAAAGCACAATATCACTCTATATTTCAGCTGCTTGGCAGTAATGTTAGCTGACCAGACGAAGGTCTCTCCATGAATCAATGCTGATCCTAGTGTTGGCTTTTCCTGCCTTAGCCTCCCGACCGCAGCCGGAGGGAACAGGGGAGACACCGGAGTTTTGGTCGGAGACGATAACGTTTCTCTCTGCAGAGCCCCGTCACTTCACAAGATACGGGAAACCTCTGTTGGTCTGGAGGAGCTGCAGCAGTTATTTCTGCACAAACTTCCACTGTACATTCACTAGATATTCTCAGAGCTAAACTAACTCTTCTGCAGTGTGGAGTGTGCGCGCATGCACGTGAGAGGTGGAGCGAGCTGAGCGAGAACGTGCGCGGTGTGTGAGTGAAGGCAGGCAGAGGAGCAGAGTACAGCAGAGACTCCGGTCCTGGAGACCAAAGCTACGGTCTCCCCCGCGTCCTCCGACCGTGGCCAACACTGTTTAACAGACGGGCTTCACTAGATACAACCAAGAGGTTTTGGTGCTTCCGTGTAGTTTGTGTTGGAGTCTGAGTCTGAACAGCATAGCTACAAGCAAGCGCGCATATGCGAGCGCGCATGGGAAACCGACCCGGGTGATTTATACGTAAGAAGTTACAAACAGTCCCTTTAAAATTAAATAATCATTTCTGTCATCATTTGTGTTTTTTAGGGATAAAGAGTTTTAATTTGAAGTAGGCTTTATGCTATAGAATGCTTCTAAGTTTGGCCTCAAGTTTATCATAACATCACAATATTGCATATGTGTAATGACATCATTTTAATCATTGTTGCATTTTAAAATAAATTGGTCATGAATATCAAATGATACTGGCAAATAGTAACATTCTCATTAAAAGTATGCAGTGGTCATTTCCTCATAGGTTATACAAAGCAGTGAAACTAAGTGGTAGTATTTTAAATGATGTAGAAAAGATAATGAAGTGTATGTGTCTAGACCAGTGGTTCCCTCAGGGGAGCCCTGTTCTATCATTGAGTAAACTGATGACCCCCAATTAAGTGACATATTTTATGGATATTTCATATTATATAAAATGCATAACAGTACAGAACGATTGATAAACTGTACAATTAACCCAAATAGTGAACGCAATAACTACATGATGTTTGTGTAAAACGAGCGATTTGGATGAATTTGTATTAGATTCTATCCAGTCAGATTCTATCCTGCCTCAGAGATGAGTTTTCCTGCTATTTTTAGGGACTTTTAATACAATTCTTCATATTACGTATTTTTTTAACAATCATTCAGACTTAGAAGGCCTCTTTCTGATAAATTCAGTCTCCTTCTTGTTTTAACTGTTTTTTTAAATATTCCAATGCAGGACGAGGCTGTTAAGCAGAGAGGGAAGGCTCTGTGAACATAACTTGTGTTCAGGTCTTCAACCTGCCCTTATTCTATGAGATTTGTTTTCATTTATATTTTAAATAATAATCCAAACTTTAAATACAGTTTAACAATTTCATTTTGTTTCATTCACAGAAATGAAAGAAATGAAGAGATATAAGCCAACTGTACATCTTTAAAAAAAAAAAAAGGTTGTCTTACACCCCTTAAAATCTAGAAGGCCTCGCGACCTCTAGTGGTTCTAGTGGGAACCAGTGCTCTCGACTAGCTCTAAGATATAGTAATAATTTACTGCTAGAAAGTACTTACTATTAATCTCAAATGTATACCACTGTAACAGACACTCAACACATTACAACATTTAGACAGTAATCAAACAGTATGGTGAAGTAATTAGCAATTCAGGGTAATATTGATAAAACAAAGAGAAATGATTGGCTGTTTTCTGAGAACTGAGCAGGTGATTTAGTGTTTTGTATATTGTATGTGTGGAAAGAATTTAGCAAATTGTGAAAACTGAGCCAAAGCAATCATAAGCCCCATTTCCACCGCAGGAACTTTCCCCCCGGAACTAAGAACCTTTTGAAGAACTCATTGCGTTTCAACCACAGTGACCAGGCTCTAAATTAAGTTCTGGGGCCTTTTTACCCCCCAAAAAGATTTTCTTTTTCTTTTTCATACGTCAACGGACTAATTAGCCTAATCTTCTCAGGTCTTTGGACCGCGGTGGAAACGCAGACAACAGTGGGCTGAAGGAACCTTTTGGTTCCTTGAAAAGTAGTTTGAGGAACTAATATTATCAGGAACTTTTGGTGGAAACCCGGCTATAATGTACTGCAACTGCTATTCCAGCAGTTAGTTATAGGTGCACGCTTGTTTAGCATGTATTTTAGAAACAAAATCAATCAAGATCTTTGTATAGTTAGTTACAGTCGGTTGGAAAAGTACTGCAGAACATAAATAAGATCATGTATATTATGTAGTAATAATAGGTGATCCAATTTTCCATTCCTCTAAAGATCATATATGATAAGTAGCTGTCTTTTCATTACAGTTAATACATTGAGCTGTAATAATTCAACCTAATATACTGTATATTCAGTTCTGAGTATTGCTAGTCAACATTCTTTTCTCACTATTGTAACTGAATTGTAATATTACTATGACTTATTTTGCAGGTAAAGTGCCTGGGGATGACTGCCCGCTGGTCTGGGGTCAGTGCTCCCACTGTTTCCACATGCACTGCATCTTGAAATGGCTGAACTCGCAGCAGGTCCAGCAGCAGTGCCCCATGTGCCGACAGGAGTGGAAGTTCAAAGAATGAACCTGCAGAGACTCATAGAGAGAGAGAGAGAGAGTGAGAGAGAGAGAGAGACCCTCATAGAGGCCTGTTTTCATTTTTATATCAACTGTAAATATCTACGTTTTTGTATTCCTCCATCTGATGTAATGCAACGGACAATTGGAACCTATTGTATTCTGTTGGCAGATTTAGTATGATTAAATAAAAAACACAACATCACATGCACTGTATGCCTGTTGCTTTGCACAGTACATGTGAGTGACACAGTGTTTCATCAGTATGGTTGATTGCCCCCCCCAACAAGCCCCTGGCAGCGGTTTTGAAGCATATGACCTGAATGTGAGCGTGCTGCTGCTGATTGATCCTGACTTTAATCCCTCTTGATGAGATTAACCAGATTGTTCTGTGTTTCCAGTAATGGGTCTCAAGATGCTCTCAATAAGCAGTTTGTATCAGAGTTCCTTTGAAATGGAACTGGAGATTTTTTATATATTTGATCATTTTGATTCATGTATCCATTCAGACTAACTTTTGTATCCTTAAAGCTGCAATAGTGGAGTTTCTCTTGGCCACTTGGGGGCAGTGGAGCAAGCTGAAACACAACAGTGATGGCAAACAGTTGTCTATTTAGCCGGGATTCTACCAACCGACTTTTAGTCAGACTTTGGGTCTGCGTTTCCACTGTAGTCTAAATACCTGTGAAGATTGTGCTAATTAGTCTGCTGACGTATGAAAAAGCAACATGACGTGTGACGAGGGCTGCTGGTGGTCTCAGCAGTTCAGTGTGCCCGCCTGTTTCATCTAAAAAACACATTGGGAAGAAAAAAATGTTAGGTTAAAAAGTTCTGTTTTGTCCCACTGCAACAGCAATATTCTATATTTACTGCTGCACATTGGATGTAATGAATGAAATGCAGACAAGGGGAATGAAACTAAGAGCGTCTGTCTCAACAGTAAATCATCTGTTGTGTGTTTGATGACAATTTTTTTGTGCTTTCGAACGTTAAAGGGACTGTTTGTAACTTCTTCCACGTATAAATCATTGTGGGTCGGTGTCCCATGCGCGCTCGCGTGTGGCTACGCTGTTCAGACTCAGACTCCAACACAAACTACAGTGAAGCACCAAAACCTCTTGGTTGTATCTAGTGAAGCCCGTCTGTTAAACAGTGTTGGCCGCGGGGGAGACCGTAGCTTTGGTCTCCAGGGCCGGAGTCTGCTGTACTCTGCTCCTCTGCTCCTCTGCCTGCCTTCACTCACACACCGCGCTCGTTCTCACTCTTTCGCTCCAATTTCACGTGAATGCGTGCACACTACACACTGCAGAAGAGTTAGTTTGAAAGCCAACACTAGGATCAGCATTGATTCATGGAGAGACCTTCGTCTGATCAGCTAACATTACTGCCAAGCAGCTGAAATATAGAGTGATATTGTGCTTTTAGCTGACGTGTGTCGCCTCACTGTGTTGAGCGATGCTCGATCATGTCTATGTAGAGCGAGCACAAGCATGAGCAACAGGACGCTGACTTTCGTTGACTTAACAGCCACAGGTGTTGCTGTTAACAAGACATTTCTGATTCTTATAAACAGTCCCTTTAACGCTGTGAAACAATCATAAACTAATTCTCTCATTCACAGCACCACTGGGATGTCTCCCTCTTCCAACGTTAGCGCTCGCCCTCACACTCTCTTTTTTCTCTCCTTTTTTTATTTGAATGAGTCAGGAAGCCGACAGCAGAGCCCAACTTTACTATTAATGTTATCAAACAAAGAGAAATGCTCTCCCCTCGTCCTGAAATGGCACTAAATCGATACTAGAGTACTTCCTTGTTTATAGATGAAGCGGTACACAAGTTGAAGCAGCAGCACTGTGTGTGTGTTTGACCAGGGCTGGACTGGGACAAAAAATCGGCCCTGGAATTTTGTCCCTGACCGGCCCCGTCACCGGCCATTTGTGCTGTGTGTGTACCACGTTTTGTTGAAGGCTCTGTTTGAGGAAATACCTTCAAATGTGGTTGTTTTGCATACTTGCCAACCTTAAGACCTCAAGCATAGGGGGGATTTAAAAACCAAAGCGGGGGGGTATAGGTGTGTCCCCCCGCCCCCAGAAAAATTTGAGTTTTAGAGATGTTGTTTCCTGAATTCTGGTGACTTTAAAACAATGAAAATAACAAAATAATAAGTACACAATGCAACAGCATGTTTATGTCAAACTTCTAATTTTACCTTTAAATCTCAGGAAAGAAAACTCTTTTTTTTGCCCCTGCTGTCCTTTTTTAGGATTCTACATGCTGTACAGAGCCAGAAACAGGCTAAAAAAAGTAAATTTGACATAAATTGGGAGAAATAGGAATGGTGACCCAGGGAGGAAACCGGGAGAGGGCAATGAAAAACGGGAGTCTCACGAGAAAATCGGGAGGCTTGGCAAGTATGCTGTTCTGGCCAATCTGCCAGATACTGGGATATGTCTGGGAGGGATAAAACTATGAGTGATACATGGTGGTTAATTTATAACTTACCGTGCATTAAGTCACAATATCAATGATGCTGAATTCCTTATTAAAAAATGTTGTGAACTTCAGATGGGTCTCATACAGTATATCAGTAATACATTAGATCATCATTAATGTTTGTTGAGTCTTATCGGACCTATCACATTCTGACTCTGATGGGGGGGGCAGTGCCCTCACTTTGGCCCCACCCCTGGCAGACACACATAAGACAGATATAAGTAGACAGACAGACAGACACAGAGACACAGAGAGAGAGATGGATAGTAAACAGCAGAGGATCAGAAGAAGCAGAGAAATGCGTTTCTGATGTGAACAGCCAGGCTTCAGCTTGTGTGGAGATTAATAGCGCGGCCCTTCCGTTCACTACGGGAACCCACGCAGCGCAAATACTCTGGCTCTGCTCCGTTATGTATCACCATTATGAATCTCCCAGTGAACCTGATATGGAGAGGGCAGAGGAGAGTACCGGCAGCTTGTGAGAAGCTCCGGTAAGCATGAAAACGTCATGGTACCCCAAGGAGTAAAAGGAGTAAAATACTGCGTACTGCTACATAGCGGCCCACTTCGATCACTGCTCATCTCTCATGACATGTTGAGCCAGGCAGCTAGACCAGAACTGCTTACCGCAAACTCTACACTCCCTCCCTCATCTCCCTCCCGCTCCTCCTCACTGGGGCCGCCTGGCACAGAGCCATTGGGCCCAGTGTCAATTAAGGAAAAGAAATGGGCCGATTGACCTGTTTTATGGGCCAAAAAAAAGAAGAAAAAAAGACACATGTTGGCCCAAAAGGACGTCGGCCCATCGGGAAAACGCCCAGTATGCCAGATGGCCAGTTCAACCCTGTGTTGGACCAATCAGTGACAGTCATCCATGCAAACTCCACCCTGAAAGTTTTGGTACTTTCACAAAGTACTACCCCCGACCAGGGCTTTTTGGGGGGTAAAAAGGCCCCGGAAAATGTCCCCAGAACTTAATTTAGACCCTGCTCCCTGCGGTCGAAATGCAATGAGTTCCTCAAAAGGTTCTTAGTTCCCGGGGGGAAGTTTCTGCGATGGAAACAGGGCTAATTCTATTTATCCATCCGTCAGGCGCAGAGCAACATTAGCATTCATATTGTTGTGTTTCTGGCAACCTGATGAATGGAAGTCCAATATTCACTCTCAGCACTGTTTTGGACTCCGACTGAGAAAACTAAAAAGTTGATTTTTCGCTGCAAAATGCTCCACGATGTTCATCAGTAAGTTGCTAACTGTCTGCTGTTTGGTGCTAAGCAGGAAGTGTAGAGTGGGTTTATCAGAGAAGGAGGTTGATGAGAGCGGTGTTTGTGGGTAGAAAAATGATGAGGTGATCTGCAGAGTGAGTGAGTTAAGACAAGGGATCTCAAACTCGTTGGGGACAACACGGGTCAACACGGGTCAACATTTTCCACGGTACCCCTCAATCATAATAGGGATTAAGCATAATGCTTACTAACATTTGTACTCTAAGATGCCATTGGAACTATTTGTTTTTCTAACATTTTTCAACTTAAATACTTCAGACCTGTTTGATAGTGATAAACAGAAACACATTTCAGTTTGAATCATGTTAACACCACTGTGTTTAGCTCTGATATTCTGGGTGCTTTGTAATCAGATGTCACTTTAGCTTGGCCGGCCCTGTGGCTTCGTTCACACCTGAAGACACATTTAGGTCTCCCGTCGATGTCAATCGATATAACTGCTGTCATATTTTGTCAATTTAGCTCGTTTGGGCTTAGCATCACTTGACGATGTGGACTGATTCAAATATTTCTCCATGCTCGCCAGCTAGCTAGCTGGCTAATAAGCTAAGCTAAGCAGCAGCAGGAACGGTTTGTTGCGTCCTGAGTGAAGTGACAGATTCATGACATGTTGTTGTGATGTGTCACAATCATATCAGAGTTTCTATTGGCCCAAAGCTAACATTGGTGGGAGTAATGGACACTATATGCTTGTTTTATTGGCGCAAATGGTCCCCATATGTAGATATGTACGTTTTAATGACACAACACAATTTTATCATTTATAGCTAATTACTTTGTGGACCCCCTGACAGAGTGCCATGGACCCCTGGGGGTCCCCGGATCCCACTTTGAGAATCACTGGGTAAAGATGGCCGCCCTATCACATGCACCTTGTTAGTAGATGAAGTTGTGCCCGAATCCTTCAAGTATGTTTACTTTGAACTGAAAGAGATAGATACAGCTTTATTGATCCCCGTGGGGAAATTCGATTGCCACCAAGTCAGACAACAACAAACAAAAACACAGTATTCTCAATGCACCAAGATATGATAAGATAAGATATTCCTTTATTAGTCCCACAGTGGGGGAATGTGCAGTGTACAGCAGCAAAGGGGATAGTGCAAAAAACAAGATGCATCAGCTAACACAGTAATAAAAGAGCTAAACAAAGTGTAACAAAATATGAACCATTTAATTAGAAGGAAGTATAAAAATAGGAGCAGTAGATACAGTATTGACAATAAACAGACTAATAACAAATTGCACAAGTGGAAATTATATTGCACAGTGAGAATGAATGAATGAATGAATGAATGAATGAATGAATGAATGAATGAATGGATGGATGGATGGATGGATGGATGAATGGATGAATGAGATGAAATTCCACCTGAAAATATCCGGTTATTGTCTTGTTTTTGGTGTGTAAGTGGTCTACCAGTGCTCATTCAGGTGTTCATGGCACTGCTTCGATCAGGGACTGAAAGGAAATGGCAAATAAACTGAAAATGTTTGATGAACTTTATTTTTAAAAAGTATAAAAAGTCATATACTGTACAAACAACGACTATTGAGTACAAGTCTAAAAGTGATCAGAAGGCAAGAATAATAAAAAAAGCATCACTAATTTGATAGTAAGGCAGTCAACAGAAGCTGATGGTAGCTTTCAGAGAGGTGTTAGCTGACAGTGAAACAACAGTTCCACAACATTCAGTGACATGCCAAATAAACTAAAAATCAAAATGACTCATTCAGTTCATTACAGTATAAACGGTTCAGAAGCTCTTACAGGATACAGTCAATCTGTACGGCTGGAGATCGGGGGAGCAGCCCGTACCAGCAAAAGATCAGTCAGGAGGCAGCCAACAGGCTATCAGCCCTCCTTCCACCAGACATCCACAGTCTCTGACCTGCAGAGCTGAGGCAGCTCACTAAATCAGGATGCTGGACTGAAGTGGCCTTTTCTGTCCGTCCCTGCAGCAGCAGTCTGGTGACCGTGCGCTCCATTTCAGATGAGATAGTGGCTTCAAAAGCGACATGTTCTCAGTCATTGACCACCAGCCCAAAGAGCTCCAGCAGCTCCTTGTTGTCCAGGTCGATGAGGACAGTCGGCTTCTCCCCGCAGTCATTCTCCAGCTCGCGGTCGGCACCGAGCGAGAGAAGGTAGCTGGAAGAGACACAGTGTGACCTGCTTACTCTTGCTCATTTGCCACATTGGCAGTCAATGCGAGTTTCTGCCATACTTTAGTGTCAGGAGGGTCAATGGGGTGCAAGAATGCAGCACATCCTCCAGCTTCTCTTACCTCTGGCATTGGAGAGCTGTGTGTGTGTGTGTGTGTGTGCGTGTGCGTGTGCGTGTGCGTGTGCGTGTGTGTTGGTATGTCCTTGCAAATGTGCAAACATGTAATGTCAGCTGCGTCCTACTGGGTACATTTTGGGAAGAACACCTTTGTTTCCCAAAAGTGTAGGCTTCAAAGGGTGACTACACAACTTTTGACAGAAGTAATAACACATTATTTCTTGTACAAATAGGCAGAATATTTTTGGCATCAGTGGGCCAAAATTCCATAATAACCTTTCAGCATATTGTAATTCAAGTGTTCTGAGAGAAAACTAGACTTCTGCTCCTCCTCATGGCTCTGTTTTCAGGCTTGGCCAATCACAGGTCATTTCAGAGAGAGAGCGTTCCTATTGGCTGTGCTCTGGCTGGTGGGCGGTGCTTGGTATTTCCTCAACAGATCTGCTCTATAATGTACACAACTAAGCCACTTTACTGATTCTCCTCACTCTATGTTTTACCATAATCTTTTAATTAGTTATAACAGCGGCTACTGTTCAACAACAGCTACACAGTCTTGATTTAAACTGAAATCGAGATTTGATTGTCTCTTGCTTGTGTAATATAAAAAGATGCTAACCGTGCAATGTGTGGGAAGCCGTCGCTGCAGGCCATGTGCAGTGGGGTCCACCCGTCCTCGTCCCTCTGGTGGATATCTGCTCCGTGGTGGACCAGCAGCTTCACACACTCCAGGTTCCCAGACAGGACGGCCTCGTGGATGGCGGCCATGCCTGCACAGAGGGCGGCGAGAAATAACTAGTAATCAGTTCATCATGGAATCATGCCGTGGTTTAAAGGAACAGTCTTTAACATTTCGGGGGATCTATTAGCAAACAGGAATATAATATACATACTGTAACTATCTTTTCATTAGTTATAATCACCTGAAACTAAGAATCATTGTGATTTTGTTATCTTAGAATGAGTCCCTCATATCTCCATAGGGAGCGGGTCCTCTTCACCGAGTCCTCCATGTTGCACTGCCATGTTTCTACAGTAGCCCAGAACGCTGGCTCCAGAGAGAGCACTCGGCGGCTCACACTAGCGCAGTCTTGTAAAGGGAGGAGTGAGCAGAGGACTACTCAGTTGGTTTTGCATCTGCAACCACACCGTTAGATGTCGCAAAATCCTACACACTGTCCCTTCCTAAGCCAGATTTGTAACAGCGTAAGCATTTACTAGATCAGGGTGATGTACATGTTTCACAGGCTCTCACCAGAGTTGTAGATGGTGTCCAGGCTGACTCTTCTGGCTCGGATGAAAAGTCCGATCCTCTCCAGCTCGCCGTGTCGTATATAGTCCTGGAAAAGGATGTCATTGGGGAAGTGCACGCTGCGCATTGACTTCAGAGCAGCAGAGCTCTTGCAGTTGACAGGGACGCCACAGTCCTGGGTGTAAACCTCGATTCCCATGGTCTGGGACACGGGGCACTGGTAGTACTTCATCCTGGTCGCAATTTCTGAAAAACTGGTCGAATCCAGCGGACGCCTTTACAAATATTAAGTTTGATTTCCAGAGCAGATCTTCTTTCCTGCAGGAAGATCGAGCAGTGCTTCTCAGTGTGGCTCTCTTGCGTTCTAGTGTCCCCCCTGTGTATCAGCAGTTCCTCTCTGTGTGGGTCTCTTTATACTCTCTGTCGGGCTATTTAAGGACGCGACACCTCACAGATCCAGTGGCGAGATTTGGAAGATGAGCAGCCCTCTGGTCAGACCCCTCCTACTAGTCACAAGCCCCTGATACAACTCCCATCTCCATGACAGCAAGTAACCTCTGCCTCTGTTGTAACCCCGACATACCCAGATACTGCTCACTTAAAGGTAGTGGTGACATCCCAAGAGCTGGGGGGGGGGGGCTTCTCGTAAACACACACCAGGCAGGATAAAAGTGGTTTATGCTGTTTACTGTGCCGGAGCCAGCTGCAGGGGCATGGAGGGGTCAATGTGGAGGCTGTTGACCGTTAACTGCACCGACATAAACAGTCTTCCGAGTCATATTCTATCTTAACTGTTGATGTGCGACACAGAATGACTGAATCATTTGCAACATCCTCTTTATTACTGATTGGGAATCAGTAATGGAACATCAAAAAAAAATATTAAAGTAGTTCAGGCTTTTCAGATGTGAATAAATAGAAGAAGAAGAAGAAGAAGAAGAAGAAGTCGTTGCCGTTGTTGTTTTTTGGTTTCAGAGGAAGACATTTTGATGCACTTTACTAGAAAAAAGAAATAACCATTTGAAGAGTCAGAAGTGTTCTTTGTTTTTGTGGTGTCAACAGTAGTGAGGTCAGTAAGATTTGGTTAGACCTGAACTATGGAATATTAAATCATCCATCTTTGCCCACTACGTCTTAGCCTTTCTTACCCTCAGGTATGCATAAACTACAGGATATGAACGTCTTTTTAAAACACAAAAATTTTTAAATTATCCAACACATTCTCATCCCAACTCGTTTCATACCGCCGTTTTGTCACGCCCCTTGGCGTCACTTTATTTTTGGCATCAAAACCACTATAGTTAAGTGATTTCAAGATTCTTTCGTACACCAGAAATAGTGGCTAAAATGGGCCCTACACACTCGAATAAATGTTGGAGAAATTGTGGTACACATATTGGCAACCATATTCACATATTTTGGACATGCTCCAAATTAAAAAACATTTTGGGAAGAGGTATTTCGAGCACTCAAAGATGTATTCGACCAAAATTTCACCAAAGATCCAAAAATGGCACTGCTGGGAGCAATACCGGAAGGCATTGATGGAAGAGCCAAAAAATATCTCTTACAAATATTGCTTACAGCAGCAATTAAATGTATCACAATTAAGTGGCTAAAACCTGAGCCCCCAACATATAATTTATGGATTGAGAAGGTATGGGAAATTTACCACATGGAACAAATAACCTATTCCCTAAGACTCATATTTATTAAAAGGTGGAGCCTTGCCATGATTATACTAATACAGTGATTGATGATCTGAATGTTCTTATATATCCTGGATCATACTTGTATCTTTGTCTTCCTGACCCAGGTCATCTCTCTAAGCACATACACAGATACCCCCTCCCTGACCTCCGACCCCTTACCACATTTATTTTTTATTTACATTTATTTATTTATTTGACTTTATTTTATTTTAATTATTTGGATTGTTTAAGTCTGTGTCCTCCCTTTCTCTTTGAATCCAATTGAAATTACATTTTAAGATGAAGTCTTGTTTTGTTCTTTGTGTTTTCTCTCTCCCCCCTTGTTTTAAGTTGTAAGATTACGTGTAAAAACAAAGAGACAGCTATAAAATGAAAATACAGTGGTAAAGAATGTAATGATGATTGTATAAGTTGCTGAAACTGCAATAAAAACTAAGTTGAAAAAAAAAAACCCCACTATAGTTAAGTTTAGGAAACTACATGGAACTACATGTTTGGGCCTAAAACTACAACGTCTGTACAGTGAAAATTAAAGTGAACGTTGTGATCAGTGGACATGAACAGCGGTCTCCTGGATGAAAGCCTTGTGTTTGTTGGACCCGTCCACCTCCACTCCCGCCCGCTCTGAGCATGTCCTTTCGCTCTTTAAACTATGTCACCACACTCCCGGCACGCTTTCTCTGAACGTTCACTGTTGCCGTGGACGGGTTTACATTACAGTTAATGGAACATTGGGTGGAGTTGGACTCATGACTTTAGTATTTCTAAAATCCTGCCTACGGCCCTGAATGTAGAACAAACCAGATTCTCCAGCCATGCTCAGTGAGGCTGTATGGAGGCACAGCAGTGCTTTGAGCTAATTGCTAATGTCAGCATGCTGACATACTGATATTTAGCTGGTATGATATTTACCGTGTTCACATCTTAGTTTAGTGTTTTAGCCATTTAGCGCTTAACACCAAGTAAAGCTATTAACCACAAGGCCCTCGAAAACCGGCTCCCCCGACCTCCTCCACCATCACGCCCTCTACCGATGCCTCTGGTCTGCTGAGGCCTCTCAGTGAAACTCAATACCAAACCACATCGAACATGCCCCCACATTGTCATTCAAATGAAGGGGCATTTGGACTTTGTTATGTTATACACTAAAAAAATGAAGGAGCGTCAGTTCTAACCCTGCAGCTCATCAGTTCAGAATGGTTTCGATATTTAGACGTTATAGTCGTCTCCAACTAGTGCTGCATGGATTCACCATTACAGCACACACAGCAGTTGTCTAACTGTCCGTCCTTATCAAATCTAAATAGCAATGGAGTGTAATGACAATTTCCCTTCCAAGCTTCATGTGTGGAATAATAGAGTGCTCCAGGGATGATGTATTTTTGTAGGCCAACCAGGAAGTTAGCATCGTCCTGGTTCCCTCAACAAAAAGCCAACAGGATATTTCCATTTGGTTTTGGATTATTGCAGAAGATAAGCTCTGTGGCAAACACACGTTTATGATACTTACATGTTTTGTTCAGCAAGATAATCTCCACAAATTAACACCACTTTTATGATTTTTGAAGTGTAAATGCAATCGCCAGAAGTAAAAAGCTAACGTTAGGCTATAAACCAACGACACCAGTCACATGAGCGTGAGTATACACAACGAGGATGTAAAGGAGGACGAGTCGGCGTTTTGATGTTTAGTAGTTACCTTTAGCCACTTGTTAGCAACCGCCTTTTTTAAGACACAATCAAGGCTTCAAAATTCACGAGTGGGATATCTTCTGACGTATTTTATTTCGTAGAACAAAATGTTAAAATCTCTTCAGCTTGTGTTAACCACAGACCTGATCTCAGGCATGGAACTAAAAACCCATTCAATAAACCCGTTGACTTCCAGACGAGGGAACTGAAGTGCTAAAATGCTAACTCATTTCTGTGTTTTAGTGCTCATCCCTGTAGCACTCTATTCAGTTGTATATCTGGAAAAAACTAAAAGAAATGAAGACAAATGTATTTTTTTCCAATTTTTTTGTTTATTGGCCACCATTTTCATGTTTTCCACATCAATTTGGATATGATGGAATGCTTTGTTAAGTTTCCCCCACCACTGTAGCTGTTAAACCCATCACCTTGCTCTACTCAAGCCTCCCCTCCCTGCCAAACAACACTCACACACACAGTACATTCATTCTCCTGTTCATGGACGACCAGAAAATATGAACTAGCCATTCAACTCGCACAATTTATACACCGTGCATTTCCCCTCTCTCTCTCACACACACGCACACGCACACGCACACGCACACGCACACACTGCTGTGGCAACGAGGGTGTTGGGTAGAGCCAAAAGGGATGCAGGGGGTACAGTACGGGTGAGGGGTGGGGCTGTGCAATTGTTCCCTCCCACTTCAGATATAACAGACACTTCTCTCAGACCAACCTGACCAGTAGACTGTACCAATCTGTCTTCTTTAGTAACCACAGTGAATCTCTGACTAGGCATGAATGCAGTGCGACCTATCAGAACTGGCTCCAAAAAACCATCCCAGGTCTGAGAGTGTGTCCGAGGGCCAACTCTGCCCCAACAGGGCCAGCTGGCTACAGCTGGGCACGATGGTACATCATTAAAAATGACAAGTCCTAAATTAAAAAACAAAAACAAAAAAAAACCTCATAGTGAAAGCAATTAAATAAAATAGGATTTCCCCCCCCTGAAAAGTTAACCGTTGTTCCTTTTAGAAAATAGTCAGTAGCCGCGCTAAAATGAGGAGACTGAACCGAGAAATTATCTGGGAATGAAAAATGAAAACAAGTAGACTTCCCCCCCCCCCCACAAGAAAACAGTTGGTCTCAGCTACAGATGGGGTGGGTCCTTTGTGCTACACTGGACAAGCTCTGTGGGGTTTATTTTAGTGAAGACTTTGCAAAATAAACACATCTATAGGATGGCCCCTTGTCCCCTGAGAGATCAGTCCTTACAAAACCACCACACAACTCTGGTCCTCTGGATTTCCATCAGAGGGAAAAGAACATTGGCAGCCCCCCCTTACCTAATGAATACAGGTTACAACACTCATTAAGCTCATACCCACAGGAGGGGAGCAAATTCAACAGGAAAAACAAAAAAACGAACATTTTGAAAACTGGATTTCAATGCCATTTTTACATTTGGTTTAAAATATACAAGGCAAACAGCTGATGTGGAGCTTTGTAGAGAAGGCATTGAGGTCTCCCATAGAGGTGGTGCGCTGTTCCACAGAGTCCCCCCCCGGGTGGGACAAGACGAGTCTGGCCAAAAGTTGTGAGGTTGGAGATGTGGCTGGCAAAAAGGCCCTGCCACGCCACTGATGGACTGACTGACTAACTGGCGGGCGGGCCAGCAGGCTGGCTGACTGACTGACTGACTGACTGAGAGGCAGTTAAAGGGGAAGTATTAATGTTCACAGGACAGGGAAGGTCCGCGGGGAAGTGAAGGTGGTGATGGTGACTGGTTGGAAGGGTTGGGGCAGGACTCGTCTCCTCTCTCTTTCTCTCCTCCGCCAGCTCTTACAACTCGTCGTGTCCATCGTCCTCACCGTCAGAGTCCCCTTCCTGTCCTTCATCCACCTCATCCATATCCTGGAGAGCAGAGGAGGAGAGTGTCGTTGATTAAGACAGAATCTCTCAAAATCTGACAAGCATGCAGGTCTACTTCATAGTGAATGCACATTAGGGGTTTCACAGAATAGTTGACTATCAAAACCACAGTAGTTCATCTGTGGTCTGCTGTATTAAAACAGTGGCAATGCCTCCCGCTCTCCCTGCAAGAAAGCAGTCACTACAGGCAAACAGTATCTCCTGCTCAGTCAAAAGCCGGGTTTCCACTAAAAGTTCCTGGGACTTTTTAGTCCCTAGAACTACTTTTTAAGGAACTAAAAGGTTCCCTCAGCCCACTGTTGTCTGCGTTTCCACTGCGGTCTAAAGACCTGAGAAGATCAGGCTAATTAGTCCGCTGACGTATGAAAAAGCAACATGACATGAGACGACGGCAGCTGGTGGTCACAGCGGTAAACACACTCTGCAGCCTGCAGCTCAGTATGTCGCCTGTTTCAACTAAAAAACACTCACTGTGACCATATTCACTGCTGCATAGATTTACTGCTGCACGTTGGATGTAATGAATGAAATGCAGAGGAGGATTTACTTGTGCTTTAGATTGTTGATTGAACACTGAAACAATCAGAAAACAACATTTCTTTTGCTCATTCACAGCATCGCTACGCTACGTCTCTCTTCTACCGCTCGCCCGATCTCTCTCTTTTTTAAAATGAGTCAGGAAGCCGACAGCAGAGCCCAACTTTACTTTTAATGTGATCAAACAAAGAGAAATGCTCTCCCCTCATTTTGTAATGGTCCTAAATCAACTAGAGTACTTCCTTGTTGTATGAACAAAGCGGTACATTTGAAGGAGTGTGTGTTTCCCCAATCAGCGACGTTGAATGAAATGCAGACGAGGAGAATGAAACTAAGAGCGTCTGTCTCCACAGTAAATCATCTGTCGAGTGTTTGAGGATTATTTATTTGTGCTTTAGAACGTAACTGCTGTGAAACAATCAGAAAATAATTCACAGCACCGCCCCGTCTCCCTCTTCTAACGTCTCCACTTGCCCTCTCGCACAATCTCTTTTTCTCTGCTCCTTTTTTTTAACGAGTCAGGAAGCCGACAGCAAGGCCTAACTTTACTTTTAAGGATATCAAACAAAGAATCATGTTCTCCCCTCGTCCAAAATCGACAATAGAGCATTTCCTTTATGAATGAAGCAGTACACAAGTTAAAGACATTGAAGCAGCGGTGGTGCGTGTGTGTTTCACCAATCAGTTACGGTCATCCCTGCAAACCTCACCTCCAAAGTTGCGGTACTTTCAGAAAGTACTACCCCGCGACCAGGGCCTTTTTCGGGGGTAAAAGGTTCCCGGAAAATATTCCCGGTACATAATTTATATACATATATATCTTGCAATTAATCAACTAATTTTAGTAGTCGATGATGATACTAAAATGCAGCAGTTGTGAATTTCCTAATGCACACTAAACTAGACCTGCAGGCTGTACAAGATGTTTAATTAAGAAAATGTAAACCTCCACCAGCATTCTCAGACAAACTCTCTTAGGCTACAATACTGGCTGCATTACACTGTTGTTAATGGCAGCATGGGGCCATCGTGAGGTCCCAACAAATCAAATCAGTCATCACTCAGCAGAACGTGTAATCAACACCGTCACAGCCACAGCTCGGCATATAGATGCCGACTTCCGTTTTGCGCGGCCATTCCTTCATGTCTAGTCTTGAGGACAGGCAGGTGAGGAGATAAGTCAGATACAGGAAGGCTAACCCTAATGTTGACCACAGTGCTACATGTGCCGCTTTTATCAGATCTCCAGGCACAGCCCAGTAAAAAGCTGGGACAGCTGCAGAAGGCATTAGCGCATAGCATTCAGCTGGGCTGCAATTAGACTTCTGAGAAGGAGGCGTAGTGGCAATAGTGGAGTGGAAAGCTGCTAGGAAGGAGGATACCCCCTTATGTAAGGCTGGATGCAGCGGAGTTGTAGCACACAGGAAGGTGCTGTGGACTGAACTGCCACAATGGGTTAATGCAAGTTTTCTGAGGGCTGGCTTGACGGTTGACTATAAAGCCTGGTTGGCTGGAAAAGAAAGCTAGATGCAAACTTTGTGTAAAATCGTCTGAGATCTCAAACACGGGTAAGGCGGCAATTGTTAGCCATATGCCAGGGGAAAAAGCACCGTAGACTTGTCACAATGTTTTGGCCCAACCCAACGAGAGACCAAGACTGACCACGACAAGTAATGAACCAGCCAACACACCCAATGATGAACAATGAGAATTTCAGCTGGTCAGTCTAGCCTTCAAAAGGTCTATTGGCTTCCTATATAGAGTCAGTGAGTAGGCTACATGGCACAGTTTGCAACAATAGAAGTAGTCATAGTCAAATCAGCCGCTTCTGCAATGGCTGGCAGGATGTAACATACATGTTAGCAGTTGGATTTTAAAACCATTTATGTACACAATAAACATCTAGCTATTCATTCTAGGACGTCAAATATGGTCTGAAAAATCTAGAGTCTGGAAATTTGAGTCTGGAAAAGTAGGGAATTTTTGAAATGGAATATGTGTAGGAACCCTGATTATTGTACACAAAGTAAATAAGTCACCAGTTTGAGTAATAAAACTGGTCCCTAAACACTGAATTCAAGAAACAACTCTAGAAGAGGATGAGAACAATCAGCCTCTAAATCCTCACACTGCAATTACTCTTTAAGTGCAGCAGCTGTTGTTCTTGTTTTAGTCACTGTCATCTCCAGTTTCCCTCATTTATGGCTACCTCCTCAATATGAATATGTCTCCACTGGTGTTAGGTATCAGTACACAAAGTAAACAACTAAACAAAGCCATAGGGAGTATACATACATACATATTTGTCCACATGTTCCAGTACCATTTTTGTCCTTCCTGATAAAATTCTAATACCTGAACTTATACCTGAATTCTAAGTACCGAGCCAACATCGGAGCGTTAAAAGCAAAAATATATATATATTTTTTTAACTGTATACTCCTAACCCGTTATGGATGTGATATGATTGCTATCTTTGTTGTAAGGCCTGGCTCAGGTTAAACCCTTTAAAACATGAACAAATACATACAGAGAATGAATGCCATAGAGCTTTCTTTCATTATCTAGTGTGACAGATTTTTGAGTGTAAAATATTGCCAAGTTGCTGAAGTTTTGCTTCTGTTACACTCTCTGGCTAGCTTGATTGGTGCTGCGCATGAGCAGCTCTCAACAGAGATGAGAAAGAAGTGAGACAGCTCACTTGTCCGCTACTTCTATCATCGATTTGGGATGCAGCGATCGTTTCTTCCAGAACTTAAGCTGGAAGTTTCTAACAAGTGAGCCATCTCACTTCTTTCTCACCTCTGTTGAGAGTTGCACATGCGCAGTACCAAATCCGGCAGGATGTACGGATCGGGCAGCGAGTGGTACGTGCTATTGTTGTTCCTGTGTAGCGTAAATGAGCTTATAAATGATATGATAACATGAATCGGTGCATAGACTCGTGTACCCGCTGATTCCCCGATCCAGCATTTTAGGCTGCATCGGAGGTATTTTTACGATACTGGTATCGGAACAACTCCAACAGTCATTACACAGTCCAACTGAGCACTGCATACAAAGTTAGATTTTTGTGAGAGAATACAGCTTCTTTTATGTGGTCTCAAAAGGAAAATACAAGAGGAGCCAAGACATCAAGATGACCTGAACTAGCTACACTCATTGAAGCTCAGACAGCTTCTTCTTAAAAGGCTACAGCTGTGCTGTGAAGGCACCGCTTCCTACAAAATGTGTTGAGATGATCTTACCTCTGCGTCCAGATCGTCGTCGTCGTCTCCTGCGGGGGCGCCGCCCTCCTTACCGCCGCTCTCCAGGAACTTGGTGAAGCCATCCAGTGTTCTCTCCCCATTGTAATCAATCACCTGTTGATCAGACGTCATTTATGATAAACACCCCAAAAAAAGTCTAGAAAATGCAAACATGACTGGATGCATTTAATTGCAAAAACAAAAAATATCACTGAGCCTTTAACACCCGACTGGACCATTTAAAAGCAGCAGATAAACTTTGGCACTCTGTCTTCAAATGGTGCTAATAAGTTGTCTGGGGGTGATCTATGAGCAGTGGCACAGCGACACGCCGGTGCGATAAATCCTATAATAAGGTTGTACATGAAAAGGACAATCAAAGGACATCTGCAATTTTCGTTTTTAGCCATTTAATGACCTGCTACATAGCACCTCATGGCTGCCACCGCAGCTCCATCCTTTCTTAGCCTTCTCCTGGTTCTTCTGCATGCTTCAGCTAAGTAGGGTCATGGGCTAATCCTTAGACTTACTATGGGGTGGCCCCAGTCTATACCACCCATTTAAGATCACTAAACTGACGGCTGGCACGTGAATGCCTGGAAAATAAAGGAGTGTTATGGAGAGAGGCAGGTGCGGGCTCAGCGGAGAGTCTCAATGTGAGTGAAGTCATCGAGCAGGAATCTATAAGAACCAAAACACCAACATAATGGCGAAGAAACTCACGAGGTAGGCGAGCTCAGGTTGCTGCACATGGTTAACGCAGCTAAATCAAGAGCCACTAATGATACTTGGGAATGATTTTAACTCACAACTGCAAAGGCATGTAATGAATTAAGAGGACAAAGCCCTTCATTACGGGTGGAAAGGAGATAGGAGAAGGATTATAGATCAGTTAACACAAATGGAGAGGCTTAACCTGAAGAGAAGAGAGATGATGCCGATTCAATATTTCACCTCTCTCTCCGCTTATGGATCAAATGAAAAGAAAACATTGTAGTTAGGAACACTCGCCTTGCGCTCGTCTCCTGCAGGGAAGAACTTGAGAGTGGGGAAGCTGTGGACTTTGACTGACTCGATCTCATTGGCTGTGGAGTCCATCTTAGCCACGATGATGTCAGCGCTGTCCTTGTATTTCTCTCCCAGCTTCTCCCAGATGGGAGTCAGCTGTTTGCAGTGTCCACACCAAGGTGCATCTGGAATACCATTCAAAAAAAGTAGTCTAGTGTTAAACAGTATCAGACAAAATATACAGTACTGGCCTTAGCTCATTTACATATTGACCAGTGAACACATTTGAAAAAAATTGGCGTTGTTAAAACAAATTTGCGTGAACGCGTTAACTTTGACAGCCCTCGTTCATATTGATCTTTGGAGGGAGGCCTGAAGGGACGGGTGACTTTCTCTCTAGATTTAGGGACTTTTGGAGCTAGTGCTGCTAGCTACTTTCATTGGAAAAGAGTTGGCAACACTGGGCTCAGTTTTTCATATGATGCTTTCAAAATCTAGCTTATTCTTGCTGGTATCTCTAATATAACCTACCATAGCTTTAAATTAAGCTCTGGTCAATAGGGTGTCTGGATGTTTGATTTCAGACAGGTCTGTACATCCTGCTGCAATGCATAGCTTGAAGCAGGTAAACACACGCACACAATATGTGCCATGCAGCCTCAGCTTCCTGCTCCCTGCTCCCCTTTAACTGGCTAGGAACTCCCAACCCCCTCCTCTCCTGTCAGTGAATACGGGCCTACCACGGGCCAACCAGCCAGTGACGGAAAATTCCTCCAAAAATAGTGCAAATTTGGATGTGGATCGCTGTAAAAAATAATCCAGCAGCTATATTTAACCGCATCTTTTCAACTTGAGTGTCTGGTAACAAATTAATTCGCAGAGAGTGGGCTGAGAGGGCGAGTGAGCCCCTAGCATCAACGCTTGGTATTTGGAAGAGGGCTTAGCACAAGGCAAAGTAAGGAAGGGCAAGATTCAAGTTTCAGTCACTGAAGCTAGAGGCTTTGCCAAATCTCTCACCTATGAGCAACTGAGCTTTGACTGCAATGTGCCCCTTTAAAAAACAGGTGAACCCCTTTACCACCTCAAGAAGATTATTCATAAATATATTTCAATGCTGTTAAAATAGAGGCTCTTACAGAATTCCACAAAGACGTTCAAAGAGGGATTGAAGGCGATCTCCTCGAAGTTCTTGCCAACCAAAACTTGCACTGGGGTTTTTTCCCCGTCTTCAGGGATGTCCTGACTCATGAGGTGGGGCTGTGAGAGAAGAATTAACTCAACATTAATCACGTACATCCATAACATCCATGTGCTGCCATAACTAACCGCTCCTCTCTCTCTCTCTCTCTCTCTCTCTCTCGCTCACCTTGAGTTTGCCCTCCGTGAAGAGTTTGCAGAAACCGATGATGCTCTCTGCTGTGATGGCCTCGTTCTCGGGCTTGTACTTGGTCATCTCGTCCTCCAGGGTGATGAGGCGGATGGCAGGGCACTCCTCTTTCTTCAGGCCGAAGAACTCCAGGATGCGCTGGTTGTCTTCCACGTCGCTGTCGATGAAAATGAACAGGATCTGGACGGAGGAGACAGAAGAAAACTAAATTTAGAACGAAATTGAATTCTGTCTTCACAAGTCATTCAAAATATCCTGTCTGAGCAAAGTTTTACATTTAAAAGATGTCTGATGAGCATTCTGTATACATTACTCACATTGGTTAGAGCTAGAACACAAGTTAAAGCTGAAGCCGGTAACTTTGAGCAATAAGATAAAAAAAAAAGTTTAAAAAAGAAGAAGAAAGTCTTTCACTCTATCCTGACAGTAGTGCGTGAGACAGATATCACTGAAAAATAAAATCATGTTCCTCTGTGTCCTCATAGTGCTCCTAATGACATTTGCAAGATCTCACAGTGCTGAAAGGCAGCTATCAATCACTGCTCGCGAAACTCATGAACTGCGACCAAACTGTCAAACTAGGAAGCGCTGATCATTTGGGAGTTTGCTCCGGCCGGTGGGCGGCACATGGTTTTGGCTTGATTGTTTTAAACATGGCTGCCGGGTCACAAACTTTCAGATTTTACTGCTAAACAGTACATTAAATCTTTTTCCGAAAACATTTGAGGTGAGAAATAGGTATTACAGTAACAGAATTCTGATTCATATTGGATCAGCGCTGCCTAGTTTGATCAGTTTGCGAGCAGTGATTGAAAGCTGTCTAGAAACTGCAGACAGTGGGTTTTTTTTTGCGTCTCATGCACTACTGTCAGGATATAGTGACCGTTTTATAAAAAAATAACTCGACTACAGCTTTAAAGACAAGGCAAGTGCGTTCACCTACCCGACCCTTGAATCCCTCTGCAGCTTTCTTAAACTCGTCCATTTTGTCCTGGAAGTCTGATGCAGTTTTGGGCAGAAACATGAGGATGTGGGACTTGATTTCTCCACCGAAGATTTTAGGGGCGGTCTGCAGAAAACAGAAATATACAAGTTTGACATGTGAGGATAACACTTGGATTTCTTATTTTTGTGGAAGGCAGTGGGGAGTGGGGAAAAGCCCCGGTCCTTACCTGCTCTGTGAACTCGATGACCAGAGGCAGCTGGTTGGCCTTGACGAAAGCCAGGAGGTTTTCTTTGGTCAGCTCTCCATCGAAGGTATTGCGCCCTTCGTCAAACTGTAAAGGAAACATGGAAACATTTAGATACAAATATCATCCGCCCACGTAGTCTGCCTGTGAACACCAAACATAGATTTACCAGACAAACCACTTTAAAATCCCCTGGAAACCCCCAGCTGACGAAAGCCCCAATGGGCCTGTATTAAGTGTTAAGAATAGCAGTGGTACAGCTGTGCCAAGCAACCCTTACTGGCAAACAATAGGAAAAAGGACATTAGGCCGGTTGGAGTGCTGCCAGCCTTACGGGCACTGACCAAGGCTATGAAACTTAAACCTCCTACCCTGTTGCAATAAAGTGAAAGACCCCAGCTGTTTATTGAGACTGACCCCTGCTTGGGGAGGGTTTGCCTAACTGTAGGCAACAAGCCGGCAAGTCAACAGTGTTTGTATCAGGGTAAAGTTACCAACATGGATCGGAAGCCAGACAATGACGGTGAGAGGACTGAGCCTTGGTTCATGTGCCAAAATGAAAGGAGATCATCCATAGCGCGAGATACTTAGAGTTTGTTGTTTCTTGTTGAAGCAGCTGGAGCTGCATGAAATCATTACTTCATTACTGAACTACCGAAAAACTACAACATGTCACAAACTATGATGCCCATCACGAGGAACCAGAACAAAAAGTGATAAGCCATGACTGTTAAATATAACTGTATACACCATATATAAAATCAATCTGTGTGAAACAATTGGAACAAGACTCGGTCAAAACCAAGTATATGTCTGGACCGTGTATGATCTGTGAATCTGTGGCTAAATTGTTCCACAAATAGTCAGTGGTCATATGTATAATGTTAAATCCAACGGTACATGTCCACCAGGTCTGGCGAGGACACTAGGAGACGCACTGCTCCACTCGACTGGTCGTTCAAGCGGTGACATATCCTATCGTGGAATGCACCTGATTGGTCCCTGGTTTTCTGCTCGCCGTTTCAAGCGGGAAACAACATGGCGGTCTGTTCGTAAACCTTCTGTTATTCCGTCTAAACAATCCACCAAAATCTACTTGAAAAAACATTTTAAGTGAGAAATTGGCAAGATGCCACAGCTGAATCTAGTTTCATTTTAGATCTAAATCGCCTAGTTTGACAGCTTGGCCTGAGTTTCGTGAGCCGAACGTGTTGCGCTGGACATTATGCAAATACAGACCCGTACTTTTTACGGTGAGTGAGTTTCAATTCATGTTAACAACTACTTGTTATCTTTATCCTGATATAGCCGACATGTTACCATTATTTTTGTTTGAGACAGCTGGCGGAGAGAGAGAGAGAGAGAGAGAGAGAGAGAGAGAGAGAGTGTGAGAGTGTGAGTGTGTGTGTGTGTGTGTGTGTGTGTGCAGCCTCTGCTGTTTTCCTACAGTGATTGAGGTATACCTGAGGAATAAAGTCTCATCATTTGACTTTTTTTTTTTTTTTTTTTTAACCGTAGTATCGAATTGGGTATCAAGAATCGTGAGAATTCACTGGTTCACTAACCAAGACGGTTTTGGTTAGTTTTATTTTGTTTCTGTCGAATTTCAGTGAAGTGAGTTTTAAGATGCTCCACCGCTAGAACAATTGATCTCCCAACTGAAACTACAGGGGTGTGCGCGTGTGTGTTACATTTTTTTAATTGTTGTATTTTGTCAAATGCAAAAAAAGAAAAGAAAAAGAAAATACATGATATCAGCATTGTATATTAGCAATCGGACACCCTGCTCTCTAAATATCGGCATTGGCCATTGAAAAACCCACATCGGTCGACTAGGGATGTTAATTATTAATCGTTTAACTGTTAACCCACATTAAGAATTTTGACCTATTAATGCTATCGGTTAAACGGTTAAAAGATATATTAAAAAAACAGCTAAAAAGCTGAGCAAAACGCAAAGGAGTGGCGTGTCACTTAAGGAGAAAAGCTGGTCCACCTTAACAGCCTACCTTAAGTGAGTCTGAGCCGGTGTTACAGGATACAGGAAGTTGGCTTGGAGGAGTTGTAGCATTTATTCACCGACAAATAAACTGTACACACACGGCTACAGCTACATTCACAGTTATAACGCCACCGACAACCCCACACTCACCGCTGCAACACACACGGTCTGTCGGACACTCGCTATTGTTACGCCGGCCAGACACACAGCTGACAACCCTGCAGCTAAACTAAAATGATGCGGTGGAGTCTTACTGGGACGACACACGCAGCGTCATGGCTGCTACAGTGACTCTCCTGACGGGTGAACTGGGGACTCAGTTGTCTGTTGTGCTCATACACTGCAGCTAGTGATAATTGATGGATTTAACCTGTTTGTGCATCGGCTTTTCATTTCAGCTGGGTGGCTTGTTAAGCACTAAAAATAGTGCCGCTGCATGCAACGCACTAATCTTGTCAATTAACGGTTAATAATTGGTTAACAGCGGTTGGTTATTATTTGCTTAGTTTTTATAGACGGACATACTGGACCTTGACCCAATTTGACAAATCGACATGCCGACTGAGATACTGTTGTGCTGAAGTAAGCTAAATGATTTTCTAACCTATTCTGCAAGGAATAGTTGTAGTCAATAACTGGGATACAAGACAAGCTTTACCTCGGTTTGAAAAAAAAAACAAGAAAAAAAAACATCTTGTGTAAGTTTCAATGAGCTACAACATGGGAAGAAGGAAAGCTAGCCTATTTGGGCTAGACAGGGAGCACCCAGCTGCCAGTCGTTCATCCTCTGTTCATAGCCAATGGGGCTAGCTGAAAGACGCACCATCCCCTAATACAGCTCGTCACCATTCATCACCATTACCTCAACATGCTGAGGTCGAGCAACGGGCCCGAAGGCAGACGCACGTCTAAAACGTTGGATGCACCTCAGACGAGCCGAGATTAGCAACGGAGAGTGGATACTGTGTGGTCGACAGCATCGCATTACCAGAGTGTAGATCATAAACACTGGGGTGTCTTCAGCAGCTTGTCTGTAAACGCTTACACATGTGAGAGTGTGTTTCACAAGGTTATGCAAGGCCACTAATAACCTAGTTACAACATAATATGACTACAACCAGGGCAGTGAGTAAACACTTAAAATAGTCACGAGTTAACCAATTAGGATATCTGCATCTTATGAGACATCCTATAACCATAGTTTGTCCATATGTTTGAATACACATCGATGTCATATTTGTGTGCATTATGCACCCTATGCGTCACCAACCAATTACATTTAAATTAATTAAATGGAACGGTGAAGAAATAAACTTAAGAACTTGAAGGCACCTTCTTGAAGAGGACAACGCTGTCCTTGGACACCTCAAACTTGGAATAAACAGCATCGTCGGCGGTCAAAGCGTAAGGAACGTCATCTGTGGCTTCAGCTGCTTTTTCGAAGGCCTTGGCACCATCAGAGTTAGCGTCCTACAGACGCATAAAAAAAAAAAATTGGTTTAAAGCACTGTGCAAGTTATCCCTAATGATTAAAACTTTCTTGTAAACATTTAAACTGCAGTATTTTTCTTGAAAGCAACAAAGCAAAATAACAAAGACTATGCCAGGAAAATTATATTTAAATAATGAAGATATTGAATAGCCTAAAATGTATTAATTGTGCCTTTGAGATTATCATTGCTTGATGTTGAAACAATAAACTGAGTAATGCATTTTGAGATATCATACTGTACGCATATGGGACACTAAAAAGTGTGTATACAGTATAATCAAAAGGAAGGAGCTTTATCACTAAAATGCCTCTTATTTAAATCTGAACTTGTTATATTCAGACCTTGAGAGATCAGAATCATACCTTAAAGAATCCGATGACTGCCACCTCGTTGTCAGCGATCAGAGACTCCGCCTCGGTGACTCCGGCCAGGGTGGCGACGGCCGGGCCCGTGCGCTTCTTTAGCCAGCCGACGATGTCATCTGCCTGCCTGCCAGCTGCAACACAACAGAACACAATAACTCAAGCACTTCTGTATGTGCAGACATCACGGGACTGATCATTAACGACTGAAATAAATATGCACACTGTGATCAGCTTCATGCATATCAAGGAAGGAGAGAACATCTTTCTCAGTAGTTGAGCAGACCAAAGAGATAGATCGTACGGTGGCCCTGAGGGTCAAAACACCACGACATTTCACGAAACACTACGACATTTCACGAAACACCGCGACATTTCACAAAACACCACAGCATTTCACAAAAAATCATGACATTTCACAAATCTCATTTCCTGAAATGTCGGCGCCTTTCCTGAAATGTCGTCGCGTTTTCTGAAATGTTGTTGTGTTTTGACCCTCAATGCCACCATAAGGTCGGGACATACCTGACCTCAACTTAAATACTTCAGAGCCTCAGGGGTGTGGATGTTTAAGTGAATTTCCACTGTCTCTACTCAGGTTAAACTGAATATACGCAGGCACAGACACACGCTTCCCACATTTTATGGTGTGAAAGTTTAGGTGAAAATAGGTCAACAGCAAAACAGACCACTTCTCCATCTCTGAAACCTCAGCTGGCTAACAGCTCTTACAACTTCAAATGGCAACGCACAACACTGCTCATTTGTTTTCACTTCCAAATCCAAGCACAATCAGTGAATTATAAAAAAAGTAAAAATCATTATGCCAACTTTGTGAGGCTGCAAAAACATGTGTACCTTTCTTTGGAGTAAGACTGTTGCAATTAAACTGGACTTAATCTAGACCTGCCTGTCAGACTGAACCGTTGATGCAACATAGCAGCAATTTCACAGAGAAGCATGTTGATGAAGTCATGCATCATGTAGTGTTGGAGCGGTGCTGTGAGGTTATGTGATCGTCATTTCCACAAGACTTCCCAACCTACTCTCCCCCCTCCTTTGTAAACCGAGCCTGGCCCAGGCCAGCAGAGAAGAGGCAACGTGAAGAACTGCACATCTCTCTACTGGCTCAGAGTCAGCATGAGAGGAACGTGCAGGGAAGACCCAACCCACATTTTGTCTCAGTCCTGTTGCTCAAAGCCGATTGGCTGGCTTACAGTTTACTGCTGCGCAGATCATATTACCAGGATAAAGAAAGTCAATAGGGCTTGCCTTTAGTTGTCAGAAAGGAGTCTTTATGCTATCTATGAAGCCTTCAGGAGATTATATTATGAAATAATATTCAGTCACTTTCCTATGGCAGGAGTTACTCAAGATTACATCACTTTGTGAAAAGAATCTCCCATTCATTAAGGTGCAATGAGTAGGGAAAACTAAGTTGCACGGTGGGAGAAAAATATATATATATATATATTTTTTTTTAAATAGGCGTATGACTAAATTCAAATACAGGTAATATGATGCAGTTTGAGAGAAAAAGAACATTATAAACACCAAATCTTAATCCAACATGAGTATAGAAAACACATCAACAGATGAATAAAGACATCCCAATAATACTCACCAGAATACTCTTTGGGTGACTCCTTCTCTCCGCCCTTAAAGAACTTGATGGTGGGGTACCCTCGGACACCGAAGTCTTGGGCCAGTTCGGTCTCCTCTGTGGCGTCCACCTTACCCAGGCGGACATCTGAACCCTCAGCCTTCAGCATGCCAGCGGCCTTGGCGTACTCTGGAACCAGGGCCTTGCAGTGACCACACCATGGGGCATCTGCAGGAGTGTAAATAGGACATTCAGTAGGGCACATATACATTTACATTGTTGATGATAAGAAAACCTGAGCTAGAGGGTAGATCATTTTTGGCATAAAATACATCCTTAGGGATGAATTAAGTTCTTATCTCATGATATTGTTGGAACACAACAGGTTTATTAAAAAATGCAATATGGCAACTATGGAACACAAATAAGCAATCATTAATGATCATCAAACTGAACGACTTTTCTGATGATCACTCACACAAAAACATAAATAACTTGATGACTGTCTTAGCTCTCGACCACTGTCCTGCTTATACAGAGCAGAATACAGTGGTGGAAACGATTAGTTGATTAATCGATCGGTCAATGGACTAAAGTGATTACCAACTGTTTTGATAAATGATTACCCGTTCACCAATAGTCACTCTTTTCAGCTAAACTACTTCAATGCAAGGATTTTCTAGGGAAGCACTGATCTGACCCTTCAGTCCAGATACCGATACCTGGGCTTTGGGTATCAGCCGATACAGAGTGACAATCCAATACCAGTGTTTAATTAATAAGCTGTATGCCACACTGTGTGGAAGTGAATGGGATCATTCTTTTATGTGAACGACAACATCAGAGCTGATTTAAACCTTGCTTTCCTAACTTTGTAAAACAAAATGTGACAAATAAATACATGGATATTAATGTACTGAATTGTTATTTATTGTTAAAATAATAAATCGTACATCAACAACTTATTTAACAGGAATCAATTCAGGCGAAAACCTTTTTATTGCAGCAGCAAATTGGTCAAAACTTAAACAAGAATTAAAATTATTTTATACTATTTTCTGATATTTTATAAACTAAACTTTATATTGGCCTATGCTATGATCAACAGATTAATTGATGATGAAAATAACCAAGTAGCAGCCCTATACTGATGTGTTTCTGGACAACTTTTGGTGAAGTTAGTTTGGGACCTTTTTTTAAAGGTTTGAAATAAGAACTCCTTTGAGGATTATTGACGGGAGCAAACTGCCATAAAAAGCGAGATAATTGAATTGCTACTGTGGTTTACATGTTAAATCATTTGTAAGCCATGGTGTCCAATTGTACATGTAAACGTCTTTTGACACAAACTCCAAACAGAAAATCACCTTATCAGAAGTGACACGTCAAATTAAATGACCTGCATTGCATCACCTTAAAGTCATGACAAAGAACAGAACTTCCTTGTACCAGGCCAGCCAATATTAACGCACAGATGAACTTTTGTTAAGTACACGTCAACCTAGCTCCACATCCCACTGAGATCCCGCCCAGCTGACAAATACGTGGGCAAGAAAAATAACCCTTCCTCCCTCCCATCCGGAGCTCATTGGAGAGTCTTCCCCACGGCAGTCCCTGACTGGTCCACGGATCTGTCCCATCATATGAGAGCAGGTCAACAATCTGACTAGAGTGGAGCGGGATGGGCCTGCGGGCTGTGAAGAAGTGGCTCCATAAAGCCCGTGTGTGCTGTGACACGCAAACTAATCCTACTATGATGGAAAAGAAGCCAAGAAGTGCATGAAAACGACAGTAAATGAGACGTAAACAGTGAAACTTACAGTATGAAACCACAGCAGCCAATCGAAACGTTACAGCCCCGCACTGTGCTCATTCACACAACCTTACTCTTTAATGGCTCATTTATTACAGCTTTATTAGTTTATTACAGCATGATCCCGGCGGCACGGTGATAGTGCACAGTGCACGCCCTGACCGAGTACTCCTAATACAACATGGTGCGCTGCTACTAGCTCTCCATCTATACTATTCTGGAACTATAGCTCAGTTAAAGCAACCATATGGCTACACACAAGTTGCAATATGAATAACGTTAGCACTAAAAACTAGTGAGGGATTAGTGCGTTTAGTATCAATACCAGAAACCGGTCACACTCTGAGGATATGTGAGGATCCTCTCTGTGCTAGTTAGTCACATTTAATGGAAACTAGTGTGACAGAGGAAACGCAGTGTGATAAACAATGACCCAGGTTTTACTCAGTCTGAACTACGGTGACACAGCTGGTGGTTAATGCTACATTAAAGCCAACATCAGTCAGTGAGCCATTAACGGCGGAACTAAAGTTGAATGCTAACATGAACTAACAGTAACATGAACACAGGCTGAGTGCAGCTAGCTAGCTAGCCGGGCTACCTGGAGACAGCTATAGCGCTAGCTGGTAGCTGGAGAGACATGTTGTGTAGCTGCGGATACTCACAGAACTCAACCAGGAGGTTCGGGTGAGCTTTCAGAGCCTCGTCGAAGTTACTTTTCTTCAGCACCAGGACATCTTCTTCCTCAGCGATCTCAGCTCTGCTGGCCAAAGCCAGCGAGCAGACGAGCAGCAACTTCAGCATAGTGTCCGTCGAGTCGAGTCTTCTTCTGGACTGAGAGGAGAGAGAGAGAGACGAAAGAGCTGCAGACACGGTGGGTGACGGTTCAGCTGTGAGACTGTTCTGCTCTGTTTCCTTGTTTCAGGTTGTTGCAGGTTGTCTCAGGTTGGGAGAGGAGCTGCTGTTTTGTGTCTACCGCTACTAACGTGGCACCGCACGCAGAAACCGGAGGGGTCAACCGTAGTGCGCATGCGCATTTATCAGGCCGAAAGCAGTTCGTGTTGAATTGTGACTGGACCGCAGCGCGCGGCACCTGGAAGTGAATGATAGGCGCTCCCTGCATCTGCTGCCTGCCTCCACACTCCATGCTCCATGCTCCCTGCTCCCTACTCCCTGTTCCCTAGTCCCTGCTCCCTAGTCCATACTCCATGCCTCCATGCCTCCACATCATGCTCCACATCAGCCCTGAGTGAGAACACACAGGGAGCATGGACAACTAGAGGAAAAACATCATTTTTAAGCACATATACTTTTTAAACGGACAAAGTGATCTATATTTCAGCACCGTTTCAATGATATTGCTGTTGCTGTATGTTACTATGTTGTATTTGTTCAGGTCTTGAAATATCTGTCCCTAAGATATCTGCTGCTAACCCCAAATACTCTAGAGATGGATTTTTTTTAGTACTCAGGAAAAAACTGTGATGATAATATTTTTACTGACTTGTTACTTTTTTAGTAAAATCAAAAGAGTCAAGGAAGTCAAAGCCATAACTAAAAAAACACAACTTGCTACTTAGATGAAGATAAAGAGAAGCCAGTTGAATCAAACAATGGGGTCTGGTCAATGTGTTAAGAAGGGGACATTAAGTGACCTAGTGAAGTCCGGTTATGATCCCAGGTTTTATTGCATAGCTGGTGTGATGACATATGATGTACAATATCAAATTAATGAGGACACTGAGAAGCAGTTCAGCAGGTACAGTCAGTGCTCACATCCAGAAATATGCAGATCAGGTTCAACAGGTTAAGGAAACTGTAACTAAAACGACAAATAACTAATGCACTACTCCGGTGTCCTCCGGTGCTCCTAACGGCGAACTCTTCTTGGTGAGCTGAGCCAAATCATCTGGCTCACTAAAAAGAGCTGGAGTTCCCGTCACTAATCTGCAAGATTTCACAGACCGAAGGAAAACAACCAATCAGAGCCGAGCTGGAGCCTTGCCGTCTCTGAGCAGCTGTCAATCTGAAGGTGCTTATCATACACAACTATTGATATCATTATTGGTTCACCTAAATGACGGGGGAAAAATATTTTCTCACTTATCTCTGGTGGTGTCAGATAGTTTTTGTTTTATTTGTTTTTTACTGACTTGACCGTCAAAGGAGTCAAGGAAGTCAAAGCCATAAACTAAAAAACACAACTTGCTACTTTGATGAAGATAAAGAGAAGCCAGTTGAATCATACAATGGAGTCTGGTCAATGTGTTAAGAAGGGGACATTAAGTGACCTAGTGAAGTCCGGTTATGATCCCAGGTTTAAGGACATAGCTGATGTGATGACACATGATGTACAGTATCAAATGAATGAGGACACTGAGAAGCAGTTCACCAGGTACAGTCAGTGCTCACATCCAGAAATATGCAGATCAGGTTCAACAGGTTAAAGAAACTGTAATTAAAATGACAAAATAACTAATGCACTACTCCGGTGTCCTCCTAACGGCATCTGCAAGATTTCACAGACCGGAGGAAAACAACCAATCAGAGCTGAGCTGGAGCCTTACCATCTCTGAGCAGCTGTCAATCACTCGCGAACTCCGTTCAGACAGTTAAACTAAGCAGCGATCATCAAATATGAATCAATTCTTGCGTAAATAAATTTCAGAAAAATTTTGTAGTGTACTGTTGAGCTGTAAAATTAGAAAGTGTGTGACCCGGCCGCCATGTTGAGATCAGTTGAGGAAATACCAAGCACCGCCCACCAGCCGGAGCAAACCTTCTCATTTTACAGCTAAACAGTACACCACTACAAGATGATTCTGAAAACATGTTTTCATGAAAACATTGGGCACAAATTCCATAATAACCTTTCAGCATATTGTAATTCAGGTGTTCTGAGAGAAAACTTGAGTTCTGCTCCTCCTCATGGCTCTGTTTTCAGGCTTTAGAAAATCAATCCTTTGACCAATCACAGGTCATTTCAGAGAGAGAGAGTGTTCCTATTGGCTGTTCATTCAACGGAGGCAGCTTTCAATCACTCACAAATTCTGATCAAACGGTCAAACTAGGCAGCGCTGATCAAATATGAATCAATGAAGATTTATGAAGATTCTGTTACTGTAATGCCTATTTTGCATAAAATGTTTCCAGAATCATCTTGTAGTGTACTGTTCAGATGTCAAATGAGAAAGTTTGTTTACCGGCCGCCATGTTGAGATCAGTTGAGGAAATACAAAAGACTCCAGCTCAGCTCTGAATGGTTGTTTTCCTCCGGTCTGTGAAATCTTGCAGATGCCGTTTGGAGCACCGGAGGACACAGAGGCACATTAATTTTTTCAGATTACCTGTCTCATGCACTGCTGTCAGGATATAGCGACCGTTTTATAAACTTAAAGGGACTGTTTGTAACTTTTTACAGGTATAAATCTACCGGGTCGGGATCCCATGTGCGCTTGCCTATGCGTGCTCGCGTGTGGCTATGCTGTTCAGACCGCTCATCCTGCTTGTCTTCACTCACACAACGCGCTCGTTCTCCACCTCACGTTCATGCGCGCACACTACACACTGCAGAAGAGTTAGTTTAGCTCTGAGAATATCTAGTGAATGTTTGTGCAGAAATAACTGCTGCAGCTCCTCCAGACCAACAGAGGTTTTCCGTGTCTTGTGAAGTGACGGGGCTCCGCAACGAGAAACGTTATCGTCTCCGACCGGGTGCCGATGTCTCCCTGCGGGCGCGGTCGGAAGACAATAACGTTTCTTTTCCTATTTCAGCCCCGCTGCTTCAGCCCCGGAGGCTGAAGCAGCGGGGCTGAAGCAGGAAAAGCCAACACTAGGATCAGCAGTGATTCATGGAGAGACCTTCGTCTGGTCAGCTAACATTACTGCCAAGCAGCTGAAATATAGAGTGATATTGTGCTTTTAGCTGACGTGTGTCTCCTCACTGTTTTCAGCGATGCTCGTTCATGTCTATGTAGAGCGAGCACAAGCGTGAGCCCAACGCTGACTTTCATTGACTTAACGGCCACAGGTGTTGCTGTTAACAAGCATTTCTGAAAGTTACAAATAGTTCCTTTAACGTTTTTTTAATCACATTTGCTCCATTTTTACCCTCTGCAGCTTTAAGTCAGGATACTAGATGAACTTACTCACACCCAACTAAATACTGTAAGGCAGTCAAATTCAATAACAATGCTGATTAAATCTGACAATGTTAATCATCAAATCAAGCTTTCAAAAGACTTTGTGCTGCCACAGGCCATGTGTTCATGTGTTTGAGTACTGTATGATTACTCAGGGGACTCCTCTTTCAAACAGCAGTTATGTGCATGCAGCCAGTGCCAGCTCTCTGTTTTCTCTTCAGCCTTTAACGGATGATGCTGTACTAAAGTACTCACAAGATGTTACAAACTTTATATATATTCAATATTTACATTGCATATAACATTGTCTCCAGTATTTGGAAACTGGCTCACGTTATCCGACTGCATAAAGGTGGAAACTGACTGTACTGATTGTAATAATTGCCGCCTCTTGAGTTCAGTACTCCAGGATGATTCCTGTGTTAATGCAATTAACTGCAATTTAAGAGATTGTTTATAAATGATGGACATCTCATTTTGGAATCAAACTCTTTGGCTGTGACACAAAGGCAATCTTTGGTCAGATTTTCTGCATATGGAATGCAAAGTGAGATTGACGATCGAAAGTTGGTTCAGTTTCCTGGCAACAAGCTTTTCTGAATGAGGCAACAATGTTAAAGCAAATTAGCATTCATCCATAGCTCCCTTAATTCTTCATCTCCGACTTTGGAGCCGTTATGAGATGTGATATGATACGGTTGCCATAGAATCATATGGATAGCTTATTATAGTTTACAGACAGTCTTTGTACACAAGGTGTTCAGGAAATGACTGCAGTACTCTGTGGACTGGTGTTTACTTTGCTTTAACTAGATTCTGTCAATATTTCACAGAGGATATCAGATTTGGTGCGGGCTTATATGCAGTTATAGTGCTTGTTAAACAAACATTGTGTATGCTGTAGCACCTTAATGTCTCAGGGTCAGCTTTATATTTTCTTTCTAGCAAGGACCAAAAGACAAATGGCCTCCCTCTCCTGGCTAAATAGAAAGCATACGTGTCATGAACGCCTGACACATTTCAGTTTTCTGTGAGCTGATTGGTTGAAATAATTTAACAGTTTGACACTTTTACACTTGGTCTGACCACATCCCCCCAATCTGTCACAGAAGAGAAACCAAAATAACTTCAAGGCAAAATACTTCTATCATATATCATTTATAAGATAATTTAAAGTCGATATTATGAAGCCAACAGAATTTGTAAGGTAAGGTAATCCTGGTGAAAGTTCTTTTCACTCACAGCACAGTACAGCACAGTAGTAGTGATCACTGTGTGTGATCTCCATACACCTCTTTGCAGCTGCACCTTTCATGTTTCACAGTTTTTCTGCAAGACATGAAACAATTAAGTCTGTTAAAGGGAGAGGCTATCTGTTTATTTTATCAAGGGCGTTTTTTAAATGCAAATATTGCCCTCCCTAACAGCAGTTCAGCAAATTTCATCTCCTTTTTTATTATTTGTTTAACTTTTATGCAATCAGGCAGGTCAACCCTGGACCGCCTGCAGTGTGTAATGATGGGAGATAACAGAAAATTATATATCAGTATGCTTTTTCATGAGTAGACTTGCAGGGTGCATGGAGTTGGGAAAGTGTTTTCAAGGGGTCAATACTCCGGCATTGGTTGTAGCATGAAGACCAACCTCAAGGCTGGCCCACACTAAAAGACTTTTCAAATCTTAACAGATTTTGAAAATATGTGAGAGAAGCCCACACATAACGACATGTTATGTTGAAGTTTGGTTTCCTATAGTGTGTGGTAAGCAACCATTTGGCCAAAACAGCACACCACACAGATTCATTCATGAATTAGAATGGCACTCGGAGAGCGCAGACCTCTGCCCCCCCCCCCCTCCGTTCAGCTTGCGCCATCATCCACGTGTATTTTTGTTGATGTTGAGATCAGCTGTACGTAGCGGAGCATCGTAAAAAAATTCATTCAAACTGGACAGAAACAAAATAAAGCTCACCTAAACCGTCGTCGTTACTCTTTCCAACAATCACCAAGTGTGCTTTGGTCCAACTCAACTATAATTTCACAGAGTTTAATGTGAAAAAAACGCTGAATCTACAGTTGTTCCCCCCAGCCCCCAACCCCCTCTCTCTCTCTGTCTCTCTGTCTCTCTCTGTGAAGGAAAGAGGTGGGGTCGCGCGTCATCAACATGTCATCAACACGTCATCAGTTACACTGCGCATGTGTTATACCGAGGGGTCTTAATGTTCTGGCTGATCGGAATCCTTAAAAAAATTCCTGAATCCGGACCATGGTCCCGATTGCCACCAAAATCGAATGGATTGTTCATTGTGCCACAACCCACCCCTCAAAAACATGGATTCAAATCCATTATGGACTTTTGGAGTAATCCTGCTAACAGACAAACCAACAAACAAACCAACAAACCAACGCCGGTGAAACAAAACCTCCTTCCTAGGCCTTCGGCCTTGGCGGAGGTAGCAACAAGAGTCCAGACTGAAAAAACAGGAAATCTCGCAAAATCTCTCACGGTCAACCGTGACTTTAGTGTAAACAAACATGACGGACGATAGGCAGGAAACATTAGCGATGTTATTTTTTGCACAATGGATGGATGAAGGCATGGAGACCTGTTGCCACAAATTAACAAGATAGTCCTCCATTTCTGAGGTTCATCTCACTACGACTTTATTACCTCATTGCATTAGCCCATTCATTGGCCGTGGCCACCATGACGGCGGTGCTTGTCCTTCCTCTTCAGTCAGCTTGGTTCTCAGTTGGCTATCGTTCTGTCCCATGTGACTGCGTCATGTGACTGCGTGACTGCGTCACATGGGACAGAACGGACTTCCGAGCCAATCAGGGGATGTAAAAACACTCTTAACATACCTCACACCACAGGAATATTTGGAAAGATAATCTTTAGAACCATCAAAATTGTGGCATCGCTGCCGATCATCAGGAGGGAGGATATCGGGCCCAAAATCTGCTTTATTTTTGTGCAGAGTGTACCCGGCACACACCTGATGAAGGCCACAGGCCAAAACGCTTCACTCACAATAAAGATCAGTAATCAGATCACATGAATAGTAAATCAATTAAAAGTAACAATAACACAGTATGAAGATACTATAATACAGGTAAAAATCTTGCATTCAGCAGAAACAAGCTATGAACACAACACTGCCATTATTGGTGAACTTCACATTTTGAGTGCAATATTCACTCTCTTTTAGCTCTGTTTTGGTCTCTACCAACTCCTGTGAAAAATATCTGGCTCATTAGCTACTAAATGCTCCACTGTGTTCCCCAGTTAGTTGCTAACTGTGTTTGTCTGCTGTTTGGAGCTGAAAGGGTAGTGTACAGTGAGTTTTTAGAGCTTTCTTGCAGCCGTCTGCGGCCAAAGACGGCGCTCTGAGTGCGGTGAGACTGAACCAAAACACTTGTACATGTCCTAATATGATCAATCTAATATCAAAATATTGATCATAGCCACTTTCAGTAAAAGTATAGAAGTGTCACCAGCAAAACGTATCAAAAGTAAAAGTACACTTTATGCAAAATGATATACAGTATATGCGATAATAACGCGTTAACGCAAATTCGTTTTAACGCCACTAATTTCTTTAACGTATTAACGCAATTGATCTTTCTTGAGTTGTAGTGGGCTCAGTTTTAAAGCGTAGACTGAAGATACTGGCATCACATGAAACTAGAAAACCAAAGGAATTTGATACCAACCATGTCATACTAACTTGTAGTGAAGGAGGCTAAATAACGATCCAAACTTACGCTTAATTTTGGCGAGGAAAAACTGTCATGGCCATTTTCAAAAGGGTCCGTTGACCTCTGACCTCCAGATATGTGAATGTAAATGGGTTCTATGGGTACCCACGAGTCTCCCCTTTACAGACATGCCCACTTTATGATAATCACATGCAGTTTGGGGCAAGTCATAGTCAAGTCAGCACACTGACACACTGACAGCTGTTGTTGCCTGTTGGGCTGCAGTTTGCCATGTTATGATTTGAGTATATTGTTTTATGCTAAATGCAGTACCTGTGAGGGTTTCTGGACAATATCTGTCATTGTTTTGTGTTAATTGATTTCCAATAATAAATATATACATACATTTGCATAAAGCAGCATATTTGTCCACTCCCATGTTGATAAGAGTATTAAATACTTGACAAATCTCCCTTTAAGGTTCATTTTGAACATATAAAAAAATTATGAAAAATGTGATTAATTTGCGATTAACTATGGACAATCATGCGATTAATTAAACAATTTGGTCGATTGACAGCCCTGATATATATATCATAATGTAGCTAATAACGCTAGAAGTATTTATTTAGTATTTCAGTGTTGGTATTTATAAATGAACAACACATCTCTGTGAATTGAAAAGATTGATCAGCTCTGTGTTTTGTTCTCACTAGGGATGAACAACAAGAGATTCTGAGCTGCACTGAACCAGAAGGACGTAAGAGGAAATTTAGTTGTTCATATGAATGACTGCACCAGGAAATTCAGTGATAAGCAGGATGAATTTAGGGCAGGAAGACAGAATGAAAGATGAGGACACGCTGATTGACGCACACAGCGCTTTAGCTCATGTTTTGACCAAAATGGATGACTTCAGGTCATTAAAGCTTAATGGGATTTTAATAGGGATTTTGGCAGAGAGAGACAGGGAGGAGAGAGAGAGAAAGAAAAAAATTAACCTTTAAATACATTTATTCAAAAAAAAGTGCAGTTGCCATGCCAACGCTACCAGTGCCGGTCCCTGGAGTCCTTGAGGTTATTGGAGGCAGGACATTCAATTACAGGGAACTCTGAATATGACGCGGGTTTAGAATAAACAATGCGCACACTGATGTCATAGTTGAAATTATATAATTAAATTCATAATGTGCACCATGTGAGAGGATGCCATTGAAATGTATCTTTAAAAAGAACATAAAAACTGTTTAAAAATAATACAATTTAGCACATTTGTGAATGTTTCTGACAGCACACTATTTTCATCAACATGAGGTTTTGAACATACACTGTGTTGGAAAGTATCACATGTGTGTTCACAAATTAGACATAGGGTTGAGTGTAGCCTACTATAGGTACATACTCTTGCAGTGTCATTAGAGTCATAAGAACCACGACTCATTACCAAAGACATCCTGCAGATTACTGATGCGGAGTGCCTCTTCTGCTTTTTGCTCTATGTTTGCTCAATGATAGTGACACGACACCGTTGATTGGGGTTAGATCCTCTACTAAGGACAATTGTAGATAAATAGGAAACATTACCATCCAATGTATGCGATTAAATGAATGTTTGCAGCTTGCCACAGAGAAAGGCGCTTCCAATAATGAAGTATTTGCACATATTCTGATCTTAGATACTAAACTCAGAAAAAAAAGTTTACAACAATTTTACAATACAATTTGACACTTTATTCATTTAATAAACCGTCAGGAGCCTCAGTAGTGGGTGGAAGATCCATACGCAGCCACAACAGCCTGGCACCCCCTCCTCATGCTGGTCACCAAACTGGTCACACGTTGCTGTGGGATGGCGTTTCATTCCTCAACCAGGATTCGTTGCAGGTCAGCCAGCGTGGTTGTGTTGGTCACCTTAACACGTACAGCACACCCAAGCTGATCCCACAAGTGTTGAATTGGGTTGAGGTCTGGACTCTTGGCAGGCCGTTCCATTCTCTCTACTCCCACATTGTGGAGGTAGTCTGTGATAACCCTGGCTCTGTGGGGGCGAGCGTTGTCATCTTGGAGGATGAAGTTAGGTCCCAGATTGTGGAGATATGGGATCACCACTGGCTGCAGAATCTCATCCCGATATCTCACTGCATTGAGATGGCCTTCAATGATGACAAGCCTTGTTTTGCCGGTGACATCATTGAGGGAACACACAACCACACTGGCTGACCTACAATGAATCCTGGTTGAGGAATGGAACGCCATCCCACAGCAACGTGTTACCAGGTTGGTGACCAGCATGAGGAGGAGGTGCCAGGCTGTTGTGGCTGCGTATGGACCTTCCACCGCTACTGAGGCTCCTGACGGTGTATTCAATGAATAAAGTGTAAAATAGCCAATATGTCTTGTTTGTTCCTTGTTACTGATAGAGAGTTCAATCATCCAATCCACCAAACAACTCAAAACAAGAGTCAATTCCAACAGGAGAATACACTGTTTAGCATCGGCAAAGAATTTTGGCAAATTTTTCTTGGGCGCTACCCACATAATCAGCTGTGCTGCTCATCCCACAAATGCATGATCCTAACAAGTTGGACATCATTGTGAAGGTAAATGAACAGGCTTTCCAACGATGTAAAATACAATGCCAATTAGCATTGTAACAACAGAGAAATAATCAACCAAACACAAATTTCCAAACTTTTTTTTCCAAGTTTATGTTCAGGTAGGGTAGGACAACCAAATTCTGTATAAGTCATACCTTAACGGGATAGTTTGGGTGTTTTGAAGTGGGGTTGTATGAGCTACTTATCCATAGTCAGTGTATTACCTACAGTAGGAGATGGTCGGCACGCCCCCAGCTTGGAGAAACAGACAGGGGTACCAGCACGGAAGATAGGTTCCTGTTTTTGTCGATGGAGTCAGGCTGCTTTGAAGAGAGATCATTTTTACTTTTAGTTCCCTGTCCCAAAGGACTATGTCTGTTATCTGTCTGATGGCAAGATAACACGGTGTTTTGCTGCTGCCCCCGTCCACAGCAGGGTATTGCTTTGCTACCGTGCCGGTGCTCCTGCATGTTTTTCTAAAGAGGGGGCATGCCGACCACCATCTACTGTAGGTAATACACATAGACTGTATATAAGAAGTGGACGTAGCCACCGTGACATCACCCATTCATTTGTGGACTGCCGTTTTGAAACCTTCGGTATTTTGGCCGTTGCCATCTTGGTTATTTGCAACCAGAAGTGACATGAGAGGGTGGAATACAACCGAACACTGAATTGAACATTGAAGACATTTTTAGGCGACCAAAATGTTACAATTAACTTTCATGAAGTGAAAACACACTGTGAAAGGGTTACACGGACAACTCCCAGACCGGACAACGTCGAGGTAGCGACCTGTCAATCACAAGGTAGCCCCGCCCTGAAGCATCCCCTGCTTTATGGTCTATTTGACTCTAAATGGGACCATCATTTACTAAATGATTGATCATCATTTACTGTGTTGAAGAAGACTTGAAACTAGTGATTGAGATCATAAACTCATGTTTACAATGTTTACTGAGGTAATAAATCAAAGTGAGAAGTAGGCTCATTTTCTCAGAGACTTCTATACAATCAGATATCTTTTATCAACCAGAGGAGTCGCCCCCTGCTGGCTGTTAGAGAGAATGCATGTTTAAAGGCTTCTCAGACCAGTCAGAGTTGCCCACTGGTAATATACTGACTATGGATAAGTACCTCATACAACCCCACTTCAAACACCCGGACTATCCCTTTAAGGCTGCAGTGATAGATGTTTTGGCCACTCCATGGCACCAGAACAATAAGACAACACAATGCAGTAGTGTTGTAGTCAAGACCACCCAAACCGAGACCAAGTCATGACCAAGACCAGAGTGTATCGGGGTTGAGACCAAGTTAAGACCAGGGCAGGGCGAGACCGAGTCGAGACTAAGACCAGACCAGTGCGAGTCCCACATCGCATGACACGCTTGCTATAAAATGTGGATCATGCAAACCAGAGGCACCCCTCAAATTGATCTGAAAGATCCACATTAAAAAAAACACCCACAGAAACCAAATAAAGATTCCTCTTTGTTCATCTCTTTTATTGGGAGGGGTGACAACTGTTAACCGTAAAACAACATTTTTAAATTAGACATGAGTCATGTTATTGGTTGCATTTGAAGCATAAAGTTTACATCCAATCACAGTAATGATAGTGAGAAATAAATCAGACAATGCACAGGTAACTCAGTGATATCCCTGCAGTTGTTTTCTTGAAGTAAAATTCAGAGTCTTTCTTTGTCTGAGACCGAGACAAGACCAAGTAAAAATGTGGTCGATTCCGAGACGAGACCTTCAAAAAGTGGTCTGGAGACCGGTCTCAAGACCACTCAAGTTTCTCTAGAGAGACGAGTTTCTCAAATATGAGAAATTTACCAAGTCATCACCAACCATCATCACAAGTTAAAAACGGTTATTAATGACATTGAATAATGAAGGGTTAAAGTTTAAATGAAATTAAAAAAAGTCCCCATGATCATTTTATTTGTTTGTTTATTTATTTAAGGTTAAAGGAATACATACACATACTTGTAAAGGGACATACAGACAGCAGCAACAACATATATAAAAAAAAAGAAAAAAAAAAAGAAGAGCTACCCGTTGTAATAGTGCAATGTCAAGAGGTCAGTTCATATTCAAATACATACAACCAACCTCATATATAGATACATATACATACAGTATATACATATGTCTATATCTACACACGCATCCATATACATATCCACTTAGACACATTCGCTTACGCAATTATCTATTCTATTAGACAGACAAAAAAGGACATATTTACATCCCTTTATTTGACCTTTATCAAAATTATTCATTTATTAATTTTTGTTTAACTCCAATCTTTACCCTGACTCAAAGTATCCCACCCACGCTCAAAAATGATATTCTGTTCTTTATTTCTATTAACATCTTTCCCAAGAACCCACTGATGCTTCAAAAACATTTTGAAACGTTCAGTGTTTAATTGCTGTCTTTTTATAGCTTTATATATATATATATATATATATATATGCTTTCCCCATCATCATAATGATGATGTTGTTCAGGTAGTTTCCTTCTTCATCATCCCTTAAATCACCAAACATAATAGGTAAAGGACAACTATAAAATTTGATTTGCAAACTGAGATCCACTTCTCAACTTTAATCCAAAATAATGCAACTTCCTTACAATACCAAAATAAATGAATGTCTGACTCCTCTTCCTCCTCACACAATCTACAGAAGTCACATTGTTGGATGCCCTATTTTTTTTAGCATTCTCTTAGTAGGCAAGAAATTGTAGATTAGTTGTAGTTGTAAAATTCTAATGGAGACATCAGAAGAAGTAAATACATGCACATACTTTCCTCCATGGGATACATTTATCTAACAAATCTTCCCATTTAGACTGAATAGCTACTGGTGCAGCAGACATGTTTTTGAGACTTGCATGTATAGCTGATATATTTTCTTGTTTATTTTCATCTTATTCATCCATGCTGTGTCCTTAATGTAGGGACAACATGCCATTTGTTTTGTACATAATGATAGCTTCCTTTTTCAGATCTGAGGTATAGCTGCACGGAGTTGATTAAATGTAAAAAGGACACAAACATTACCGTATACTATTCATAGTAGTCCCCATGATAATAATAACAGCTTTTGTGGTTATTGTGGTACGTGTTTTTTCTGCTCTATATGTTACTGTCAAGTAATCAAAAATGTGTCCTGGACTTACTTTAGCATGACATTTTTCATCTTCTTTGGTATTCATTTCATTCTAATTGCAATCATCGCCTCATTTTCAATGTTAACTTCTTGTAATATCATGAGAAGTGATTCTATCTAATATCCTGGAGTGAACTTCAATGTTCTGCCACAACATGGATCAATATGCCACCAACACACACTGACAACTGTTGATGGAAGGTATTAAGAACTTGCTGAATATGATTGATGCCATGGCGCCCTATAGTGGTGAATAGTAGGGAAATCTCTTTTCTCCCTGATGCTTGGCAATTGTTCTATTAGCTCTTTGGTTGTTGTTTCGGCTCCGGCCGTATATTGAAATGTATTTGTATTTGTGTCAGAGTGAGTGTCTCTCCATCTTGTGAGGATCTTTGTGTGACTGTGTTCTGTGTGAGAGTGAATGTCTTTGTGTGGTGAGGATCTTTGATTTCCTATTTAGGTGCTCGATCTCTGATTGGCTGGAGGTGTGGGTTCGGTCTGGGTTGTGTCGGCTGCTGATTGGTCCCTCCATCATCTGGGCAGTTTAAACTGCTCTGGTGCCCAACAGTCTGACAGCAGTCATGTGACAGCTAACTGACAGCAGCCTCATTCTGGCCTCGACCTCCAAAGCTTTGCGGTTAAACTTGTTACTTAGTGTGGATTTAACAGCCTTATTGCTCTAGTAGTTTCTGTGAGATTGTATGACTTGTAGGAGTCTTTTTCTTTGTTTCAAAACTAGTAAATTGTTTGGTAGGGTGAAGTGCCGTTTTTCTTTTATTAACTTTTTCTCCTGTGTATCTGCTGTATCCTAGGGAGCCAGATTTAGTAACTGTACTTTTGTTTGTTTGATTAGTTTGTTTAAGGTTAGTCAGGGTGTTCAAAAGATAGATTTAGTTTGTTGTTTTGGCCTTAGTTCACCCTGAGTTAGATTGTTTCATTGTAATGTTAAATTGAGTTTAGTAATACATTTTTATTACTTAACTCAAAATCTAGTCCTGAGATTGTGGTTTGGGGACCGGGGAGGGAATATCCTTTATATTTTTATGTTGCGCTCCGACCCCCCCTAGACAGGGGCGTAACAGTTGTTTTAACTGCGTACTATTCTAATGCAGGATGAGGCTGCTTGTCATATACCCCTTAAAATCAAGAAGGGCTCATGACCCCCTGTGAAGCTCTGGCGACCCCTAGTGGGGTTGGGAGCCAGTGCTGTACATAATGGTATATATATATTTCTATTTTTGTACTTTATTTAACCCTTATTTTATTTTCCTCTTCTGCTTTTCTGCCTGCAAGAATCCCAGTGTGCCAATGGGAAATAAAGTCACTTGAACAGAAGTTGAGAAAGAAGCACTTGTGTTACTGTGAGGAACAAACACTACAGACATGATGTTACTGGTGACGGTGAGAGCAGTTATTTTCTGCTTATCAAATCTCTTTGCAGCTGTTCTCACACACAAGAAAAACACACCAACAAACATAGTAAGGATACAGTACGTGACATTATGCCTTTATTGATATTAAACAATATTTACAGCTAATTTAGCAGTCACAGATTGGAGGATGTACTTGGCAGAGATGAAAAAAAGGGGTGGATAAGAGATGGGAGTGAGAACAGAGCGGGTGTGTTAAGAAAAGAAGGTGATAATCCACTAATCCACCGGCACCGGCAGGTCCTGGTGGTTGTTGACCTCTGGACGGTGGTGATTGATCTCAGGTTGTTCACTGTTGAGCTCAGCGTACTCTACTGAACCCTGCTGACACACAAAGCAGAGCCATTAAACACTGCCACGTCTGATTCCTTTATCACCCTGATCCATAAACACTGGCACACCTATACAGAGCAGTCAAGACTAAAGCACACATTGTACTAATTAAAACAAACACAGGCTTCGGTTATAAAATCCCTTTTTGCTAATCCTCATTTTTACTGGAGCAAAACCTAATAACACACTCCCGGAGGATGCTTTGTTCTCCCATAATACAAACTCAAATTGTCTACTGAACATCAGTTTCCTGAGGAGCAGACAAACCATAATAAGACTACTGTCAGGCCAAACCGCATAATCTGCCATCAAGAAGATACACTGATGAAAGAATCCACCGTTTTTAGCTCATGATGTCACATCCTAAGCTTATTATTTCACATTCCTCTAACACCATGTAGGGGCAAACAGTGCACTAAGGAGGAGCAGTGCTGATTAAGGCGTGCTGGGGGACAGTACGCTGGCTGCGATGGGCTTCGAGGTAATTTGACTGGGCCACAGCGCTGATCTGATCGGCCGATAGGGAAGGAAGCCCCAGCCCAAAATGCCTTTGTTCTTGTCTGGAAACTTTGACGGCCGTTTCCATCTCTGACTGCAAAGGATCCCTGTGACCAGGAGGCGGCGGGCAGGGACACGTGGACAGTTTTAGTCATTTAGTATACAAGTATATCAAAGAACCTTATTTGAGTCTTAATTTGAAGCACAAATTTATATATTTGCAGGAATTTAGTACAAAATGGAAGTGAAAGCAGTTTGTTAATTTACATGAGTAATGCTACTGTATAAAACTCCTTATTTAAGTCATTGTGCAAGTTAATGGGGAACAATTGTGTCACAACTTTACATGTTTGGTCAAAAGGCTTCTCATATTGTGGACCATTTCCTCTGAATAACACAAATCCAAAAATGTAACTTGTGACAAGAGAAAGTGTTAAGATTGAACCAGTGGAGCATTTCCTGTAGAAAATGCATGTGTGCGATTGCACATTTTTTTTTTTTCATGAGTTTACAATTATGTAAAAACTCATTGACCTTAAAGGAAAACTTCACCAACAGAATGACCATTTTAAAATAGCCAACAATGCACACTGATTAACTGTGAATAATATACCGTGATGCTTTAAAGCCTAATATGAAAGTGTTTTATAGCCTCCATTCACTCTCATTACATCTATAACTCAGCTAATACATTAAAGGAGTACTTCACCAACAAAATATCTGGTTCACTGATTAACTGTGATTGTGTTCAAATAACACCGGAAGAGGTGTAACTTAAGGACAGAAGTTACGTGATAAAAGCTACTTACTTAGCTTTAGGAATTTGGGCTAAAAATACTCTGGAAGTGCTGTAAGTTAAGCACAGAAATTATGTGACAAATAAATCAACATTGACTTGTTTTTTCGCCACTCTCTGTACGTCCCGGTTCACAATTACGTGGTTTACATACAAATTGATTTTGTGTTGACCGTCATGAAAAGAATTTGCAATTCGTGTCAATGTACACGAAACAATACATTCAATTTCATGACAATTTTATGAACTGCTGTGCGACTGGGCTGATTCGACATATGAATTGTTTTAACAGCATTACACTGTAGGAGGAGATGCAAATCAAGTATCTTGAAAAAAAACCTGTTTATTAGGGACATCAAATTAAATATGTCAACTTGTGAATTTTTTTTCCTGAAAATGCAGAAAACTGCTTATAATTACGCATATACTATATTATGAAAATGTTTTTGTGTAAATGGTTTTTAAGTTACAGGAAAGCAAAAAAAGGCACAGAAGTCTAATGCTAATAAGGAGCAAGAAGATCATGAGTGTGATTGTGCAGATAATTACTCACATAGTCATGAAGGTCAGCAGCACCTAAAGGAAAAAGCATCACAGGTTAAACGTGTGTTGTATCCTGCTCCCTCACTGGCTCACCTCACACTTATTCATTAGTCATCTGACAGTTATGACGACGTGGCGGAGCTCGCTGACTCACTTGTTCTTCCTCTGCAGAGGCCTGTGTTTCAGTCATTAACTTCTGTCCCTGTTGCCTGAATAAATATTCAGAATATTTCCTCTTACTCTTACAGATGCTTCTCTCAACTCAGGATTCTTTTGTCACTGTTGAACAGGAAACATTAGGACTCCGATGGACTGCTTGATAGACACATCCAGTGTCCGGCTGCTGTTTTAATAACAGGAAGTTCCTGCCAGCAGTAACAGGATGTGGTCACAGTTCTGTAGCTGGCCTGGGTAAACTGTCTATCCAAATACCTGGCTCTCTATGTGCCAGGTATGTATGTTCCACACTACTACTTTGTGGGCAGGTAGTGTCCGGTGGGTCTGTAGGCTACCTGGCTGGAATCGAGGCTGATGAGGGCGGTGAGAGTGGACCAACACAGTAAAATTATGGGCTGGAAAACCAAAACAATGAGCTGAGGGGAATTGCAGAATTCAGTGATAATTTGGGGTTGTCACTATGAGAAACCCCTTTCACAATTCCACAGAGTCATTTAATCCAGTGTTAATATAAAACCAGCCATCGGTGCAGCTTTAAAGATGTGAAACTCACCGTGTGGAGAGTTCTGCAGCTCGCTGTACACCGTGTCTGTGCCTTTTCTCAGTGGGACTGTTAATGTAAAAAGCAACACATTAGCACATCATTTGAACATCAAAAGACAAAGTTTGGTAGATAACTGGCTGTTTGATTTATCATGAGCAGAAATCTAAACGTACAGTAGGTGGGTCGTGTCACATTCTGTAATCTTCAGCCCGTCGGGACCATAACGAAGACGGGGCCATTATCAGAAACCAGCCCGGCAATTAGCTCAACCCTTCCTGTTTATAACGTCTGCTATGGTTTTAGAAACCCCAGCAGTTATCCACGCACTTACAAAAACTTGGATATGTATTAATTATGGGTAATTATACCCCTCCCAGGAAGTGTTGGTCTGTATTATCAACCGTAAAGGAATGTGGGCAAAGCAGAGAAACAGGTTTCTTTTATAATGGAGGGAAGAGAATTTGCAGAATGGTTAAAAAATAGAGGGACAAAAAGTATGAAAGGGAGATGGATTGAAAACTATTTTTTTTTTGTTCACCTCTGGCAGGATCTACTGGCCGGGGATGCACCACCTCAGTGTACTCCACATCAGGCTCGTTGGACACCACGCTGCTCTCCTCGTCGTTGGCTGCACCCAAACACATGAACAAGATTCTCTGTTTAACACGCTCAAAGGCATGCAGAGGGCATGACTTCATATTATTTTAATAAGGCTACTGATTTCTTCAGCATGAAAGTTCATTCTTGACCTTGGAAATAGAATTTTGATGAAACAATCCCAACTTGAGGTCCACTTGCTAGTCTTCTCCGGAGCTTTCAACCATATGACAACTGTACGTGCTACAGACCTTTACTTATGTTAGTTTTACTTTAGGTATAGTGACCCTTCATACTTAACATGGACATGGACTAGAAGTCTATAATAGAGCTACAGTATGTGTTACAGCTGTTGGGATGACAGCTACTGGCATCTGAAAGCTCTGGAAAAAGCTAGTAAGTGGACCTTGAGTCGTTTTTTTTGTGAAAAGATTATTTTCTCGTCTTTTCTTTCTTTATCTACATTTTGAATGGTGAAGTACAGTTTACCTCCCTCAGCTGGTTTATTACACTTGAAGTGAGACTATGCAACTTTTGAAAGAAGAAGCCTAGCATTACTTGGTCTGACCAGTGGCTAATGTTAGCAGACTTTAGGTAGATAGTGCTGCTAGATTTTTCAGACCATATTTGACTTTGAGACTTGGGGAAGATGCTGTGATAAGATTTTACACAAAGTTTGGATCCAGCTCTCTTTTCTCATTTGGAATTGTTAACCAACCAGGCTTTGTGTTTGGGATCCTAAAGCCAGCCCTCAGAGAACTTGCATTAACCCATTGTGGTCATTCAGTCCACAGCCCTACGCAGAAAAGTTGGACAATGTTCCACCGTCAAACGCCTTGCATCTAGGGGCAAAGCTGTCTTGCAGGCTGTGCCCAGGCCCGGCACATGCACTTCAGGTGAAAAGCAATTATGCTGCCCCTCTATTAGCAACAGGGAGACAGACGGGGACAGAAATCCATACTGGGACTTCGAGATGGAGAGGCCTTTTATGCGAGCGCCTGTAGGGCGCCAGCCAAAGAATTTTGGGCAATAATTTTAACACTAAGACAGTTTTTGTGGTATAAAGAGAATCTGATGATGTTGAAGACCTTCATAAAACTTTATAGAGGATGACACCCCCCCCCCCAAAATGAAATATTAGATGGCCCAGTTTGACAGGCAGCATTCCGCTCTGTGCTGTCTGCCTGTATTTACTGCTATTGGTTACTTTTTAGTGTCATTATTTTGCTCATGATGAAAAGTTGGCCCACATTTCATTTGCCGCCCTAGGCAATTGCCTAGTTGGCCTATATGGACGTGCCAGCTCTGGCTGTGACGTACAGCCGCAGAGGCAGCTCTGCGTAGGAGTGTGTGTACAGTTGCACGCCGTAGTCTACTTCTCGCCTTGCTTTCGACGACATCAAGCTCGCCCTGGTACACAGTGGTAAACATTCTGGCTGCGCTGGCTGGTCCAAACGCCATGAAATACACTTGTATGATAAATTTACTTTTAGAAACACTGTATTTCATATATTAGAAAACAGAATGATGGCATCGCCCTGGAAACAGAAATATTTTTCCATACTCTCTTCACAAGCGGCCGAAATGGGTTTCCTCAGGATGGTGGCTGGGGTCTCCCTTAGAGATAGGGTGAGAAGCTCAGTCATCCGTGAGGGACTCGGAGTAGAGCCTTGCGTTGAAAGGAGCCAGCTGAGGTGGTTCGGGCATCTAGTACGGATGCCCCCTGGGCGCCTCCCTTGGGAGGTGTTCCAGGCACGACCAGCTGGGAGGAGACCGCGGGGAAGACCCAGGACTAGGTGGAGAGATTATATCTCCACACTGGCCTGGGAACGCCTCGGGATCCCCCAGTCAGAGCTGATTAATGTGGCCTGGGAAAGGGAAGTTTGGGGTCCCCTGCTGGAGCTGTTGCCCCCGCGACCCGACCCCGGATAAGAGGTTGAAGATGGATGGATGGACTCTCTTCTCTTTTTTCCATACTTATCCGGACCTGGAAATGACTAAAATCAAATTCCATACTTTTTCATACTGCGTAGGAACCCTGTATTTGTGCAACTGACATTAATGAATCAGTTTACCAACTTTATGACTCTACTCTACTCGTCCACTTTACGCTACAATTCACGTTATTCCAGCTTTTACCAAAGCCCATGAATGTTGCCACAGTGGCCGCTGTTCAGCAACAGTTACATACGTTTGCTTTAAGGAAGAAAAGTTAAAGCTGTCTGTGCTCAATTGTCAATAGGTCCACCCATATTAAATATTTACATTTCAGTAAAAGCATTAATATCAAGGTACATATTTACAAGCCCAGCTCACCTGCTTCAGGGGGTCGCTCGCTCCACACACTGACGTCAGCTCTGTCCACCCTCACTGTGAAACACAGAGAGACAAACATCAGGTCAGAAGTCGGGCTGCCCAACCCACACGTTGATCACATTGTAAGAATTCTGCACCCATTAGAATAAAGACATATACCTTAATAGGTAGGAAGCAGAAAAATGAATCCTTACTGAGCCACATGTCTGAATATCACCTGATCTCTAGGTGATGTGTGTTTGAGTCCTTCTTAAAGGAACTTTTTAGGTAACCCACATATGTGCTTTCTTGCTAGGAGTTGTATGGTGAGAACGATACCACTCTTAAGTCTATCTGCTAAATATGAAGCTATGGCCAGCAACCAGTTAGCTTAGCTTAGCTTAGCATAAAGACTGGAAACAGAGAGCAGCTCTGTCCAAAAGTTAAAAGAAATTGCCAGTCTCTGAACCTGCCAGTACTGATCCTTGCTAATTAACATGTTTTATCTTGTTTGTTTAATCCATACAAAAAAACGTCAGACATCAGTGCCCCCCTTCCAGTCTTTATGCTAAACTATGCTAAACTAAGCTAAACTAAGCTAAGCTAAGCATCTCCTGGCTGTAGCGTCATTCAACAGTCACATCAGATTGGTATCAGTCTTCTCATCTAACTCTCGGCAAGCAAGTGAAAAACCATATTTTCCAAAATGTCTATTACTATAACTATTTTTACATGACCAAAAGTCAGAAGGTGATATTCTGTAAGCAGTAACGGAGAGATGAGAGACACGTTTTTTGTGGCACATCTCTACAATTTGGCCTTCAGTGGATGATTTATTACTCTTAAAATAAAACCAGTAACAAAGGAGCAGATTTCAAGTGTTGGTCTGGTAGGCTACACACAGAAACCTCCCGCTGCATTGTGCACAATAGGCTGTTAATTCAGCAGTGGCTGGACAATAAGTTCGAGCTAAAACAACTTCCCAGTTGGTAATGTAATCTCACACACAACTCAAGCAAGGCTCATATGATTCATTTCCTCCACCTGCTGCATGCATTCAAACTTGCCTGGCCTGAAACAAAATGAGCCCCACCCTCTCCAACGCCACCAGCGTTATCTGCTCTGTGCCAACATGGGAATTTTTTTTGCAGACTCTATTGTTTCAACTTTTCAAGGAAGTCTCTGTTCCTTTTTAGGAAATGAATCAACTTCATGTTATGTTGGTATTCTCGGTATTGATCTGTACTTAGGATGGTAGCACCATCCAGCACACACTTTAATGGAAGATTAAAGCTGCAGTAGGCACAATGTTTTTGGCATAATTTGGCCAAAATTCCATAATAACCTTTCAGCATATTGTAATTCAAGTGTTCTGAGAGATAACTAGACTTCTGCTCCTCCTCATGGCTCTGTTTTCAGGCTTTAGAACATCTAGCCCGTGACGGAAGACTTTGGCCAATCACAGGTCATTTCAGAGAGAGAGCGTTCCTATTGGCTGTTCATTCAATGGAGGCAGCTGTCAATCACTCGCAAAATCAAACGGTCAAACTAAGGAGCGTTGATCAAATATTAATCAATATTCTGTTACTGTAATGCCTATTTCCCTTCTCAAATGTTGTCAGAAACTTCTTGTAGTGTACTGTTTAGCTGTAAAATGAGAAAGTTTGCTCCGGCTGGTGGGCGGTGCTTGGTATTTCCTCAACTGATCTCAACATGGCTGCCGGGTCATAAACTTTCTGAGAGAAATATGCATTACAGGAACATAATATTGATTCATATTTGATAAGCGCTGCCTAGTTTGACGGTTTGATCGGAGTTTGCCTGTGATTGACCGCTGCTTAGAGACGGCGAGGCTCCAGCTCGGCTCTGACTGGTTGTTTTCCTCCGGTCTGTGAAATCTTGCAGATGCCGTTAGGAGCACCGGAGGACATCGGAGGACACCAGAGGCACATGATTTTTTTCAGATTACCTGTCTCATGTACTATTGTCAGGATATGGTGACCGTTTTATAAAAAATAACTTTTTTGATCATATTTCCTCCAATTCTTCCCATTCAATACAGTCATGATAATAATCATGTTCTTGGACTGCATTTTGTGCAGTGTAAAAGTTTTTAGCCTTAGATACAATAGCTGGAGCAAAATGAATGGTACTGACACACTTCTAAATAAAAGCAACATCTTTATTCTAAAAGTGTCTCTTCCAACCAGTCAAGGGATCAACCAAAAATATATACACACATTTCCTGTGATGGTGATAAAAATGTACATACAAATTAATCTGTCACCAAGGCCATTTAAACATGCACATCAGACAAATAGAGCAGTTGCAACAATAAAGGACATGAAATCACACGGACACGGTGATTGAAGAAACAAAGGACAAAGACAGTAATGTTAAAGGAGCAGTGTGTAGGATTTAGTGACATCTAGTGGTAGGTCGTAGATTGCAACCAATTGAATACCTCTCCACTCACCCCTCCCTTTCCAAGAGTGTCGGAGAACCACGGTAGCCTTCAGGTAACGTAAAAACGTATAAAAAAGGATCTCTAGAGCCGGTGTTTGGTTTGTCTGTTCTGGGCTACTGTAGTAACATGGCTGTGCAACATGGCGGACTAAAGCCTCCAGGAAGAGCGCCAGTCGTTGATGCCAATTTTCGTAGTGGCCAAACGACGGTACTACAACTTCCGTGTCCGTCACGTGATATCATTGGGCCCAAAAATACTTTTCCCCATAGACTTACATTGGGAAAGAGACGTCTGTAACTCTGCAGATAATTTTTTTTGAGGTGAATCAACTCCCCAGTACGAACACTTGAATAGTCCTTATTTAAATCATTAGGTCCTAAAAGTTGTAAAATGCACTAATAGCTGAATCCAGAGTTATTTCCCTTCCTCCGTTCATATTTATGAGACCCAGACCGAGGCTGGAGCGAGGGTTGGGAGGAGGAGTTTGCAAGCCGTGACGACAACTTGACGGTTGTGACCCCGTGACCAAACCATGTGACCGAGCGGACACTACTGCGCCTGCTCCATGGGCCCAATGGATGCGTAAGATCACCGGAAGATCCGGGTACTTCTCAACTCAGCAGTCGAGCCATTTTGGCTTCATGCTCCACTGAGCAACTCTCATAGGAATGAACGGGAGCCTCCAACGCCGTATCCAGTTCTCTTAATACATACATGGGAGGACTCCATGAAGAGGACCTGCTCCCTACGTAGATATGAAGGGCTCATTCTGCTCATTCTGAGCTAACGAAAACTCAACGATTAGTTTCAGGTGATTATACACTAATGAAAACATAGTTAGGAATATTATATTGCATTTCTGTTAAGAGATCCCCTAAATCCTACACATTGGCCCTTTAAGTATTAAGTCAAAGGCCATCTAGATTGCAGTAGGAGAGGAGAGGGAACAACGGGCCCTGGTTTATATTCATAACACACCCCTCCTTTTCACTGAGAAAACATCAGTGAAGAAAGTGTCCAAATCCTACAACGCTTGGCATCACAAACAGGATTATGGCCTCTTGCGTTCCATTCAGTCCTTTCTTAGAACTTCCTTTTCTTTGAAGGTTTTTTTTAAACATTGAATTCAAGTCCCGCCCATTGTGGGGCATCTCTATACTGTGGCTGGGATACTGCAGCTGCTCCTGTTGCTGATGTCAACGGGAAGCGACGCCACGCTATCTCGCGCCCCATTGGTCACTCTCCCCTCCGTGCCATCATAGAGTGGCGCTGCGTCTGGAAGAAGATGATAATGGGCGCTCTAAGCAGTTTGCAACAATTGACAATCAATGTCATGTACTATGATTTGACTACTTGAGCAGCTTCTTCCTGCGTAAACACAACTTGTACCTCGGAGAGTTTTACTTCCTACAGCAACTGTATTCTAACAACATCCTACTTTCCCTGCCTCTGCAAACACATACTTAGACATAAACACAATGTACATGCAAAAAAGACAGAGACAGACAATACGCTCAAACATACACATGTCGTGCGTGCACATAAACTTGAACAGGATGTCTACAACTGGAAAGCAACATGGACATAAACAGGGGTCGCCAGGTCACTGCAACATGGGCCCTGCATGCATATGCACACAGTCTCACAGCAGTTCCGGAAATAGCCATGAAATGAATTAATTTGATTCGTGTACATTGACACAAATTTCTCTTTTTTTTCATGACGCTCAGCACGACTTTCAACAACATATTTTTTGTGCGTTTTCTACGAATGTCCAACAACACGTGACGCACCTGCCAGTTTAAGCTCCAGTCTTTTCAAAATAAAACTACTTAGGTTTAGGAATAGATCTAGTTGGTTAGGCTTAGGCAACAAACTACTTAGTTAGCTTTAGGAAAAGATTGTGGGGTTAAAATAACACCGGAAATACGGTAACTAAAGTACGGAAGATATATGACAAAAACTACTTAGTTATAGGAAAAGATCGTGTTTTGGGTTAAAATAACTCCAGAAGTGCCGTAACTTAAGTACGGAAGTTACGTGACAAATGAATCAACTTTGACCTGTGGTTTCACACGGGACGGCTAAAGTGCTGTGTTTTTTGACCCACACATCCACCCCGACCTCCTCCCTACGTGGCGTTCACCGCTCTCTATACTTCCTGGTTCCCAATTACGTGGATTACATATGAATTGATTTTGTGTTGACCATCACAAAAAAATTTGAAATTCGTGTCTATGTACGCGAATCCACACATTAACTTTAGTGACTATTTCAGAACTGCTGTGCGACTGGGCTGGCATATTAGAACATGGATGATGGGATGGAGATGGGAAACATGCTATGACTGTCGAGATGAGAGAAATGACTCATGGCTGTTAAGATGATGGTACACAGGAGAATAGTAAAACCAAGCTACCTGTGGCTGCGTTATAAACCTCTGTGTCGTGGGTTAGATTCACTGTTAAAGTGTCATCTGATTTAGGGCTCGAAGGCTTTCTGAGAGATGGTGAAAATAAAGTCAGCTCAGGCGGCAGTGATGTCAAAGAAAAATCTACTAAATGCCAAAAAGATCTAAAGCATGAAAACTCTATGTTATAAATTCTAACTCAAACTAATAATGCAGTCAAATAACCATACTGGTGGACTTTAAGATCGGAAGTTTTTACACTTTTTTGTGTTTTCCGCAATTTCATTCTGCCAAGCAACTATTTTTTATTTAGTACATTCCTCTACCAGTGAGTATACATAATAACCAGCATTTATAAATGGTCAATTGAAAGTTAATTAAACTTGGTTAATAGTTATTTTACTGTTAACGCAACAATGAAATGATAATTAATATTGTTTCCTAATTATTAGTAATGCTATGATTTGCTGTTGTATAATATATAATTATGTAAATATAAGTATATGTAATTATGTTATTTTAATAGTTTATTGTTGCACACATTATAACATTTTATATACTATATATATGTATTTGTTAATGATTACAAATTATCTGTAAACCTAAAAGTAATTGTTGGTAAAACATCTATAAACTTTACATAGATAGATGGACCAGATATTTATAACACTTAATGGTTAATAATTGATCTGTAAACCGTCTATAAACATTATTCGATGGCTTTTATGAAGTTGCAACTGATGGTTATAATACCTTGTTAAATGGTTAATAAATACTGTGTAACGCATCGATAAACATTATTTACATAGATAGTTAATACTTTGTCAATGGTTAATAATTGGTTTCTGGTCCATCTATCTACGTAATGTTTATTTATGATTTATCATGTCTTTTAGTGATTTATTGATTAATTTGGCTACTGTAACACTGCAATGTCCCCTAGGGATTAATACAGTACATTTATTATGTATTTATAATAATACAGCCTGTTATCATTCCCAGGGCGTTACATAGCGAGGCTTTGTCACGGTCGTCGGCGCTCAGTACCGCCGCACACAGCGCCCTTTTAGAGCCGGTATGAAACACATACAGGAGTTCCATTAACTACAATGTAAACCCATCCGCATTACATCCAACAGTCAAGGCTCAGAGAGTGTGCCGGGAGTGTGGCGATATAGTTTAAAGAGCGAGAGAGACACACCGGGCAGGTTGGAGGGGAGGTGGATGGGTCCAACAAACACATGGCTTTCATACAGGAGACCACGTTACAATCAGCTGTTCGTTTGTGTCCCATGTTCACAACGTTCAGTGTCGTTCTCACTGTAAAAACGTAATACTTTTAAGCCAAACATTGTGGTTCGTTCCTAAACCTAACTATAGTGGTTTCGTTGCTAATCCTAAAGTGATGCCAAGGGTAACTGTAGTGGTTTTGATATGAAAATAAAGTGATGGCGAGGGGCGTGGGGATGAGAATGTGTTGAATAACTAATATGCTTATTTGATTTCTCGCTGAGTTAGAAGAGCAGATCGTCCACGCTCTCGTGTGCGTACGCTAAAGGTGAAGCTGGAATCAGGAAACAGGGCTCTGTCACAAGGTAACAAAACCTGCAAACCAGCACCTATAAAGCTCACGAATTAACAGGTGATATAGTGTTTGTTTAAGCCGTACAAAAACCAAAGTGAAATAAAATCATAATTTGTGGTTTTAAGGAGGGTCACGTGACTATTTCTTGGCCGGGTTTACAGTACAAACATGTAAAACAACCAGTATGGTTCTGTGAAGGCATAGAGAACAGAAACACTCAGACCCTCATCTGAGCTAGCTCATAAAAACTAGATACACTAACTTCTACAGTATCTGTCACATTCAGAGGAAGCAAGTAGTCGAGCCAACTCACACTGACAACTCAGCCGCTGCTTCTCTTTTACCTACAATAAGAGAGGAGAGGTGAGAAGAAGAGCAGGAGGAAGGAGGTGGAGGAAGGTTGGTTTTCATACATAGTTAGATATAAGAGGCCTGAGTTGCTGGAGGACTGTAGGTCTCTCTACCTCTCTTGGATCTGAAGCACAGTACACACACCACCACCAACACAGACAGCGCCAGCAGACAGAACCCCCCGATCATCGCTTTCTTCCACAATGCCAGGCGCACTATGGAGAGAGAGAGAGAGAGAGAGAGAGAGAGAGAGAGAGAGAGAGAGAGAGAGAGAGAGAGAGAGAAGAGAAAGTCAGTGACAAACAAGACCACAAGGTGGAAGAAGAGGGGAGAATAAAATGGGACGGGATGGCGAAGGTTGTTCACGGAAGAGAGAGGAAGAGAAGACTATAAAAGGTTTGAAAAGAGTAGGGCTGTCAAAGTTAAAGGGACTGTTTGTAACTTCCTACACGTATAAATCATTGCGGGTCGGTGTCCCATGCGCGCTCCCGTGTGGCTACGCTGTTCAGACTCAGACTCCAACACAAACTACAGTGAAGCACCAAAACCTCTTGGTTGTATCTATTGAAGCCCGTCTGTTAAACAGTTCTGGCCGCGGTCGGAGGACGCGGGGGAGACCGTAGCTTTGGTCTCCAGGACCGGAGTCTCTGCTGTACTCTGCTCCTCTGCTTGCCTTCACTCACACACTGCGCTCGTTCTAGTGCTTTTGCTCCACCTCTCACGTGCATTCGCGCACACTCGTGCACACTGCAGAAGAGTTAGTAGCTCTGAGAATATCTAGTGAATGTACAGTGGATGTTTGTGCAGAAATAACTGCTGCAGCTCCTCCAGACCAACAGAGGTTTCCCGTGTCTTGTGAAGTGACGGGGCTCCGCAGCAAGAAACGTTATCGTCTCCGACCAAAACCCCGGTGTCTCCCCTGTTCCCTCCGGCCGCGGTCGGGAGGCTGAGGCAGGAAAAGCCAACACTAGGATCAGCATTGATTCATGGAGAGACCTTCATCTGGTCAGCTAACATTACTGCCAAGCAGCTGAAATATAGAGTGATATTGTGCTTTTAGCTGACGTGTGTCGTCTCACTGTGTTGAGCGATGCTCGTTCATGTCTATGTAGAGCGAGCACAAGCGCGATCAACAGGACGCTGACTTTCGTTGACTTAACGGCCACAGGTGTTGCTGTTAACAAGACATTTCTGATTCGTACAAACAGTCCCTTTAACACAATAATAACACATTAATGCAACTTGGGATTTTTAGGTTGTAGCGGGCTCAGTTTTAAAGCTAGCTAGTGACGATACTGTCATCATATGAAACTAGAAAACCTAATTAAACTGCTGGGAGTGTCTGACTATAGCCTCCATCATGGTTAAGGTAAGGATAGCCTATTGTTGAGGGCATAGGAAGAGCATGTGCATCCTTTCTAGCATCAGCCCCCTGACATCCATGTGTATATTTCAGGTCAATGTTTGTGGGTGTAACAATGGAGTGAAAAAAAGGAATATCCCCAAGAGGGATTAATAAAGTAGTTCTTCTTCTATATCATAGGGAGGAAAAGCATTGAAGCACTGACCTCTGTAGGTTGAGAGGGATTGAGATTGTGGGTATGTTAAAAAAATTCCTTAAAAATGTCATTCCTCTCCCTGAATTCTTAGCTATTGTTTTGTGTACAGAACAAAAGCCTCACCATTTCCACAAAGGATTATGCTAATTAGCCCACAAAGTGCCTGGACCTTAGCTATGTTTCTTTACTTTTTGTTAGATTTCAGTCCCTGAAGGAAAAGTCTTTTTTTTTGCATGGCCCATAGGTCTGGAGCAGGTGTGGTCCCTACTGAGTCTAAATACCCATCAGTCTCACCCTCTATGGTGACCCGGTCACTGCGGACGACATTGTTGGCACGGTTGTGAGCCTCGCAGTAGTACGTGCCGCTGTGCTCTTTGGACAACCCGGGGACCTGGTAGTCCATGCTGCTCCTCTCGGAGGTGTTGGTGTACAGCGGCTGGTCAGTGCCAACACGCCACCACTTAAAGGTGACTGGCGGAGTGCCTTTAACACCACAGATGAGGTAGAGGTCATCTCCCTCGGAGATCTCTGGTAGATGGGGGATGACGGTCAGAGTCGGGAGTGTCAGAGGCACTGGGAGAGGAAAGAGGTGAGATTAGTCAACACTGAGGTTTTATTGGGTCATGAAAACATAACAAGAGCTAATCACACATCCTCATTACATTCAGCATTTTCATCAAAGGAATGGTTTGTTATTTTCTTACCTAGAGTTGGATGAGAAGATCAATATCACTCATATTTGTATGATAAATATGAAGCTACCACAAGCGACCGGTTAGCTTAGCTTACAATAACCACCTGTAAAATGTCAATTGTGGTTTTTACACCACTGTTTATGTACAGATTAAACAAACTAGACAGAACATATTACTTGGTGAGCTTCAGAGGTGCTGGTAGGTGGATTTGGTTACCTTTGGACATAGCCAGGCTAGCTGTTTCCCCGTAAGCTAAGTTAACCGTATGCTTGCGATAGTTTAATATACCTGACAGACATGAGAGCGGTATCAATCCATCTAACTCTCGGTAAGAAAGCGACCAAACTTATTTCCCAAAATGTAGGACTGTGTCCTTAAACCAGTTATATCATAATGTGTTACAGGGGAATGGGGGAATTTTTGTATTAATTAAATTAATAGGGCTGTCAATCGATTCAAATATTTAATTGCAATTAAGAAATCCATTAGTACCAACCATGTCATACTAGTTTGTTGAGAAGGAGTTTACATAACGCTCCGAACTTAACGCTACATTTTGGCGAGGAAAAACTGTCATGTCCATTTTCAAAGGGGTCCCTTGACCTCTGACCTCCAGATGTGTGAATGTAAATGGGTTCTATGGGTACCCACGAGTCTCCCCTTTACAGACATGCCCACTTTATGATAATCACATGCAGTTTGGGGCAAGTCATAGTCAAGTCAGCACACTGACACACTGACAGCTGTTGTTGCCTGTTGGGCTGCAGTTTGCCATGTTATGATTTGAGCATATTGTTTTATGCTAAATGCAGTACCTGTGAAGGTTTCTGGACAATATCTGTCATTGTTTTGGGTTGTTAATTGATTTACAAATAAATATATATACAGTATACATTTGCATACAGTAAGCATATTTGTCCACTCCCATGTTGATTAGAGGATTAAATACTTGACAAATCTCCCTGTAAGGTAAACTTTGAAAAGATAAAGGATTTATTGAGCAGTGTAGATGAGGCAAATTAAGAATATACTAACTCTGTAAAAATGGATAAACATACAATGTTTTGAATATTTACCTATAACAGTAGCGTTGAGTCTTTTACTGAGTGGGGCTGCCTTGGGCCGATTCTGTGCCTCACACATGTACTTGCTTATTTCATCAGGCTTGGTGATGGCGGCTGTGAAGAAAGCTTGTTGAACGAGCTGCTTGACAGTGATTGTGCTCACTTGGTCGTAGCCCTTCCACAGGGTGTAGTTTATCGGCAGGCTGCCGAAATCCGACTGACAGAGGATCTTGAAGGGCTGTCCTAGGATTGCTCTACCAACCACAGAGATCTTTGGAGTGGAGACAGCAACTAAAGAGGAGAAAGAGAGAAAATAAAGCATTCCTGTGGACAAATCCTATACAAACGAAAACAAAAGCCCTGTTCACACATGGGATATGTAACCTAGCTAGCTTTTTGCTTTTTGTCATTCGGACATGTGGGATTTCTATGTAAATGCTTAATTCAGTTACTGTTAACAGAGAGAACCACAATACTCGCACAATATTTGGCACCTGGTACACAAGAGAAGCAGTGTCACAGCACAGTACAGTACAGTGATATAAAGGAAGAACAGTGTTTTCTGTTCCAGCCCAGTCATACAGCAGTTTGTGAAATAGTCACAAAATTGAATGTATTGATTTGTGTACATAGACACATATTTAAAATTGTTTTCGTGATGGTCAGCATGTAATGGATTTGTAATTGCGAACAGCGTGTAGTGAGGAGGTTGGGTTGGTTGGGTGGGTAAAAAAACACAGGACTTTCGCCCAGCAGACCGGTGTTGGTGTCCAATGTGAAACCAAGTCCTATTGAAAGAAGCTGGGATACGGGTCTGGAGCTATGGGGTACGACACGTGCACAGTTTAACTGGAGCTGTTGTCCTGCGTTGCTATTGGCTCAATTCCGGCGAGTAAAGATCAGATTTTACTGCGCATGTGTTGTACCTCAAAGATATGACACGTTGATGATGCGTGACATCTCCTCTTTTCACCCTCATGTGTGAAACCAAAACAGTCAAAGTAACTTCCGTACTTAAGTTACGCCCCTTCTGGTGTTATTTTAACCCAAACCAAGTCGATCTTTTCCTAAAGCTAACTAAGTCGTTTTGTTGCCTAAACTTAACCAAATCAATCTTTTCCTAAATCTAACTAAGTAATTTTATTTTGAAAAGACTGGAGTGGAAATTGACAAGTGCATCACGTGTTGCTGGACATTCATAGGAAAACGCACAAAAAATACGTTATGCGATAAAAGTCGTGTCTATGTACACGAATTAAATCGATTAAATTCCGGGACTATTTCACGAACTGCTGTGAGACTGTGTTGTGTTCTCTCACAGGTTGCATCAGTGACATTCAGTCAATACATCCATGCAGTTTGCATGAATAACAACAGAAAATATAGAGAGGTGGTTTGATTATTTTTCCTTATTATTATGTTTACCTCTTTCTTTCTTTTACAGCACTCTTGATAAGGCAGAGAAAAGTTAGACGAGAAAATCAGCACCAGAGTGGTATCTTCACATCTAACTTTAGAAGTTTTACAGCAGAAATGTTATTAGGTCTGACCTACAAAGAGTGCCATTGAGACTTTTGCTTAAAAGTGACTATTCAGACACGAGTCCAACATGTAAAACATTTACATAATGAGGTACATGGCCTAAAGGGGCTTGAAGGGTATCTTCAGGTATTTTTCCCATGTTTTTGTGTATAACTGACTAAGAGGAACAACAATTTCTGAAATCGGTCTAGTATTGAGGGAGAACGCTGTAAACGGTTGCTGCTCACGGGCTGCAATATGGTGCTATTGGGGCAAGCTGGCAAGCAAAAGTGCTTCTTTTTACCATGACAGACTCCAATTGTTGTTACATGCGTCTGACAATATTATGGAAAGAGTCTCGCTCAAGGAGAAGTCTCATTGTGAAATCTGGTGAAATCTGGTGAAATCTGGTGTGTTGGAGTACAGAAAGCATAGCTTAGTGTTACTTAATATATTTTTAATGTCATGGCTGAATATTAAGATGATTTCCACAATGTAGATGAGGTCTTTGGATTCGACGGCTGCCCGTATTTATTTGAGCCAGAGTATATGGATATTCAGATTTCACAACGAGACTCCTCCTTGAGTGGGACTTGGACACAATAACAAACAGACCAGATCAAGAGAAAGGTAAGACGCAAAAACAAGCACTTTTACTGGACCTAATGTTGCATTGAAGCTGCTCACTTGCCCTTGCAGCTTGGTTACTGCGTTCCCCCTCAATACTGGCCCAATTTTGTAGAATTTTCTATTTTTCTACACGATTGGTCGGCCGAGTGTTGGAGTTTCCTCATTGGCCGCTACTCTTTCATAATGAAACGGCGGGAACAGTCCTTTATTCAAATGGGCCCGTCCAGCACGACGCGTCCGGCTCATGAAACTTGGACCAAGCTGTGAAACTAGGCGATCTAGTTCTAAAATGAAACCAGATTCAGCAGTGGCATCGCCTATTTCTCACTTAAAATGTGTTCAGAAGTAGATTTTGCTGGATTGTTTATTCGGAATAACCGAAAGTTTACGAGCAGGCCGCCATGTTCTTTCCTGTTTGAAACGGCGAGCAGAAAAACCAGCGACCAATCAGATGCATTCCACTATAGGGTATGTCACCGTTTGAACGGCCAGTTGAGTGGAGCAGCGCGTCCCCTAGTGTCCTCGCCGGACCTGGTGGACATGTAGCGCTGGATTTAACATTATAGACATGACCACTGACTATTTGTGTTACAATTTAGCCACAAATTCACAGACTGACCGTACACGGTCCAGACATAGACTCGTTTTGACCGGCTCTTGTTTCCCTTTTTTGTTATTGTTTGTTTTTCCTCTCACGTTGAGGGGGGGGGTTTCCCGTTGTCTAAATGTCCCGTAGGTGTGAATGTGAGTGTGAATGGTTGTCTGTCTCTGTGTGTCAGCCCTGTGATAGTCTGGAGACCTGTCCAGGGTGTACCCCGCCTTCACCCAATGTCAGCTGGGATCGGCTCCAGCACCCCCCCGACCATGAATAGGATAAGCTGTTACAGATAATGGATGGATGGATGGATGGATGGATGGATGGATTGATGGGTGTCCATATTAGTCACTTAAACACAAAAAAATAGGGTCCGGGTTGAAAAATCCCTAAATTACCCTTTAAATCCACTCTTAATCTGTGTATTAAGATTTGCATCTGAAAGAGGCATTAAGTAAGCTTACCTTTCGGACGTACAGTCAGGGTTTCGCTGTGTTTCACGATGCCCTTGGCTTTAGCTACGCAGGTATAGTTGAAATCATACAGGAGGGCATTGCCAGAAAATACTCCAACGCCCTTGCGGTACAGCGGGCTATCGGGGGGATCAAGAGTGTAAGTCAACTCTTCCCTGCCAAGTCTTTCAGAGGCAGAGATCTCACTTTTGCAGGTTAGCGTCATTCGTTCATTTTGAAAGACTTCAACAGGAGACGTGGTGAGAGTGGGCACTGAAAACAGCTCTGTGGAAAGATTTCAAAAACACGGCAAGTTATCATCTGCAATGATATCACTTGATAGTGTTAATGCTGATATGTATGTAGCTTAAAACCAACTAAATGTAGTCAAAGTATGGAGTCAGATCAGTGTCAATATTAATAAATGCACTCAGAAGGATTCACAAATATGTGTATTTAAAAGTATTTGTAATTTTCATCAAAAACACATTTGGATGTTGTTCAGATGGATCAGATGTCTCCCTCCTTTTCAGCCAATCACATGAGCATAACCCCACGAGGGTATGATTTACATCATGCTCAGGGTGAGCACGGAAATTAGTCAGACAGCCAGCATTGGCGAAGTGGTCCAAACATTTGACATTTGGATTCTTTTGGTGAACTGTAAATATCAGGTAAAACTGTGAGTGTAAAATAAATAAAAAGCGTTTAGTTAGTTGATAAATACAAATGTTATTCATTTGAAATACTTATAGATGGGTAAGCGTTCATTGTCACAATGTCATGATAGCTTATATATGGACATTTTCACTATTTAGAGATAAAGTAACTTTTTTTTAGAGGTGAATATGGGGTTCAGCCCATTCGCATGAAAAGACGTATAAATGCCACGATAATGCGCCAGGCGTTTAGAGTGCAATAAATACGCCTTTCTTGATTTCCGTGTCATTTGTACACCATGTATCCTGTACTGACTGCAATGTAAACGCATCCGCGTACAAATGCTACGGTAAGAGTTAGTGACGTAGTATAAAAAGCAAGAAAGACCACTTATGGTGGGTGGGTGGTTGAGGTGGTAAATGGGTCCAACAAACACCAGACTTTTAACCAGGAGACCCGTGTTAAGCCCAATCATGACGTTTTTTCTTGCCTGAACCTAATTGCGGATGTTTGTGTGGCGTTCAAATGACACGCAAAAAGGCTAAAAAGTGACATGTAGAATGTCTGTGTAATGTCGTGGTATTTATATGCCGTCCCATGAGATCGGGTTCGTTCTTTCCTTTCCCAAACTTTTTTTTTTTTAACTACAAAAAAGGAAAGGAGAGAATAAGTCCCTCAACCCGTTAACAAAGTTAGCTCCCTTTGTATATAAGGATCTAAGGAACTTCATTTTAATTAACTATTTTCATTTATTGATGTTTTCAGTTATATTTTTGACTTGTCTGATACGATCATTCATTTGGGCAGCATGAAATGATTGGACGGGCTTATTACACCAGATACCAGATTTTTCTCTTTTCTTTGTTAGAGCATTTGATTTATTGATTGCTGTCGGGATGTAATGAGAATTCCAACAAATATAACAAAAAATGTTTTTGTAAAAGATTACCAACCCTACAGTCATGGATACTTTTAAGATGAAAAACATATCAGTAGTTAGGACACAGATTTAGATGTCCTTACCAGTCACTGAAACCATCTCTGAGTTGATTTTCACTACATCTCCCATCTCTAATCTGCACTCAAACTCCCCAGGGTCCTTTGCCAGTGCAATCATGCTGTGGTTGACTTTGTTGTCTCCGCTGCTGAGAAGCTGGTTCCCCTGGCTCAGGTAGAGGTGGACACCTTCAAAACTGTTCAGAACGTCTCTGACAGTGCACAAGATGTCAAGTTGGTCTCCTTCATAGATCTTAGACTTGGGGAAAATCTCCAAAACTGCTGTGATGGGAAGCTCTGAGGAGACAAAACCAATGAAGAAAAAGATCTGTGAAGACTCTAATGCTTTGAAAAGAACTGAAATTTCAAAATGCTACTTACCTTTGACTGAAACAGTAACAGTGTTGCTTTCCTCGGACTTGAAGGAGTCTGGCGTTACGAGGACAGTATAGGCACAGTGGATTTTGTGGATGCCAATGCTGCTGAAGCGAAGCTTGGCCTCTGCCTGGTTGGAGATGACCTGCTTCTCCAGGATCTCTTTGGAGTCCTCGTAGAAGTAGAAGAAAATGGAGCCCGTCTCGCCAGGCGCCGTACACTTAGCCGTTATCTCCTCCCCTTCACTGACCACACCCTTGTTAAGGTGGAGAACTGGTTTTGACAGGCCTGGAAACCCGTTATGCGAGAAATGCTTAGATTCAATCCAACCGTGTTTGAAAACAGTAAACACAAATGAAGAAGCTTCTGCCAATGTTGAAGAAATTCTCTCACGCTCACTGTTGTAAATAAACTAGGGCTGTCAACGTTATCACGATAACAACGCGTTAACGCAAATTCATTTTAACACCGCTAATTTCTTTAATGCATTAACGCAACGTGCGATTTTTAGGTTGTAGCGGGCTCAGTTTTAAAGCTAGAGTAAAGATACTGGTATCATATGAAATTAGAAAAACATAATGAATCCATCGGTACCAACCATGTCATACTAGCTTGTCGACAAGGAGGCTAAATAACGCACCAAACTTGCGCTAAATGTTGGCGAGGAAAAACTGTCATGTCCATTTTCAAAGGGGTTCCTTGACCTCTGACCTCCAGATCAGTGAATGTAAATGGGTTCTATGGGTACCCACGAGTCTCCCCTTTACAGACATGCCCACTCTATGATAATCACATGCAGTTTGGGGCAAGTCATAGTCAAGTCAGCACACTGACACACTGACAGCTGTTGTTGCCTGTTGGGCTGCAGTTTGCCATGTTATGATTTGAGCATATTGTTTTATGCTAAATGCAGTACCTGTGAGGGTTTCTGGACAATATCTGTCATTGTTTGTGTTGATTTCCAATAATAAACACATTTGCATAAAGCAGCATATTTGTCCACTCCCATGTTGATAAGAGGATTAAATACTTGACAAATTTCTCTTTTAGTTGCATTTTGAACAGATAAATAATGTGCGATTAATCGCGATTAAATATTTTAATCGATTGACAGCCCTAAAATGCACACAGTTGTTCCACCAGATTACAGTCAAATTGTAGACATTTTTAGAAGAATCCTGTCAACAGGTGTTTAACTTAACCACACTTGCACAAACTGTTGTAGTAACTTATGAAATTAAAACTATTAACTTTATCTGAACACATTCAAATCGATCCTAACTTCTCAAACCCCAACAGAAAATACCGCATCTATAATAACAAACCAACCTGTTACTGTGAGTTTCTTGGCTCCGCTGGTCTTGTCTGTCCCATCAATGTTGATCTTGCACTTATATTTGCCAGTGTTGGAGACTCTGACCTCGGGCAGAGGGTACAGGAGATCCTCCGAGGTGCTGGAGGTCTTGGTGTAGACTCTGTTGCTGTCCTTGTATATAGTGTACTCACGACTCAGTATCTCCTGGCCAGAACTGCTGACATTGGCCCAGCATCTCAGAGTCACATTGGTGTCCCGAGTCACATCAGTGCTGGGCTCGATGGACAGGGTGATGTCTCTTAATGCGAATGCTAGGGAGTGAATTTAAAAAAATAATAATTAGACTTAATGTACAAGCTAATCTACTGCACAGAAAGACTGGGCAGTGGACTTTGAAGCCTTCTGTCTGAGCTTTTACATTTGACCTTTAGACCATTTTTATAAAGGTTTTGCTTTATTGTGAGTTCATTCTACATACAGTATTTACTCTAAGGGCAATGGTAAAATACATCCTTATCTTTCTACTTTGTTTTAAAGTTTTGTATGTGACATTAATGTATGTTACATTGACAGGGAAATAATGTAGCCTACCTAATGTGAAGCAGAATTGAATTAAAAGTTAAAGATGTTTGCAAAGTTATGGCATATTCAGGTACGCTACCATTAGCTGTAGTTTGATCTTTTCCCTGAAGAGAAGAGGCTTTGGTCATGGGATTTAGGTGAGGCTGAAGATGAATTCCATTCCATTTTATTTTATCATTTTCAAAGAACAGTTTCTTAAATTTGGTGGGTTTTTTTGCTAGATGAGAAGTTTAACACCGCTCTGATGCCTGTGTTAACTACGGAGCTCTGTGAGTTGATTAGCTGAGGTTAACACCAAGAGAGTTCAGCACCTAACTCCCTGTCTAACTAAAATGTGTCGTTACACTTTGGTTACATATATGGCTTTATCTAGGAGAGTTATGTTAATTAGTGAGCTTTAGAGGTGCTGGTCTTTATGCTAAGCCCAGTCGCACAGCAGTTTGTGAAATAGTCACGAAATTTAGTGTATTGACACGAATTTAAATTTTTATTGTGGTCAGCACAAAATCAATTTGTATGTAATCCACATTAATGGGAACCAGGAAGTATAGAGAGTGGCGAACGCCGCATAGGGAGGTGGACGGGTCAAAAAACACAGGACATCCACCCAGGAGACCAGTGTTCGTGTCTCGTTTTAAACTACAAGTCAAAGTTGATTTATTTGTTACGTAACATCCGTACTTAAGTTACGGCACTTCCGGTGTTATTTCAACTCAAACCGCGATCTATTCCTAAACCTAACTAAGTAGTTTTATTTTGAAAAGACTAGTGCAGAATTTGACACATGTGTCACGTGTTGCTGGACATTTGTAGGAAAAAGCACGAAAAATATGTTGTTGAAAGTCGTGCTGAGCGTCACAAAAAAAAGGAAAGTCGTGTCTATGTACATCATTAATAGATTAAATTTCGTGACTATTTCACGAGCTGCTGTGAGACTGTGTTGAACAGCAGGTATATCTCCGGCTTAAGTGAATTTGCCAAAATGTTGAGGGTTATAACTTTTAGTAAAATGTCTGACGGCTTCTTCTGGTTGGATGATTACAAAAAAATTGTGGCCTGAGAAGGGAGCCAAAGTTCATTGTTTGCAACGCAATGTCATTCGTAAGATTTTAAATAACTTCTAACGTTACTACTATACGGGCCTAAATATTTTCTCTTTGTACTCTAGATTTATTCATAGACATTTACTTAATGGATATACAGTATATTTATAATGCATTTCATTCTTTTTCTAGTGAACCTTATATGTAGAATGGGTAACTTGGAGATATACATTTTTACTGTATATTGTATATTGAAGACATTACTCTATTTGAATGTAAGCATCTAGATGACTGTCATTTTTCAGTTTGTTTTACTCTATTTTGCTGGCTCTTAGACTGCTGTATTTTGCTGTTGGAGTCCTTTCTTTAACTCTCTGTGGAGTATGTTCCTATGTTCCTGATTCCTTGACACATGTCCTATACACTATACATGTCTGTCAGACAGGGTCGGCTCTAGCCCTTATGGTGCAATAGGTGAAATTTGGATTTGGGGTCCCAATGATTTTAAGACAAAACATAAATACCTTTATATATTAAAATATAAATAAACAGTTGGTCCCTGATATTGTTGGTTTAAAAGTGTTTAGTCAGTTTCACTACAATTTACACTTTTATAAACAAATAAGTGCAGCCAGGCAGATAAAAAGTGTGAGAAAGAGAGTTACAGGGGTGAAAAGTGTATTCTTTCTTTCTTTATTTGTTAATTTGTTACCTCAATTCAGAAAACAAGGAAGGGCGCCCACCAGCATTTTTTTTTTTAAATGATTACAATGATTATCAGTATTATTTTTTTGGAGGGCGCCACCTTCTGGGGGGCGACCGCCTATATGGCCTATGCCTTAAACCGGCACATCCCTCAGATGATTACAGTTTTTTATCCTGAAGAAGGCAAGTGCCTAAAAGTGCCCAAATGTTGATATACAGAAAGACTATTGGAGTCATGAGTGAGCAGCTTTCCTCTCCTTCCTTTGAGCTTTTACACTCACACTTTGTTATGTGCAGATTTCTCAGTCACAGTTTGCAGTAAAGTGGATTGAATAGAATTTCCTTTTAATCACTTCCTTTTCCCATTCAAAACAGCACTCCCGAATGGCCATTTTGCTGGCATATCTGAAATGACTACCGGTGAAATTTCTAGAACAGGTGCCATACAAATGAGTGATGGCTTGGCAGTCAGGAAGCTGGTGTGTTACCATTGAATTTCATCATACCGGAAACACCATCCCATCTGGCTATGAGAGTCACATAAGAACTCGACTGTAGAATGAACTGGTAGTCATCTGACGCTAAAACAACAACAATGCTAGAAGATAGAAGTAGATAAGGAAGAGCACCTTCCATTTATCTATCTATATGAAAAATGCATGCTTTTTTGGAGCTATTATAAACATTATAAACTTGTTTGGAGATGAGAGGTAAAGAGTGCTTGGTGAATTTCATTAGGCCTCAGTGTTTGGCATCCTCGAACCACCTCACTAAGGGTCTTGACATCAATGGGCCAATGTGAGATATGAGATGGCCTGTTCAGCTGGCAAAGACAAGAAAGGACAGCCAACCCTGTTGCTTTTTTACAGAACAGCTACAGAAATTTTGACTTGCTAACACAACTTAAAGTCGGTTCTTTTATTCCTGGATCCAGCCTCACCAGTCGCTCATTTAACTTTTTCAATCTCTTCCTGGTTATCAATGATGGTTTATTTTCAGGACACTTTTTAATTCTCAGCCTCATTGTCTCTGGATGGATTACAGCAGCCAAAGTGCACCATTTACACGGCCACATGTGAACGCTTTGATAATCACCTGAACTGATCCCAAAGCCATGAATCACTTCAAATCCTCATGTGGTTCACAGGCACGAACAGGTGGAAAGAGATGAATGATCAACCCAGAAAAAATGTTGGCATTGTACATTTCTGTAAACCACGGATACGCTGAATGTCAGTGTTTCTGTTTCTGTTTCTGTGTTTCATATCAGCCTCGTATCACGCTTGTAGAAACGCACAATGCCACATGGTTACCATCGATTGGTCAATTTTAGACAACAACGCTACTTGGTAAAGGTTAGAAAAACATAATGTTTTGTGTTCTAATAATAACGTAACATAACGTAATGTAACGTAACGTAACGTAACAACCGCACTTTCTTAGGTAACGTTACGTAACACACGTAAAGTCAACATTAATGTTTACTGACATTTTTCCCTGGCGACTGGGCCGTGAATGATCCATACTGTAGGAGATATTTGTTGTCAAGTTCATGAATTTAGATGCGACTCCCCAAGACTGGGAACAACATTTTGTCTTTTAGGAAACACTAAGAAGTAACTTTTAAAAGTGACATCAGTTAAGTGTTCCGCAGTGTGACCAGACAGAAAGCATCTGTACACGTACGTCAAGCCTCCCCACCAGATCACCCATATGGTCGAGTATTAGAGACAACAGGCTGCTGTTGTGACTCAGACGAGGGTGTTGTGAGGGAGTAAACAAACCTGAAAAGCACTTTGTCAGACAAACAGGCCACCCGGGGGACCTATCACCATTTCAGAGCCTGCTGTATCTGGCCCACACCCAGCATCATTCAGCAGGACCTGGCAGGGCTGATGATGAGAAAAATCAGGCGTGCAGGGCAGAGATTTGCTATGGGCTCTTGATACGCTGTGTGAGTTATGGCAGGCAAGTACATGCTGAGCCAGTGGTGGAAAGTAACTAAGTACATTTACTCAAGTACTGTACTTAAGTACAATTTGAAGCTACTTGTATTTCCATTTTATGCTACTTTATAATTCTACTCTACATTTCAGATGCAAATATTACGTTTTACTCAACTACATTTATATAACAGCTATAATTAATTTTCAGATCAAGATTTTACATAAAAAAAAACATTTGATAAGTTTATAAAATACAACACATTATCAAAGTGTAACTTCACCCCCAGGTCTGAGCCTAGCTCCACCCACTGTATAATTTGATGGCTGACAGGGGGGTGGCATGGATGTGTGAATCAGGAGCATAGCTGTAGCATGGGCAGGAGTTGCTCAGTGACATCCTCATTTTCGTGCTCATTTTCAGGTTCATATTTGTATTTTGTGTTTCTACTAGAACATGTTTACAAGCTGTAATGTTAAAAAAAAACTCTATCTTCCTCATACTGTCAGCTTGAATATGCTTGTATTCACCCTCTGTCTGAAACGCCCCGTTTTAGTGCATTTTGACGGAATTGCAAGAGAATTGCGTTGCTAGGCAACAGCTTGGGTCCATGTTCACTTCCTGTCATCTGATGACATTCACATCCACTGCAAACAGGAATAAACTTTAGAATGTTTATGTTTAAATCTGTGTAAAGGGTCTAAATATTGTATATTCGTGACATCACGAATGGACAGAAATCCTGACATCTTGTTTCAAATGCAGAGTTTCTGAATACGGGCTGTGTGTATTTCCCTGTGGATTGAGTGTTTCGATACTTTCACAGTATTTATATAGGACTTAAGCCTGCTTTATAATACAAAAAAACATGAAAATCTCACTTTTTTATAATATGGGACCTTTAATGGCAACTTTCCGTCATACATCACGTCCTTATTAAATTGGTCCTATAGTCATTATTCGACTTGTTAAAGTGACTGGCTAAAGCTTGAAGTCCCGCGTGCTAACACTAAATTTGGAGAAACTGCTTTTGGTGTCTCTGCTGTAAAAACTTGGAACAGTTTACAAAACACATTAAAACTAAACACAATTGTACCTATAGGTGATTTTAAATGCATGATTACAAACTACTCCCCTCCTGAATAGAACTGTTTTTCACAGTGTTCTTTTGTTGTCTGGCTGATTGCTTCTTGTTAATTTGTTAATTATGTTCTGTGTGTATTTATTCTGTTTTATTGTACTCTTGACATCATTGAAAATGAGGGCATGCCCTCAATGATTCCTCTGGATTTAAATAAAGGTTGAATGAATGAAAAATAAAAAAAATAAACTGATGTGTTTCACCACAGTTCAGTCATATTATTTAGTTTAAAACTCAAAAAACATGTTTTAAGTGTGCAGTACCTCTTTAAAGATGAAACCAGTTGTTCTCTTACAATGAAGCAGTGTCATTTCAACCAAAGAGGGATTTCATCTCTAAACTTTTCAGATGTTTCATTAAAATAACTGTTGGAGGCCAAGAGGTTGAATTATCCAATATTTCATGGATGTATGTAGCAGACTGTTGTTTCCTTCTCTCCTCTCCCATTAATCATCTCACGACCCCTCGGATTTATCTTGTGACCCTTTGGAGGGGCCTCACCCCTATGTTGGAAACCACTGGACTAAACTACCGAACTGTAAAATGAGCTCCACCAGCTACAACTATAGACGAAATACAGTAATTAACCAAGTCGCCATTACTGCGGTGGCATCTCCCTACAATACGCACACGTTTGTATGCTAGCTAAGAAGTGTACAATTTTCTACTTTTACTTTCTATTTAACATTACTTTTGATGATGTCTAGGAGTTCAGGAAGAACCTTAGTGGGCTAAGACACTGTCTAGGGGCTTCGGTGGTCCTGCAGAATAAATGAACTCAATCAACTAACTGTGGCGTTATTGTGAAATATAAAGTTGCTCTAAGGCAACCTAATGAGCACAAAGCAAACATCTTTAAGCGGTCGGCATCACAAACACAACACGCACAAAGTGTCTGCTAACCGTGTTAACTGGTGACTCTCAGCCGAATGCTTCGTGGTTGCTCGTAGCGACCGCAGCTGTTGAAAACACGAACAGAACATGTAGATGTCCTTGTGAAAGCCTTCAATTTGACTTTAAAGCTGCAGTAGGAAAAAAAAATTTGGGCAAAAAATTCCATAATAAATGGATTTGCAATTATATAGCGCTTTTCTAATCTTCCGACCACTCAAAGCACTTTACACTACATGTCAGCATTCACCCATTCAAACACACACATTCACACACTGATGACAGAGAGGTGCTAACTTTGCCCATCAGGATCTAATCTAAATACTCATTCACACACCGATGGCTATGCCTTCGGGAGCAATTTGGGGTTAAGTGTCTTGCTCAAAGGACACATCGACATGTGACCCGGAGCAGCCGGGGATCGAACCACCGATCTTCCGATTTGTGGACAACCTGCTCTACCCTCTGAGCCACAGCCGCCCCCAATTCTTCCATTAAAAATAAGAATACTTTTTCTATACATTTTTTAATATGTTTTCAGGAAAACACAATCAATCAATCTGGACCTTAGACACTACCTCCATCTCTACTACAACCAATCCGGACTTACTCATGCCTTCCATCACCAACCAACTCAAGAGGACAGGGAGGCGTGTGACACTGCTCACCAACATGTTCCCAACGCTTCCTACCACAGATTTTCCACCGTACCAGACACCAGAAATCAGAAAGCTCTGATAACAAACAGGACTGTTTCCACTGGCCGACCATGTGTCTCTCTTAAGCCCAATAACTTTGTCCATATGGAAAGTAAAGCAACGATGCTCCATAAACAATGGGTCTTTTTTTAAACTACACCTTCTGCTCCAACCAATGACAATTCTGTGGAAGATATTCAGTAAACTATTTCTATGCAAAGTGTCATTTATCTTAGATTATACTTACATCGCCGTGCGTCCACCCCTCTCCCTGGATGGAAGTCTTGGAGCAAGTTAAGAAAGTAAAGCACCATGTTAGAGACAAATCTATCAATCACCTCCACAAAAAGAAGTTCAACGTGATCCTAAAGAGGAAGATAGAAGGTCAGTATCCTTACAGCTGGACAGGAGCGTGGAGGTGAGCAGTAGTAGGAGGCCCATCCTGTCTGAGGAACGCTGAGGCTCCCAACGCTGCTGGCTGTCCTGGTGGTTAACACACTTGTGACTATGCTGGCTGACGGGTGGTGTGTGGGGTGCAGATCTGATTCTGGTGGGCGGGAGCGGACACTAAGGTGGTGCTCTACCTCGGCCACTCAGTGGTCAGCCAGCGGTGGCGGTTATCAACCCGAGCAGCCGTCGGCTTGGCTTAATTTGCCAGGAAGTGAGTGTTGTTTCCTCAGGATGTTCGTGCCGCCCGGCTCTTTGCTGTTGTGGAATGTTCCCCTCTGGTCTCCTTCATGTATGTGTGTTTGTGTGCGTGTGAAATGGTAGCCACAATAATGTTGTATTGCTTGGGTCAGGTCAGGCCTTTGACCTCTGACCTTGGCTGGCAGAGCTGTGGCAGGTAGAGAGATGAACAAGACAGGGAAAACAGTCTTTGTGTAGCAAAGCCCATTTCCTGAAGGGAAGATAATGGTTAAGCTTAGCTACTGAGAAGTGTTTTCACAGACATAAATCTCAGCCTGACTCCTACAGGACACAGGTAGGTGGAGCTATTGTCACTGGTACGCATACTTCCCATCATGACTGGCCCAGGCGGAGGCCTACCCCTGGTCAACTACTGAGAGCAGTCACTTTGGACTTCAGTGGTTGGTCAAAGACTTGATCCAATCCAAGATGTGAATTGAATAAAATGATCTCTATCTGAACAAAATGAAGCCCCAACATGTTCAATATCAAATAAATAAATATGACATTACCAGATACAGAATCATGAATACATAAACTAAAAAATGTATGGTTCAAATGTTCTTTTTCAAAAGTCGTTTTTTATCTCATAATGGTATTTTCCCCAATTGCACAATTATTTCATAATGTCACTTTTTTTATGACAAAGGAGTTGTCACCAGTTCATGGCCCCCTCACCTCTCAGCCAATCACATGGCCCCTCAGCCATCCAGCAGGCTAACCAACTGCTAGCACGTTAGCTAGATCCAGCTAATACAGCCAAACAGACGTACTCTGTTTTCGCTCTTCACTCGTGTCTTTCTGAATTACCTAGCTAGCTGCTACTGCTAACACTGGCTCTTCACCGTACAAAGGTTCTCTATAGAGAGGCGAAGTCCCGCCCCTTCAGGTGGACACCATGGGACCTTATTCCGGAAATAAATATGAACGGTAGTCAACGGCGCGAGACAAATATTTTACAAAACACTGACAGTTTGTGAATCCTGTAGAGAGTTTTCCTCAGAGGAAACGTATTGTTGTCTTGGACTACGGAAATTATTTTTCAACTTTAGTTTTAAATCTGAACAATCTCTATCACATCATGTTGCTCGCCACAGCCACAGGCCATTATAATTAAAACTGTGGAGCTCAGACGACATTTTGGTCAGGATGGAGACACCATTGTTTCTATTCCTTTTGTAGTCGTCCCTTCACTCACTGATCTTTTGTATTTTGTTTATTTTTATTGATCTGAAGTATTATTATTATAATTATTATTGTTGTTAATTTTTAAATTTTAAATTTTTTAATTTATTTATTCATTTATTTTATTTATACATTTTTTATTTCAAGTTGTTTGCATTTTATCGTCGCCATAATATCATACTAATTAATACGTAATATCAATCTAATAATAATATCATTCCTTAAGGACAACGGTAGCAGTTTTGACACTTGAGGATGTCGGGGTCGTGCCCTGCCCGGTCCCTGGCGGCGGGGGCTCTGCTCGGGGCACTAGGACGGTTCACTCTGGAGCGGGCGGCAGGGGGAAGGAAGGCTGGGTCAACTTATCCCTCCTTTTCACATCCAAATCACATGACTGTCCATCCTCGATCAACAACCATTGGGTCAGGGAGCTGTTTTTTTTTTTAAAGGGATCATGCCCACAATGGGCCAGCCCTCTCCTATAAGGGTCTGAGGCGGCCCAATGCTGGGTCATTCAGTCAAAAATACATAAAGAAAGAAAAAATAAATAAAATAGAATAGATGCACAAATACAACTTCAAATCAATAAGTACAATATGAAACAATAACCTGATTGACCCTGCCGAACTGACCCTGCTGACGGTGCCCTGTTGTGCCTCGCTGCCGGTGGACGGGGCTGCGCCACCCCTGACTCTATCGTTGTTATAACGGTTATTATTAGTCTAATTATTATTAGAATGAATTATGTTCCTTTCTCATTTATTTAGTTATTTCCTTCCCTATGCTTCCCCTTAGTTAACAACTTACTATTTTTTTGTTAATTTGTGTATTTATTTATGTATATGCTGTAAATATATATATATATATATATATATATATATATGATATAATATATATATATATATATGTATGTGTGTGTATATATATATCATTATTATTACTATATTTTTAACCTCTCTTCTCTCCATATATCCACACTATAGACCCCAACCCAAAGCACATGCTCGTACACACGCACGCTCACGTATGTACGTACGTACGTACACACACACACACACACACACACACCATTTGGTTCTCTCATCCTATGGCAGGAATCTGTTAACTGGCCTGTATTCACTGTTCTTGTCGTCCTCTTGTTGTCTTTTGTCTTGCAATAAAGAAAAATAAAAATTACAGCCGCAAGCGGCAGTTCACGGGTTATAGCCTTTTTCGCTCCAGGCGCCCCCCTAGTGGCCGATTTGAATGAAACTTTCAGCGGATGTTTCAGCTACTCTTGTGAACATATGCTGCAAGTTTGGAGATGATGGGCCAAAGGCTTGTGAAGTTAGGTCTATTGATGTGCTGAGGCACGCCTCTTAAAAATGTATTGGTCAATATCTTCACAACGCAATAACATATCAACAAGCTTAATGCAACTTTTGATGAGCCTGGTCCAATAATGATTCGCAGAAAATATGCCAGCAATCGGACCTACGGCTTAGGAGGAGATGTCAAAAATGTGTTTTTCAAAAAATCCAATATGGCGGAAAATATTTCTAGGCGAACTTTGGAGGTCCAAGAGGCTTTATTGTAGATCACACGGAGTTGCACATATGTGTCACATTTCAAGTCAATCGGACTTACGGTTTGAGGGGCGTGGCCTTTCCAAAATCGCATGTTTGGGCGTTAATTACAGCGCCACCATGTGGCCGATTTGAATGAAACTTTCAGTGGATGTTTCAGCTACTCTTGTGAACATATGCTGCAAGTTTGGAGATGATGGGCCAAAGGCTTGTGAAGTTAGGTCTATTGATGTGCTGAGCCCGCCCCTTAAAAATGAATTGGTCAATATCTTCACAACACAATAACATATCAACAAGCTTAATCCAACTTTTGATGAGCCTGGTCCAATAATGATTCGCAGAAAATATGACAATCAGACCTACGGTTTAGGAGGAGATGTCAAAAATGTGTTTTTCAAAAAATTCAACATGGCGGAAATTCTAGTCAGTGGACTTTCGTGGTCCAAGAGACTTTTTTGTAGAGCACAATCAGCAGCACATGTCTGTCAAATTTCAAATTGATGGGACTTATGGTGTGAGGGGGCTGGCCTTGAAAATTGTTATAGCGCCACCATGTGGCCAATTGTTTTCATATTTTATGTGAAGCATTATGACATCATGTACAGTTATGGTACCAAGTTTCATGTTTCTAGCTCGTTCCAGCTCACAGCAAATTGAGCCAAGGCATAATTTAGCATAAAATGCTAAATAGGCCACGCCCACATGCACCGATCAATATGACACTTCAGATCTTGGTTAATACTTGCCCCCAGAGTATGTGCACCAAATTTGATAAAATTCTGTCCACCGGATCTTGCGATATAAGTGTTTGACAGTTTTGGCGCCCCCTATGGGTCAAGCGGAAAATGCTTTAGTACGCCTATTCCCAAACACGTATTGAAGATATCTACCAAGATTTATGATGATTGGATTAATGGTCCATGAATTATGGCCAATTTCCTGCTAAGCTCCTCCCATTGAAAAGTTTGTTGGTCAACAGCTTCAAAACGCGATGAGCTATCAATGAGTTTAATGCAACATTAGATGACATTAGTCCAATAATGATCCTCAGAAAATATGCCAGCAATCAGACCTACGGCTTAGGAGGAGATGTCAAAAATGGGTTTTTGAAAAAATCCAATATGGCGGAAAATGTTTCCAGGCGGACTTTAGCGGTCCCAGAGGCTTTATTGTAGATCACACGGAGCTGTACATGTGTGTCAAATTTCAAGTCATTCGGACTTACGGTGTGAGGGGCGTAGCCTTTCCAAAATCGCGTGTTTGGGCATTAATTACAGCGCCCCCCTAGTGGCCGATTTGAATGAAACTTTCAGCAGATGTTTCAGCTACTCTTGTGAACATATGCTGCAAGTTTGGAGATGATGGGCCAAAGGCTTGTGAAGTTAGGTCTATTGATGTGCTGAGCCCGCCCCTTAAAAATGAATTGGTCAATATCTTCACAACACAACAACATATCAACAAGCTTTATGCAACCTTTGATTAGCCTGGTCCAATAATGATTCGCAGAAAATATTCCAGCAATCAGACCTACGGTTTAGGAGGAGATGTCAAAAATGTGTTTTTCAAAAAATTCAACATGGCGGAAAATCTAGTCAGTGGACTTTCGTGGTCCAAGAGACTTTTTTGTAGAGCACAATCAGCAGCACATGTCTGTCAAATTTCAAATTGATGGGACTTATGGTGTGAGGGGGCTGGCCTTGAAAATTGTTATAGCGCCACCATGTGGCCAATTGTTTTCATATTTTATGTGAAGCATTATGACATCATGTACAGTTATGGTACCAAGTTTCATGTCTCTAGCTCATTCCAGCTCAGAGCAAATTGAGCAAAGGCATAATTTAGCATAAAATACTAAATAGGCCACGCCCACATGCACCGATCATTATGACACTATAGATCTTGGTTAATACTTGCCCTCAGAGTATGTGCACCAAATTTGATAAAATTCTGTCCACCGGATCTTGCGATACAAGTTTCTGATATTTGTGGCGCCCCCTATGGGTCAAGCGGAAAATGCTTTGGTACGTTCGGGGCTATAACCCTAATAATAATAATAAACCGGCACAAACTCAATAGGGTTATAGGTCTGGGTATCATCGGATAATCCGTTATTCCTTTTGAATTCAGAAAGGAACATTTTTTTTTTTTTTTTTTCGTTTTAAACCAAAAACGAGAAAACGGCCGTTTTCTCGTTTTTGGTTTCTGACTCAAAAAATGAAAAACGAACCCAAACCGGGCCGTTTTTTGTTTTTGCGAATTCCTTTTCTCATTATTCGTTTTTAATTGAAGAACGGAAGTCACGTGGGTTTTTCGTTTTTTCGTTTTAAACCACAAACGAAAAATGGAATCACGTGGTGCTCTGTTTGTTTTTTGTTTCCAAACGAAAAACGAAAAAAACAAATTAAAAAAAAGATCCGATTTTAGTTTCTTCAAGTTTCTTTCTGTCATTTTCTGTTTTGAATCGAAGAGCGGAGAACGGCAGTCACGTGACCAGGAAGTGAAGGCAAACATGTCAAAATAAAAGCCAAGAAGATAGTTTGGTCATTCTATAAAAGTGTAACATTATTTAAGCACAGGATCAAAGTAACAGTAGAAGATAAATAGACTAAATAAATACACAAATAAATACATACATAGATATTTTTTTGTTTTGTTCTTTTCATTAACACATGAATGTCTTTTATCCAAAAAGTGTGTGATAAATTACAGGGAGGGTCTCTACAGATGTTATACAGAACTCTCACATAATTGACAATTTTCTCTCTCACACTCTTACTATGGGCTGTTTCTCTATGTCGGCAGGTGAGAAGCACTATGTGGCTACTCCTTTCAACACACATGACACTTCCACCTGATCCCTTCACTTCACTAGGACGGCTGTAGCCGAGTAGTTCTACATCATGATAATGCTGATAAAGCGATTATGACATTAATGCCAGCTAGACAGAATAAAGCTCTGTCTGTCATGACAATAGTACTGTACTGAAGGCCACTTCATCAAAATCATGGAAATTCACAATAATTAGGCCTGTGCTAAAAAAGTCGACGCAAGTAAGCCAAGTGATCTGTGGCCTATCGCAATAACCTCCATATTGTGTAAAACCATGGAATGAGTTCTTGCCAGCTACCTGACCAGCACAGTGGCTACTAAGCTAGATCTGCTCCAGTTCGCTTAAATAAGAGCAACAGAGGCCCAGACGACGCTGTGCTGACTCTGCTTAACACAGTCACAAAACACCTTATGCATCCTAAAGGTTATGCCAGAGCTTTATTCGCGGATTTTAGCTCAGCTTTTAACTCGCATATTCTCCTGAAAAGGCTCATTGATCTCAACATCAACACAGGGTTAGTTCTGTGGATCAGAGGGTCTGTGTTAGGGAGAACATATCAGACGTGCTGCCCACAAGGCTGTGTTCTTTCCCCTGTGCTATTCTCTCTTTTTACTAATGAATTTATGATCAATGAGAAACATTTTAGACTGTTTAAGTATGCGGATGACATGGCCTTAGTTGGCCTTTTACAGGAAACAGGTCCACTAGGTGAAGCTGCCTATCTGGCCCACACTACAGCCCTTCAGACATGGTGTCACACTAGCCAGCTAGAAATCAATGTGGCCGAGACGAAATAATTAATCATGTGCTGCACAAAACAACATTTGATCACAGAGCCAGTTTCACTTGATGGCCAACATGTTGAAACTGTGGGACACTTTAAATACCTCGGTACAGTCCTGGACACCCAGGTGAGCTTCTCTGTAAATACAGAGTATATTTTCAAGAGATGCTCACAGTGACCTTTATCATCTAAGGAAACTCAGTGGCCTCGGTGTCAGCCGGCAGATTTTAGAATTAGTGTACAAAACTATTGTTGAGAGTGTTTTAACCTTTAACCTTCCTGCCTGGTATGGTCACCTACACTGTAGATAGAAGAATAAACTGTTTAGGATTGTGTCAATGGCAGGCAAAATAGTTGGTAAACCCCAAAAGCCCTTGACTCAACTTTTTACAGAAAGGACGAGGAAGAAGGCGAGGAGTATCCTGGCAGATAGCTCCCATCCTCTCTGCAGCCAGTCGGGAGGCGCTATAGAGCCCCTCTGGCAACTAAACATGTGTTTAAAAAGTCTTTCATCACAAATGCCATCAATATTCTTACCTCAACACAGTGACTGAGCAGATCTGAGCCACAGACGCTGACATGAACTGTTTTTAATGTGTAACATAACCTGTCTCTGTTTTTTACTAACTGCTGTCTGGTTTTTAATGTCTGTTGTTTTCTGTGTTTTGTGAGCTGAAGACAAATTTCCAGCCTGGTGGACAATAAAGTTTGATTGTATTGTATTGATCAGTTCATATTGAGGGGCCGTCAGCTTTACAATTTAGTTTGGAGGGAGATTCGCTATCAGTGAAGTCAGTGCATTTTATGAGTAGGCCTTCTGTGACGTTACCCACCACAGGGGTCAGAGGTCACCACTCCTCAATCCCCAAGGATTTTCTTTTCAGTCAAATTTTCAATTTTGACGCATTTATAGATGAAAAGTCAAGTCAATAATCATGGTCAATGATAGATAAGTATGGTTGATCAGCATGTTTGCCAACCTTCAGACATCATAGTCTAATATGAGGATTAATCAGCCTGAGTTCATTAAAAAACTGAAATCACTAACTTTCTGTATTCTGTTTGGTGGTTTATGATGCTTTTCAATCATTTCTAGTCTATTTGGTAGTATATGTAATTTAACTTAATTTGTTCGACATCATGATAATGCAGATTTTTCAACCAGTGGTTATGACATTAATGCCAGCTAGACAGAATAAAGCTCTGTCTGTCATGACAGTAGAACTGTACTGAAGGCCTTTCCTTTACTTGGGTGACTCTTTACAGCCACCTGAAGACAGCAGGTATCTGTTAAATCTACAGTATCTGGAGTGATGAAGTGGCCTTCAGTACAGTACTATTGTCATAACAGACAGAGCTTTATTCTGTCTAGCTGGCATTAATGTCATAATCGCTTGTTGAAAAATTAGCATTATCATGATGTCGAACTACTCGGCTACAGCCTTCCTAATGGAGTGAAGGGATCAGGTGGAAGTGTCAGGTGTGTTGAAAGGAGTAGCCACATAGTGCTTCTCACCTGCCGACATAAAGAAACAGCCCATAGTGAGGGTGTGATTGAGAAAAGTGTCAATTATGTGAGAGTTCTGTATAACATCTGTAGAGACCCTCCCTGTAATTTATCACACACTTTTTGGATAAAAGACATTCATGTGTTAATGAAAAGAACAAAAAAAAAAATATCTATGTATGTATTTATTTGTGTATTTATTTAGCCTATTTATCTTCTACTGTTACCTCGATCCTGTGCTTAAATAATGTTACACTTTTATAGAATGACCAAACTATCTTCTTGGCTTTTATTTTGACATGTTTGCCTTCACTTCCTGGTCACGTGACTGCCGTTCTCCGCTCTTCGATTCAAAACAGAAAATGACAGAAAGAAACTTGAAGAAACTAAAATCGGATCGTTTTTTTAATTTGTTTTTTTCGTTTTTCGTTTGGAAACAAAAAACAAACAGAGCACCACGTGATTCCATTTTTCGTTTGTGGTTTAAAACGAAAAAACGAAAAAACCACGTGACTTCCGTTCTTCAATTAAAAACGAATAATGAGAAAAGGAATTCGCAAAAACAAAAAAACGGCCCGGTTTGGATCGGTTTTTCGTGTTTGGTTTGAAACGAAAAAATAAAAAATCGTTTTTTCGTTTTTGAATTCAAAAGGAATAACGGATTATCCGATGATACCCAGACCGTTATAGCCCTTTGGGCTACAACCCTAATAAAGGATGGAACGGGTGAAAGACGGAACGGACAGTCTTGAGGGAGTTGTGAGAGGAGGGAAATGCCTGTTGATGTACAGAAAGAACTGTGTAGAATAATTCATCAAAACGACACGTTTGATGCGCACATAAGCACGGAGGGTTCTGTGGATCAAAACTACACTTAATGTAACCAGCGGATATCTGTTGCGTCTGTGCGTAATGTTGGCTTGACCGCGCGCAACATCCCTCTCTATAGAGACTGCAGCGGTGTGCCGTGCTGGCTCTCTGTATACTTATCTCATGCGCACAAATTAATTAATGAGTGGAACATGATAAACGTCTATGTAAGTATGATATTATTATTTTCGTTGTGGTAAAAACTGGGAAAATTTTTTAGTGCCTGTTGGAAACCTGGACATTTGTGTGTTTTACAGATATGTGTCGGGACTCGAGACACGTCAGCCGGGGCGTCTGGTCACCATAACTACAAGGCATGTGTGGCTGGACCGGCTACGTCAACAAAGCACAGAGAAGCTAAAATGTTACAGGTAGACATTTCTCTACTATATCTTTACATAGAAATAGTTGTTTGTTGCTATATTAAAGCTCTGAATCCTGTTTATAGAAGCTTTATGCTGAGTAATAAATCCAAGCTAACAACCTAACCCAGCTAGTTAGCTGGCTAGTGAGGTAGCATGTGTAGTATTGTTAAGATTGAATAAAAGGAGAGATCAATTTCTGTTTCCTTACACAGCAGCTAGCTGGTTGATTCAGACACTGAACTGAACACCGATTCAACACTTTGACAGTGTTGTTGCTTTGAGTAAAAAGAGCTAGCTGGCTGAATTTAGGTAACAGTTGGTGAGCCTGCTGGGGGCACATGATTGGCTGAAAAGTGTGTTGACACCTTCACTGTCATCGTTTTGGGTCAAATGCTATTATAAAAGAAAATCAAACTTCTTGAAAGTACATATTGAAATATAACTGTCTAACTATAATTCGTTGAAATGAAATTAGAATGAGTTTACTTTTCATAGTAGTGAATTGAAATAATTTTACTTCACAAGTATATATTTAACTCTTAATTACTTCTAATTTTTTTATTAAATATTGAAAACAAATTGTGACATTTCATCATCAACAATTTTGGGAGGGGATATTTGAAAAGTAATAGGTTGAACAGCAAGTAACATGACTCAGACCCAATTATTAGACTATAAGTGTTCATGTAGAGTGCACTTATTGTACAAACAGCATATTACAATTTCGGAGTCCTTTTCAGTCATCCTAATCCATATGCAGTCATGTGCAGTTGTATAATGTCTTCTGTTGCTCTGGATGAGTGTTTTTGTCGAGTCTGAAAAAAGAAAACCCTGACATCATCAGGGTTTTGGGGTTATCCCCCAGGACTTTTGGCCTCTACTGCATGGAAGTGCAATACTAAACCCTTTAACATTTGTTCTTGTCTTAAAGGTCCCATATCGTGCTCATTTTCAGGTTCATACTTGTATTTTGCGTTTCTACTAGAACATGTTTACCTGCTGTAATGTTAAAAAAACACTTTATTTTCCTCGTACTGTCTGCCTGAATATACCTGTATTTACCCTGTCTGAAACGCTCCGTTTTAGTGCTTTTCAATGGAATTGCAACGGAATTGCGTTACTAGGCAACGGCTTGGGTCCACGTTTACTTCCTGTCAGCTGATGTTATTCGCATACACTGCAAACGGGAAATAAACTGAGACACATTTAGAATATTTATGTTTAAAACTATATAATGGTCTAAATAATGTATATTTGTGACATCACAAATGGACAGAAATTGGCTTGTTTCAAACGCACAATTTCTGAATACGGGCTGTGTGTATTTCTCCGTATATTGAGCGTTTTGATAGTTTAACAGTATTTATACAGCACTTAAACCTGCTTTATAATATAAAAGACCTGAAACTTTTTTCACTTTTTACAATATGGGACCTTTAATCAAAACCAACACTAATTTAAAATAACCAGTTAAATTCCTTGTCATTATTTGATAGATATTTAAATTAAATATTTAAATATATTAAATAAGGTGTACTTAAAAGAACAGTGTGTAGCATTTAAGGGATCTATTGGCAGAAATTGAATAAAATAAGTGTGTTTTCGTTAGTGTATAATCACCTGAAAACGAGAATCATTGTGTTTTTGTTAGCTTAAAATGAGCTGTTTATATCTACATACGTAGCAGGTCATCTTCACGTAGCTGAACGCCATGTTTCTACAGTAGCCCAGAACGGACAAACCAAACACTGGCTCTAGATAGGGACATTCATGGCCACCGTAGTTCTCTTACACACTTGGCACACGGGAGAAGTTGGTTGCATCTGCAACCTCACCGCTAGATGCCGCCAGATCCTACACACCGCACCTTTAATTGTTCCCAACAGAGGCTTCAAGGCTGCATCGAATGCAGTGCTGCTTTTTTTAAAGAAGAATTTACCTTAGTGCTTTGATGCAGATATGAGCTCCAAAACTGATCAAGATTAAGATGTTTATAATGTAGACCAAATATATTAAAGGACCATTGTCTCAAATGTCAGAAACAGACAAAATCAAGTGTTGTATTTGGTTTATTTCATCTTCTGTCTTATAAACCACAGTCAGCAAAGCAGTCTAAAGTCACAGAGACAACCCTGATTGTTTTCAGTTTTCCTTTACTACTTTGTTAAAGTCTCTTCTTTTTCTCCAGATCTAAAATCTTAAAACTCAAAGCAGGATACTTAGAGATGAATGTGATTCTGAGCAAATGGCCCGACGCCAAAATACACTATTTTGGTTGAGCCGGCGAAGCAGGTGAGGCCTGCTGAACCACGCAGAGCGCTGAAGAGCTCAGTGACGGGGTGATGGTGGGGACTAATGTGGCGACTGCGACTGCAGCCGCTTAAATGCAGACTGTATGGTGTGGGTTCCCAGTTCGCTCCCAGTCCACGAGTCCATTCCTTCTTCAGGGAAAAGCAAAGCTCGGGACAACTGATGCGGAGGGGTGAGGTGAGTGTGGCAGGAAAAAAGGAAGGGGCGGCTGTTGGCGATGAAAGGTGAGCATGAAAGAAAGACTGAAGTGCAGTGAGTGTGTGTGTGTGTGTGTGTGTGTGTGTGTGTGTGTGTGTGTGTGTGTGTGTGTGTGTGTGAGGGTAAGGCTGTCTCCACTTTTTCCCCTCCACCTCACTGAGGCTAAGGCAAACAAAATGCCAGCAGAATTAAAAACATAAAATTACAAAACAGAAAGAGGAAAAAAAAGATTTAAAAAAAGCTAATTAAGCAAAGCTGCAGCCCCGGAAAGAGGCACGTCGATGGTGATACTGCACAAAAAGAACAAAGAAACTCAGAGCCCTCCTTCTCATAAGAGGCGTCTTTACCAAACAGCACCACAATGACATTTACTTCAACAACGTCCATGATCTCTGGAGTGACAACGCACCCGGTCATGTGACTGACCGCACCTGTCCATCATGCTGCAGACACTGGGGAGGCTGGCAGTTGCTTGACATTGGTTTGGCTCATGAAGTACCTGAGCGAGATTTAGGACAGGGACTGAAACTTGACACGGTGAGCACGTACGTACGTAAAGAGTGTCTCAGATGCAACCAATTAACATGCAACTCATTTAACGCCTCAGACAAAATCAAAACCAAACAAACCTGGCAGTAAAATCTAAATCATAACCCAAAGACGGGGGGGAAAAAAAACCTTACAGGAGGTTTTATCAAAATGAAAGATGGTCCAAACAGAGTGGCGGGCAGGTGATCCCTGGTGTGATGAGTCACATAAGCTAAACCTACAGTGCCGTGTGCTCAGAGGTTGTCGTGACTGCTTAGAAATAAGAAAGCTGCCCCTCATTGTGGTTAGATAAGCAACCAGGATCAACTTCTATTTTTGAAGCCATAAAAAGATGGCATGGCGCGCAAGGGACAAAATAAACAAAAGGTGGGCTTTTGAGACCGGCGCACTCACGGCGTCTGAAGCAGGTCGAAAAAGGGCTACTTTTGCCATCTTTTGATTCCACACGGGAGCAGAACGTTTAGTCAATCACAGGAAAATCTATTTGATATCTTTCCTGTCACTGTTGTGAGTAGATGGTAACGCACCCATCTGCTACTCTAAGTATATAAAAAGAAAGTCGGACCTGGAAATGGTTTGTATTGCTATACTGTGGCACCTTTGGATGCTGTAGGTCGGGTTCTGGGCAGATGCTGCTATCACCTCCAAACTGAAGCACTATTTTCTATCAGAAACGTCAGGGGAGGAGCTTGAGGCTGAATCATGTGAGGTTTTTATTGCTTTGCAGGGCAGGTGGGCGGGTACCGCAGGCTCCCTGGAGGACTCCTCTCGCTGTGCTAGATATAAGGGTATGTATCATCCTAGGGGCAATGGAGGTTTTCCCTTTTTACAGGTTAAAAAACAACAACAAATAAACCAACAACAACAACAACAACAACAAAGGGGCTTGCATGAAAAATGTGATTATGTTTGGCACGCTGGGGTCAGGGAAGCAAGGAGGAGAGTTCTAGCATGGGAGCAGGCATCTTTTTTTGGGGTTCAATTAACTCCAAGGCTGTGACGGCCCACCGTGGGGCACATCTGTGCTATGATCCACTTTAACACACACGCACGCACGCACAAACACTCATCCCGTCTGCCTGGTCGACGTGTCAGAATGAGCCTCTGTCTCTGGGTCCGTCTTGCCAGCGGTGCCGCAAAGTAGCCAAACTCTGCGTCCTCTGGCTACGAGATGGCCATTAAAATGAATAGATAAACACACACCGGGGTCCAGCGGAGGGCAAGTCTGTGTTTCCTGCACCAGTGAATGTGTTTTAACAGTGTCCTCTGGGCAACTACCCACCCTCCCCCCTCGCCATTTTTAGGGTTCGCTGGGGTCACAGTTCATTCAGGTAGTGATGCTCGCTGTGCGGCGAGGAGGAGCCCCAGCGATCGGTGGGTACCACTTCTTTAAAATAGAACCTCTATTCTTCTGTATACGCTATTTAAATATACACACTCCTCAGCACAGCCAAGTCTACAATCATTAGCTTCATAATAAGAATAGGAATAAACAGTGAGAATAATAATAATATATATATATATCGTCGTTCGTAGCACAAGTTTTTGTCAGCAGCCATCACTAGAACATTCAGGGTGGTAATTGCATATGTACAACAAAAACGTCATTTACATCCCGGAGCTGGAGGCTCAGGGTCAGAAGTCATATTGGGGGGCCGGGTGGGGTGGTGAATGCTGGTGTGTTATCTGAGCCTCTTCTCTGCTGAATAGATGGACATGTAGTAGTCGTTGCTGCCTACCGCCAAGTGGGGCTGGAGGGAGACAAAGAGGGAAGGCAGATTAGACAGTCTGGTTTATTACAGGTGGGATGATGTGTGTGAGCAGAGGGTAAATGATGTGTGTGAGCAGAGGGTAAAGTGTGTACTGTAGCAAACCGACACAGTCTCATGGCTCTTTGTGAAATAGTCATGAAATTTAATTTATTTGATTCGTGTACATAGACAAGAATTTCCCTTTTTTTTCGTGACGCTCGGCACGACTTCCAACAACATATTTTTTGTGCGTTTTCCTACGAATGTCCAGCAACATGTGATGCACATGTCAATTTCCGCCCCAGTCATTTCAAAATAAAACTACTTAGTTAGGTTTTAAGAATAGATCGACTTTGGTTAACTAATTCGTAAGCTTTAGGAAAAGATCGTGGTTTGGGTTAAAATAACTCCGTAATTGCTGTATCTTAAATACTGAAGTCACGTGATGACAAAAACGACTTAGTTAGGTTTAGGAAAAGATCGTGGTTTGGGTTAAAATAACTCCGAAAGTGCTAACTTAAATAACTTAAATACGTAAGTAACGTGACAAATAAAAGCACTTTGACTTGTGGTTTCACATGGGACATGAACACCTGTCCACCCCAACCTCCTCCGTAAGCGCCGTTCACATCTATACTTCCCGGTTCACAATTACGTGGATTACATACGAATTGATTGTGTGCTGACCATCACAAAAAAAAAGTGCAATTCGTGTCGATGTACACGAATCAATACATTCAATTTCGTGATTATTACACAAATTGCTGTGGGACTGGGCTGAGCAAACACAATATGTTGAATTGACTATTTAGAATACAGTCAGAATGACCTTCACAAATGCAGTGGTAATCTAATAAAGCTTAAACGCCTGCTAATGCAGCAATATAAAGTTAGCTAATGCTAGCTTCAGTGCCAATGAGCTAAAGTAAAAGACAAGAGTTCCCTGAGCAGAAAACTAATGTGTTTGGTACATGGAGTGCCAGGAAAAAAGTAGGTAGTTCATATCAAACTTTAAAATACATCTGCATGTGCAGTTAGTGCTGAAACTAAAAAAAGCATACAACCAGGACCTGTAGTTATCAACCTAAAGTATCAAAACAGTTCTAACTGGGCAAACAACTGCATCTTAACATATCCATACAAACAATATTAGCATGTATTTGGAGTCGTGTTTCTTTATACACTCTAATTTTAGCTCTGTTTTGGTCTCCAACACCGCCTGAGAAAAAAGTGTGGTTCTTTAGCTGATAAATGCTCCACTATATACCAGCTAGTTGCTAATGTTGTCTATTTCTGGTTTGGTGCTGGGCAGGTAGTGTACAGGGGGTTCTGCTCAGCTTTTTTCACTGAAAACAGACTGAAGGTACCAAAAGAATGAGCTAAAAGAGGCTAAAAAGCTGTGCAGAGTCGGGTGATAATTCTCTGTGGATTCATCACTACAAGGGACCCCTTCACATTACACATAGTGGTTTGTTCCATTGTTTATACATATTATGGACAAGTGCAGCTTTAAATGCTAAGTATTTCAATGTCATGCTTCCTTGTACTTCTTCTGCTCGACATTTCAGAAGGAACTATTGTACTATTTACCCCACTACATTTATATGACAGCTATACTGTAGTTACTTTAAGATTTTCAACACATACCATCAATTAGCAAAATATCCTGCATTAGTATTGATTAAACTACCAAAACTCCACAGAAGTCATTCTGAAATGTTTGATAACTACTGGCCCAGACGTGCGACTGCATGAATACTGCTGTGGCCGTGTCATTGTTAGTTTACCCAGTGAGGATGGAAGGCTAAACAGCTGATGGCTCCAATCCTTTGTCCCATGAAGCCGTCATAGTACTTTATGTTGCTGATCACATCGCCGTTAGAGTTGTAGACCGCTATGAACTGGTTCATCGAACCACTGGAGAGCAGAGGATAAAAGAAAGAGAGAGAGAGAGAGAGAGAGAGAGAGAGAGAGAGAGAGAGAGAGAGAGAGAGAGAGAGAGAGAAAGAGAGAGAGAGAGAGAGATAGCATCATATCAATCATACGCTGTGTGTACTGCATTGATTTCTTTTGTGGTGATATGTGACCTTCTCGATGGATGTCAGGTGAATCGTCCAGTTAAATTTGTTTTGTTGGCCAAGCCAAGTAAATACATGAAGAATGATATGTTACTCTGCTCATTTAGAAAAAAATGGAACAAAGTAAGGACTACGGAAGCCCAGAGAGGCAAGTGAGAAAAAAAATCTGGTGAACCATTTTCTAAATCTGATCTAAATAGTTTTCTCTCCTGTGTTTATAACTTCAGAACTGGATCATCTTTTCCTGATTTTTTTCCTATCTAGAATATAGAATAGAATAGAAAGCTTTATTGTCATCGTATTAAATACAACGAGATTCACATTGTGAAACAGGTGAAAAAAGAGAGTTTTTCCAGGTGAAATTGGTTTACCTACATAACTTGCTGACACATAATATATGTAGCTTGTGTTTAGAGTGCATGGAGAAATTAAAACTCACCTGGAAGAAAACATGAATGCTTTTAGTCCTACTTAGAACATGGTGTAGTGGTGCACTTCAGCCTCTTGTGGCCAAAATGATTATTACAACAACAAACACTTAATTTTTCCTGACTAAAAAAAAATGGTAACACTTTATAATAACCATCATTTATAAATGGTAAATTGATTAGTTAATAATTATCTTACTGTTAACAAACAATGAAAAGATAATTAATGATGTTTACTTATTATTAGTAATGCTATAATTTCTTATTTTATCATTAGTTTGTGTAATATGAAATTATTAGTTTATAAATTATATATTGTATCATAGCTGATTCGGAGACAATAACAATGACATTCCGATGACATTAGTAAACTATTTATTAACCATTTATTGTTGTACACATTATAAGATTTTATATACTATATTAAGTATTTGTTAATAATTACCAAATGATTTGTAAACCTTTTAGATGGACCAGAACCCAATTATTAACCATTGACCAAGTGTTAACTATCTAAATAATGTTTATAGATGCTTTGCAAAGTATTTATTAACCATTTAACAAGTTATTATAATCATCATTTGCAACTTTATAATAGCGATCCATATAATGTTCAAAGACGGTTTACAAACCTGTTATTGACACTTAACAAAAGTGTAACAAATATGTAATGTTTATAGATATTTTACATACAATTTCTTAAAGGTTTACAACAAAATTTGGAATCATTAACAAATACTTATATATATAGTATATAAAATGTTATAATATGTGCAACAATAAACTGTTAAAATATAAATGTTTCACAGATGAAAAAAATGAAGGAACTTTTTTTAAAGATTATGCTGGCAAAACCTTTTTTCCACCTGTTCTTAAGTCATAAACACAGGAGAGATAACTATTTAGATCAGACTAAGAAAATAGATCAACATAATTTTTTTTTTTCTCACTTGCCTCTCAGGGCTTCCGTACAAGGCAGAAAAGGAAGAATGAAGGATCTGACCTTAACATCGTGGACACTTGATGAGCTTATGCATCTACACAAACAAACTCACCAGGCGAACAAGTTGGCCTGCGGGTGGATGTCCAGGGCTGTTAACCCCTTCACTGTCTGCAGCACATTGATGGAGTCTGGTGTCCGCGGTTCAAAGAATCGAACGTCTCCGTTAACACTGGCGGGGAAACCTCAAAGTCAGTACAGGTAAAAAAAATAAAATAAAAAAAGGTTTGCATGAATCTTAACAAAGAAAGAGTATACCTGACACTGATGATATGTCCGTCTGTCTCCTTCTGTAAGTGAGCTTTGACCACCCAGGCTCCGTGCTCCCTGTAGGTCATCACCCTGCTGCAGAAACACACAGCAGACAGATGCTGTCAGATGTCAGCTAAGGCAACGTTTAGCTGTGTGTTTCTTCACTAACAGGAAACACGGGGAAATAACACCAGAGCTGTGAGACTGTGAACATCATCAGCTCCAGTGTGCTCAAAGTCTAAAAAACTGTTATACAACAATTATAAAGCCAAAGGATGTATCATAAACTCACCCACTGGTGTTCAATAAGTGAGTGAAAAAACACCACTAATTTCTTCAATGCATCTTGTTTTTTTAGGTAGTAGCTGGCTAAGTTTAAAGCTAGAGCTAACATACTGACATCATATGAAACCATAAAACCTGATGAATCCATCGGTACCAACCATGTCATACTAGCTTGTCAACAAGGAAGTTAAATAACGCTCCAAACGTATGCTAAATTTTAGTGAGGAAAAACTGTCATGGCCATTATCAAAGGGGACCATTGACCTCTGACCTCCAGATATGTGAATGTAAATGGGTTCTATGGGTACCCACGAGTCTCCCCTTTACAGACATGCCCACTTTATGATAATCACATGCAGTTTGGGGCAAGTCATAGTCAAGTCAGCACACTGACAGCTGTTGTTTTGAATGGATTTGAACCATGTTGGAACTTGTGTGTATGTGCTGATGCCCTTCCTCCTGTGTGGCATGCAGAGCAGGGGATTACCTTCTTACCAAATAACTTAAAAAAGCTCCAGCAAACAAAAAACAGCAGTATAAACATACAACAGCATATCTCTTTCTGCTGTAACATGTAATAAAGATGAAAAACCACTGGGTGGCATCATGGGATCATGACTGGAAAAAAGAAACACCTATCTCCTGGACAGTGGCCTCACAGCTGAACATGAAAAACCCTACAACCATACTTTTAGAACAGAGCTTGTACCTGAATACCCACTACCCATAATGCACTCTGTTAAACTTGGTCATATACATCCTGACTACAGGTGTGATAGGTAGTGCATTTGAGCTCCCTAAATGTCAATGAAAAACACTTAAAGGGACTGTATGTAACTTTTTACACATAGAAATCGTTTTTATTGCCAATGTGTGAACAGGTTGTGAACGTCATGCGCTCGTGAGTGCCCCGATGTAAGTAACATTCGGTTAGAAATGGGAGTCCGCTAACGCCAACAAACGACCAGCCCCACCACAACTCAGACTGCAACACAAACTCTACGGAAGCACAAAAAAACAAAGTTATATCTAGTGAAGCCCGTCTTGCAAAACAGGAATGTGACCGACATCGGGGGAGAACTAGTGTTGTGGGAGAATAGCTGAGCCAGTGCGAAGAGTGTGTGTGCACGTGAGAAGTGAGTGGTGAAGCTAGAGAGAGGGAGCGGCGGCGTGTGTGTGAGGAAACGAGTTAGTTAGTTTAGCTTTGAGAATATCAAGTGAAGGTTCTTTGGAAGTTGCAGTTTGTGCAGAAATAAATGCTGCAGCTCCTCCAGACCATCAGAGGTTTCCTGTGTCTTGTTTCCCTGCTGCAGAGTGAAGTGACGGGGGGTTAACTCCGGAGCGAGTAACGTTATTGACCAAAACTCCGGTGTCTCCCCTGTTCCTTCTGACCATGGTCGGGAGGCTGAAGCAGGAAAAATTAACGCAAGGATCAACATCGACCGGGCCTTCGATTCATGGAGGGACCTTCGGTTGGTAAACTAACATTACTGCAAAGCACGTGAAATATAGAGTGATATTGTGGTTTTAGCTGCTAATGTTGCTAACGTTAATTAACATGATCAATCCCATTCAGTCTCGTGTGTGTCAGTAGTGTGAGCACGAGCGCGAGCAACAGGACGCTGACTGTCGCTGACTCTACAGCCACAGGTGTCGCTGTTTAGACTGTAAGACACAGTTTGTAAACTGCTGTATACGCGAGTCATGCAAAACATTAGATGAAGGGGATTCCTAACGTGATGACCTGTGTGTGCCTGTCTACTGGTCCTGGACTAATCTCAGGGGGAGCAACATAGTTGCTGAACGGTGTAACTCCATGCCTGAGGGGAACTGTTAAATTAGCTTTACTTAAAGATTAATGGGCCACTTCATGGTTTAACTGCTTTGTTTTTTCCCCCTTCGGGACTGAAATTAAAATAATGTAATGTTTAACCAACTGGTGGGGATAGGGCGCCACCTGGGTCCATTAAAAGTGGTGGCAGCCCAAAGGCAGATTTACAGCACACTATATATAATAAGTATAGATTAGAGGAGTGAATAATGTAGGACTGTGTAGGAGTTAATGCCCACAGAAACTGCTGTGTGTGTGTTCTTCAGTGTATTTAAATAAGGGGGAGACAGTAGAAGAAAAAAAGAGGTGGTAAATTAAACTGTAAATTAATAATCAGTTTAACCTTCTCTGTGATGAGACAATGATGAGGTCAGATGGAAGAGAGAGAGAGTGGGAGTTTTACCATTCATTTGGACCCATCCTCCTATCGAACACGCGTACAGATCCGTCACCCAGACCGGCGACGATGAGCGAACGCTGGGAGTCACAGGAGAGGCTGGTCACACAGCTGTCTGCTCCTGTTGGGATGTCCTGGTGGACACACACAAACACAAAAGCCCACATTAAAGGCTTGTAAAGCAAACTACCAAGGCGTCAATACAACACTTATTTCACATGAAACCTTCTTTGAAATCATCAGTCATGAGCTCTGTTGAGTGTTGGCTTATGCAAAGTTGGACCCAGCATCAAGATGCAGCCACAGGCGAGGCTAGGCCATTTGTATTTGTATTAACTCCATCCATCAAGACAATGATTAGTACACTAAGGACCATTAGATGTGTAAAAACAAAGAAAACTACACTAATGGTTCTGGCTCTGCTACAGACTTCCATTAGTTCACTAAAACAGACAACAGCATGAGTACACTGTGCACTCTGCACATTAAATCACAATGTGAAGAGCTACAAATCAGACAAGATTTCTATATGTTTTAGTATTGATTATTAGTATTAGTATTTATTATATTATTTATTTTCCATAGTTTTGATGAAAACTCTGATTTTCAAATAGCTTGGTCAAGACAAGTTTACTTTTATGTATGACCACCTTTCATGCAGAAATACATCGATTCAGGATGCTCCTCCATCTTCAGTCTGATGTTAAACTGCATGGAGGAATGATATCTAAGGTTGCTTTCACACCTAACCTGTTTGGTTCAGTTAAAACCAACTCAGGTTAGGATGGTTCGTCTGGGCTGCTGTGAAAGCTCATTAGAACTCTGGTGCGGACCAAACAATGAACCCCTGAAAAGGAGGGTCTTGGTTTGCTTCCAGTTGGACTCTGGTGCGGTTCGTTTGTGGTGTGAAAGCAAACAAACCAACTACAGGATTTTAGTGAAAGCACCTACACTAACACTTATGTCAAATTGAGCATGTTCACTTGTTAATGTTAGCATGTTAGCATTAAGCTCAAATTCTACTCAAAGTCATTAGCTCAGAGAAGTATTGTGTCAAAACGTGTCGACCAAGAGAACATTTGAAGCTGCTGGAGGCGCTAAATTAAGTCCATGGACCTTCAAAGTCATCGTCTGGGGATAGACTGAAGGACAAACACAACCATGATTCAAGCCAAGGCAGTAGAAGGGTTAAGAATTCAGTCAAAACTTCACCATATACCTCAACTTAGAAAGGTTCACCTGTTTTAACAACAGCATTATTGGCTCTCATAGATCTCACTGAGCTTTGGAAACAGAACCAAGATGTAATCCCAAACTCCAGAAATAATGACAACCCTTTTAGGAGTAGTGTAGGTGCTTCTATGTGGACCCCTCCTTTAAACAGAACACCATCACAATGTTCTTTACAGACTACAAAACACATCAAACTGAATGAAAGACTAGAAGGAAGGTAGACACTTCTCCAACTTCGCAGACTGCTCAACAATGTGTGAATCCGTTCATTTTATAGGATTGATTCATCAAAAAATAAGAAGGGGCGATCTTCTTCTCTAACAGACCTGCAAGGTCTGAATGCCAAGTTTCTCACCAGCTGACAAAAAAGTTACTAAATGTAATCCTTGCACCAAATTTCAGCTGTATTCCTATTATTTGTATATATATTTGTGAGCTTTTGGAGAAAAACAGAAATACAACCAGATGCAGTGAGTGCAATACCTGGACCTTCATCTCTCTGTCGGTGTCCCAGATCCTGACGACTCGGACATCTCCGGACGTCATAAGGAGACCCGTCTCCTGCTCCCAGTCGACGACCATGCCTGCACCTACATCATAGGATAACACAGCTGTTAGACTTTAGACTTAGACTTTAGACTTTATTGTCCTACAAGGGGAAATTATTCTTCACAGCACTGTACTTCTCAGACACCAATACATACAACAGCACACAGTAACACAGCAACAGCAATACCACAGTGACAACAACAGAAAATGACGGACAGCAGCACACACTCAGGCCCGTTTAGCGACGCCTGTTGTTTAAGGTGGCTATGACTGCCGGTATCAGGCTTTTCCCAAAGCGAGCCCTATTGCACCTCAGTGTTCTGTACCAGTCACATCTTTCAATTAAAACAAAACAGAAAGTGGCTTTTAAAAAAAACAAATCCCAATACTGAAAAAAAGTTTCAAAAGGTGCCAAAAACCTGACATCTGAGTAGGCTATAAAATATTTAATTACTGAGAATAATTTGTACACAATATGTGAACTGCAGTTTTAATTTACGGTTGTTGAGTTAATTTCATTTCTAAGTGAACCCTCACGCACATAAACCCACACAGACACAGCTGTTAAACACACCAAGCATGTGTTGATCCCGTTAATACACAACATGCACAATCTGTTGGAGGTTTCAGAAGGCTCTAGCTGCCACATGTAGCAAGTCAAATGACAGATTAGTGCAACAGCTTCCTGCACCACTGTGTCACTAATAAATCCAACACAAAGCAAAAACAGAAACAGCTTTCTGCAGAGACAGCAGGTGCATCAGCAAGAACTTTTTATGTCGATTTATAAAGTTATATATCACACATTGTCACAGAGTCTGGGTTTTTGATGAAAGTTCCACATTTCTTAGTGTATAAACGTGTACGTCATGCAGATGGAAGCATTGTTTAGCGTTTTGCATCCTTCCCGTCAAGGCGAGCACTGGGAGATGCAGACACTGACCCTGGGACGGAGCCTGTCAGCACATTCTGGCTTAGATGAGTCAAATGGCACTCGAGTGAGAAAGTGAGGAGGGAGGAAGCTGAAGAAAGCGAGACTTTTCGCGTGTTGGCAGTCACAGCAGGAATCAAGCGAGCGCTGCCATGTCACTTTCTGGCTCAGTGATGCCTGGCGGAGGCCTGTGGCTACAGCCTAAAGGCGTCCATACGCTTCAAATGAAGTGTTTGGCGGATCCTAGATCAGTGTCTGAAATGCTCTCCCACCACAACTTATACATGTTGGAATCGGGGGGGCCTGGGGGGTAACTTTGCTGTAACTTCCCGAAAAGAAAGTTGACAACCTGTACGTGCCAATGAAGGCCACTTCATGCAGCAGGCAGGTGTGTAAAGGTGAGAATGTAAGCAGGGTTTGAACTTAAAGTGGCAACGGCAAGTCTTTTGCTTTAACTTATCATTATGAAGCACATGTTGATTGGACAATGTATTGGCTGTAGAATAACAACACCATTGGTGTTTAGGTCGGTTCCCTATAAGCCTCGCTTTCACTATGCAATTCTGTCTGTCCCCAGGTATGATATCCTGGGAAATTAAGGCTCGATTTGCGGCACGGATGTATAAGGAGAGCTGGATACAGCGTTGGAGGCTCCCGTTCATTCCTATGAGTGTCTCAGTGGTGCATGAAGCCAAAATGGCTCGACTGCCGAGTGATAAAGTACCCGGATTATCCGGCGATCTCCCGCAACCATCGGGCCCATAGAGCAGGAGCACTAGGGTTTCCTTTATCTCCTCCTCCCAGCCCTCGCTCCAGCCTTGGTCTGGGTTTCATTCACATGAACGGAGGAAGGGAAATAACTCTGGATTCAGCTATTAGTGCATTTAACAACTTTTAGGTCCTAATGATTTAAATAAAGACTATTCATGTGTTCGTACTGGGAAGTTGATTTACCAAAAAAATAATTATCCGCTGAGTTACAGACGTCTCTTTCCCAATGTAAGTCTATGGGAAAAAGTCTTTTTGGGCCCAATGCATCACGTGACGGACACAGAAGTTGTAGTACCACCGTTTGGCCACTACGAAAATTTGCTTCAAAGGATGTTGCAGGTCATGGTTGAAACCTTCGAGGACTGTTGTAAGCTTTGGAAAAAGTAACTAAGTAGAGCTCGAGTTAAAATAATTTGAAAATGTAAGTTGTTCGGATCCTGGTGGCTACACAGTTGTGGAAACAATGCACATGAAAACAATCTCCGTCTTTCTCTCACAAGGATGCTTTTACCTCTGTCGCTACTAAAACTTCGCTACTCATCACGCCATGCTTAATTTCCTCCATGTTGTCTTCATTGTCGTCCTCCTCCTCCTCCCTTAGTCACTTCCTCCTTCTGTTTTTTTCACAATCAATAACCATCTCCAGCTCACCCGCCTGTGTCATCACCTCGCTTTATATATCACTTCATTCTTTAAGCCAGCGTCTCTTCATCCTAATTGCTCCTTTCACACTACCTTGATGTGGAGAGAGAAGGATAAGGACTCCATTACTTTGCTCTTCTCTGGCATCGCAGAACAATAGTGAATCGGAGCATCATTTGTGACCCTCTCCCACCGCCCATCTCCTCCGTGTTTCTCCTTTATGAGTCGTGACTTATAGCTTAACTTTCTTCCACTGAGCCCTCTGTGACGGGGCTTTCTACTGCTCTACTTGGCTTGGGTCGTCAGGAAAACCCCCAATCCCCCAATGGGGCGGCTTCACATCCTCCAATGTGACGTCATCCTGCCCGCTCAGGCGTCACAACGTCACGCTGCCGGTAGCGTGGGCACATGGTGGGGGGGATAGCACGGGGGGAAAACCACTTCACAGGACTGCGCTCAGTCAGTGACACGTTCACAGTCGCACGCTTGATGCTGGCTCATTTCAGAGGCTGTGAGGAGAGAGGAGGCATTCCCTTTGAAGCTGGCAGCTCTGTGATGAGGAAAATCTGGGTTACAATGAGAGAGGGCTGGAGAACGGAAGATTCCCCAACACAAAAGCGTGTGCATGTATTCCCTCTAAAATAAGCAGCACACATGCCACCAAACCTTTATAAGATTTAGATTCAGTTTCTCTATGCCTCATTATCTTTCCCTGTGTCCTCCCATGATGAGAAATCAATGGTGCATTAAATATAAAGTGCATGAGCGAAGATCCCCACAAGACTAAGCACTGCTAATGGTCTAATTGTCTCTGTGTTTTGTTTCCTATTTTAAGCATTGCCAGATCGACCTGCTAGGGGGCCCTGGAGCAAAAGGTAAGATGCTGGGCCCCTATAGACGCCCTGTTCCTTTCCACTCTGTGCTGGAACTCTACCCGGCCCCATGTTTGCAGTGTGGTACTTTTGATTAAACAAATTAAATAATGAAGGTCTTAACTAGACTTTGATAAAGTGGCCCTCGAGACAGGGCATCAAAGTGAAGGATTATGCCGGTATATTAGAACTTGGATCGTATTTTTGTGGGTCTAGCTATTGTTTCTATCAGTGATAATAGTTTACTAAAGTAACTGCTGAGATGTTGGAACTCTGAACACTGTTAAAAAGAAAGCAGACGGGACAAAAAATAGGCGCAGTTAGACGAACATAGAATATGTAAACAAACCCCCAGGTCTACTTATGTGGAAGAGAAAACAAAGGCAAAAGGTCCATTTTTCAATATAACATCATACCGAGGCAGATGGCCGCCCACCCAGAGCCCGGTTCTGAAGAACGTATTCTCATTGGGGATCTCTTGTTGTTTCTCTAGATTATAGAGTACGGTCTAGACCTGCTCGTCATGAAAAGTGTCTTGAGATAACTTCTGTTATGATCTCACACTATCAAAATAAAGTGAATTGAAAACCCTTCACGCAAACATAACTTCTAATTAATCCCATTTTTGAAAACTACATTTAATCCCTTATATATACTTAACTTTCTGTGTTACAATTCTATTGCAGCACAGTTTTCCCTCCAATTCCTTAATGTGTGTCTCTCAGCAAAAGAATTCCACCAACTCTGTTCAGAATGAAGAACCGCTAGTGGTAGTGCTACCTTGGCTACCCCCGTCGGTCACGCAACCCTCGCCTTGCAGGTCGTAGTGGTCCGTCCAATGTTCAACTTTAATCTATTTTACTCACTATAGTTGTGCAATCAGAAATTATCAACAGCATTTTTTGTGTTCACTTTCGATAATCTAGCTAAACTGTTTACTGTCCGATTGTGTTTCTTGCCTCCTTATTGTAGCGATGTTTTCAGATATCAGTAATTACTTTAATGCAAAAAATGTTTTTAAAACCGGTAGAAAAGATGGGCAAAACTAACTAAAGGAGATCCAAGTTGTAATGAATTACAATTATCCTTTGGGTAATATAACAGGACCCACCATAAGGCCCCACAGTTTTCGCCGTGTATTACAAGCCCTGCGGCAAGCTAGGCCTAAGTTGACTCCCCACCGGGCCGAAGCATCCGGGGGTTGTCTTTTTGATGTTTTTGGCTGGACTGTAGAGGGCCAGCCCTACAATCACAATAGTCTGTCACTGACTGACTGACTGATGAAGTTACACGATTGGTCTGCCGAGTAGGCGATCTAGTTCTAAAATGAAACCAGATTCAGCAGCGACATCATCGCCTATTACTCTCTTAAAATGCTTTCAGGAGCAGATTTTGCTGGATTGTTTCCTGTTTGAAACGGCGAGCAGAAAAACCAGCGACCAATCAGGTGCATTCCATGTTAGGGTACGTCACCGCTTGAACGGCCAGTTGAGTGGAGCAGCGCGTCCTCTAGTGTCCTCGCTCGACTTGGTGGACATGTAGCGCTGGATTTAACATTATAGACATGACCGCTGACTATATATGTGTAACATTTAGCCAGAAATTCACAGACTGACCGTACACAACCCAGACATAGACTCGGTTTACATAGTCTTGTTTAAACTAAAATGTGGAATAAGGAATAACTGGGTGCGTAGGTTGTGTGCGTAACGTTAGCAAGTTTCATTGTGCAGTAGAGATAGAGAGAGAGAGAGAGAGAGAGAGAGAGAGAGAGAGAGAGAGAGAGAGAGAGAGAGAGAGAGAGAGAGAGAGAGAGTTTGACGGTCAGTATGAAGTTAGCAGTAACGTTATAGCTGTGAACATAGCAGTGCAGTGTGTGAACATTTTAGGCTGTTTGTCAGTGAATAAATGCTACAACTCCTCAAGACCCAAGCCAAGTCCCTGTGTCTTGCTTGCCACTTGCAGATTAAAGTGAAGGGAGTTAGCCCCGAAGTCAGCCACAACTTCAGCTCAGGCTCACTTAAGGTGGCTGACCTTTATGGTGGATCAGCTATTCTCATTTTAATGACAAGTCGCTCCTCCGAGCTTTGCTCAGCACAAAAAAAGACACTTGGCTTTGGCGGGGCTAACAACTATTCTGGCTGAAACCCTGCGGTTGATACTGTGCTTTAATGGTGCATAACAAATGGTCCATTAAATTAGCACAAACCAGTTGACACACAGTGAACCTGGAGCTTTGGGACCCGTGGAGTTCTGGGGGCCAGAGCAGTTGCTCCCTTAGCCCAGTTCAGCCTTTCCGTGTCTCTCTGGCTCTCCATCCAACCACGCACTTCCTCTCACCCCAAACTCACTTCACTCCAACTTTTTCCCTCATTATCCTCTCCTCTTTCCTTCTCCACTTCAGGCGACCAGATGCTCCCTGACTCCAATCAAAAACAGTTTGCTGGGAGTTCAGGGGGTCACAGCTCACAGATCTGCTGCCTTAAACCCGACCCTTCAGTTTGTCTCACACGGTCAACACTCAGCTGTTCAAAACGGGATACAATCCTGCCTCAGAGGGAACCTTTGTGGGCCTGAGCGGGTCTTAGTTACCCACACACAAATCAATACGGACATGGAGAATAGAGATGTGAGAAGGATGGGCAGGAGCAAAGGAGTGTGGGCAATGTTTCCTCAGCTGTAAATCTTACCACCTTACAGAGGTGGAGGTATAGATAGCTTCAATGTTCTCTCTTTAAGCCTCATCTCTTTCCCTTACTTCCTGAGATCAAAAGTTCTCCCCCAACAACAATATCAAGAACAGTAATGATATTTTTCACAGAATGGCTTTCCCCACGTTGAATCTTCGACCGGGGGAAAAAGCTACTTTTAACACCACTAACAGCCGGACCGCCGGCAGTTAGTGGTAGATCATCTTGTTCCCGTGCCAGTGTGCAGAGATAATCAAACCTCATTTGTGATATATATATTTATTCCTTTGCATAGATATCTTTGTTTCACTCCTCTTTTCTCTCTGGAGAAGACGCCGTCCCGTGCATTCTTATTCTGCGCTATTATCTCCGGTGATGGACTGGCTCTCCCACACACTGCAGCTCATTAAACCAGTGCTGCGGCCTTCCTGGTTCTTTCCCCCCCTCAGTGTTTTCCTCTCTCTTCGCTTCATCGTGTTTGCTTTGAAAAGGTCCTCCAGGACTCCGGTAATAAAGCGTCTCCAGGATTACTGGGGACCTGCCTGGCGTGCAGAGAAGATGACGTTATCTATGGGAGCGCTCTGACTGGCGGGGACACTTCCCTGCTTTAGCATTTCTCTAACCTTTGAGGGCCAAGGCCTGACATTTAGGGAGGTAAAAAGCTTTGACCTGCCTGGTTGACAAAGACCTTGTGAAAGGAGGCATAACCTAAATTACATTAGTACTTGATGACCTGATTATTGTGGACAGGAGACCAACACTAAGTTCTTACATCATTTTAGATAATTCACAACAAGGGAGATCCCCAACAGTTGGAACTTAATGCCAGGTATGACACAGGGACTACATGAGAATCAAGCCCGATTCCCCCCTCCCGACAATCGTCAGTAAAGCCCGGATTTTTTTGATGGTTCTAAAGATGATCTTTCCAGATATTCTTGTGGTGTGAGATATGTTAAGATTGTTTTTTACATCCCCGATCTGCTCGGAAGTCCATCCTGGCCACACTGATTTCAAATTGTAAATATTAAACATGTCCAATACAGAGGACAGCCGATGACGCAGTCACATGGGAAAGAACGATAGCCAGTTGAGAACCAAGCTGACTGAAGAGGAAGGACAAGCACCGCCGTGATGGCGGCCACGGCTAACGTATGAGCTAATGTAAAACGTGAAGACTAAAGTAGTAATAGTAAGATCTCAGAAATGGAGGACCAACTTGTTAATTTGTGGCAACAACACAGGTGTTTATTTACCGTGTCTCCATGACTTCACCCATTATTTTTATATTTTTTCTTAGTGAATTTTCAGTACAGAAGGGCAAAATTGACATCAACATTCTTCCTGCCCGTCATCCCCCATGTTTGTTCACGTTTGATCGCGAGAGATTTTGCGAGATTTCATTTTTTTTAGTCAGGACTCTTGTTGTTCATGAATGAATCTGTTAGTGTGTGGTGGCTGTTTTGGCCAAATCGTTGCTCACCACACACTACAGGAACAAAACTGTTAAATTGAACATAACATGTCGTTGTGTGTGGGCTCTCTCTGAAAAAATCTTTTAGTGTGGGCCAGGCTTATGATTCAAACGACCTTATGAAACCCATCAAATCACATTGCAACTTTGTGATGGAGGAGTCAAATATGGAGGAATATCTCGACTCAAATATAGAACTCTACTATCTAATATTAAAAGGCATTGTGCACCTCTGTATGTCCCTTATGTAAGGGGTTTCTTTCATCTTAGGTTTAAAGGTCCACAATCTGCAACTGGTGTCGAGTTCTGCCCGGGCCTAAACTGGCCTGGTACTGACGAATTGAGACCCAAACGCGACCCAAGAACCAAGGCTATATTTTTGTTATTTCTTTTCTTATCAAGAGACATTTGAAAATAATCCAACCTAAAGCTTTTCACAGTAAAACGCCCTGACCCGACACACAAACAGGTTGCTGAACAATAAACTGGCTCTGATACCTCTTTCACACCAATGACCAGGGTCGGACCGGGGTTATCTGACACATGTTCAACCCTTCTTTTATCAGTTCAAACCAAGCTAGTCAACACGGGTTAATCCCTGGTCATGACAGTTCAACTACGGCCTAGGTCATAACCCAGGAGTTTAGGTGCTAGAAATGGGCGGCGGGGGGTTTACAGGTCTGGAGGATTACAGAAGAGGGGATGGTGGCATCATTGGTGTGTGAAAACGTAAAATGTCACAGAATGATGCATGTTTCTGGGGATAATATGGTGTAAATATAGTACATCTTATATGTTACGTGGAGCTGTAATGTAATGCAAAAACATACAGACAACATACAGATTTACAGCATCTGTATTTTGTAGTATCAATCAACACTCATTAACCTTTTTTCCTTTGTCTATCTACAGTACCCATTTATTTTCTATTAGACTACGTTGTGCTATTTAATATGATAATATAGGCTACATTTACAAAAGGATTACAGAAACATGGAGACTGAAATGTATATTTCACTCACTCCACCATCCCAGCAAAGATTTACTAAGTGGTTAGTTTACTACATGTGGCAACTGTTGGATAATGAACTTGTCCAGATGTAATAAAATTACTTTATACTGTATTTCATTTAGTTTGCTAATTGCTTGATAATGTAATGAACTGGGACTGGGTTTGTTACTTTATAACAGAGAGAACAGGTGACAGGATCTTTTTTTTTTTAAGTTTAAAAAGGTAACGTTACAAATAGAAAACGTGCAAACATGCTTTAAAAACAGATGTGCTCACAGCTGGCGGTACCGTGAGGTGTTTCTGTGTGCGGTGGACGCCTCTCTCATTCAGCAGCCTTGTTATGTTCACATACACTACGTTGTCCCTCACCGCAGACAGCCAGGAGCTCCCGCCCCTCAAGGTCTTACCACATATCTATGATGTTCACCTCTAATGCATCTGAAAACATTCCTGCTGCCGTCGCCCCGTTTGTTTGACCTACGGCGACCTGTGACAGTTGCGTCACGGACTGTGCGCCCCCATTTGTAGGCAAATAGATCTGTCCCGCCCCAGTTGATGGCGAACCTGGTGTGTGCCGTTCCCATTGAAATCGACCTTGGTCCGACCCCGGTCTGACCTACCTCTCGACCAGGGTCGCGAAGCCGACTCAGTCAACGCGGGTTAACCCTTTCATACACACAATCAATGCTGGTTCAACCCTGGTTGAGTCCTCGGTTTGAAAGGGGTATGACAAATGACCAAATGGTTTTAGATTTCCAGCCTTCCTGCTATAGTTGCACTTCTCCAACAACATATATGGGAGAGTAAGTTTCTGTCACTTGTCTACTTGGTGTTTTTTTTCTTGACCTACAGTATTCTGAAACCCCTCGCTTTGCATCCCAGTAAAGGCTGCAGACAAAAGAAGTGGGTCTGCCTCGAGGCTTTTTGTCTCATTTTCCTGAAATGTGCCTCTCTCCAGCTTCATACAGAGTCCCTGCCTCCCCGCTTCTGGATTTAGAAAGTTCCCAGAGCCTCGATGTTAACAAGGCACCATGCGGTGCAGCCAAATGTAGAACGGGACACAGCTTCTGCCTCCCAAAAGCCAAAGAGGAGAGGGCTGCTCTACTTTCACTTATGCAGCCAAAAGAAAAGGGACAAAGAGAAAGAAGAGAACAGGTAAAATACCCCCTGAGTATCTGCAAGGGGAGGGATGAGCAGAGGGAGGGGACGGAGGTAAATGAAGAAGGGGAAAAAACAAGTTGAAACATTATTAACAGTACGTGGATCAGAACTTAATTAGACTGACTAAATGTAATCTGTAGAGATGTGAAGTCTGTGTGCTGTGCTTTGCTGTAGCCCCAGGAATAGTTTCTCCAGTCTGTGCCAGCCACGGTTCACTAATTTCACTGGTTCCCCTGGAGTTTAACAGGCTAATCCCTCCGGCGGGACGGACTGGGTGGCTCTATGCTATTAAAGTCACACAGTACCGACACGCTCCCAATTAAACACTGACACCTTTGGGACCAGCTTAAATGGGAGTATTTTTTTTTTATACATGAGAGAAGCCATTTTGAGGTGAATATGAGTCATGGGTGCAGTGCCTGTTTGAAGAGAGACCACAGCCTCACTGAAGGCAAAAGCTATTTTCTCGTTCTTTAAATAAGCATCTATTTGAATGGAATTTTGTATGTGGATAAAAGCCAAATTGCCAATTACCTCCTTCAAGGCCAAGGAAGGTTATGTTTGTTTGTTTGTCTGTTTATTAGCAGGATTACTCCAAAAGTCTGCGATGGATTTGAATAAAATTTTTTGGAGGGGTGGGGTGTGGCACAATGAACAATCCATTCGATTTTGCTGACAATCTGGATCATGATCCGGATTCAGGCATTGTTTTTTAAGAATTCCGATCAGCATGAGCATTAAAACCACAGGGTATAACACATGCGCAGTGTAACTGATGACGCATTGATGACGCATGACCCCGCCTTCTTCCTTATTCGAGCAGAGAGATACGAGTGTGGATGTGTGGCGAGACTCCGAGGTGCGGCGGGAGCTGCTGTCCGTCCGCGGTGAGAAATAAAAAAGCAGTAGATGACGGGATGAGACACAACGTAGTGTAACATTATACAGACATAACAAGGCTGCTGAATGAGAGGCATCCGCCGATACGTTACACGTTGCCTGAGCAACAATAAAAAAAGCTCAGTTGACGACCTCCACATCTGCTGAAATAGCGTTACGTTTGCTGAGGACATTGGCTAGTCCTCAAAGCCTTTTTTTCTTGTAATATTAATAGGGCTGTCAAAGTTAACGTGATAATAACGTGTTAATGGCTCAGTTGTAAAGCTAGATGGAAGATATTGGCATCATATGAAACTAGAAAACCTAAAGAATTCATCGGTACCAACCATGTCATACATGCTGTCGCAAAGGAGGTTAAATAACGCTGCAAACTTACGCTAAATGTTGGTGAGGAAAAACTGGCATGGCCATTTTCAAAGGGGCCCCTTGACCTCTGACCTCCAGATATGTGAATGTAAATGGGCTTTATGGGTACCCACGAATGGTAAAAGAATGGTAAATGGACTTGCATTTATATAGCGCTTTACTAGTCTTCCGACCACTCAGAGCGCTTTACACTACATGTCAGCATTCACCCATTCACACACACATTCATATACTGATGGCAAAAGCTGCCATGCAAGGTGCCAACTTTGCCCATCAGGATCTGATCTAAATACTCATTCACACACCGATGGCTCAGCCTTCGGGAGCAATTTGGGGTTAAGTGTCTTGCTCAAGGACACATCGACATGTGACCCGGAGCTACCGGGGATCGAACCACCGACCTTCCGATTGGTGGACGACCTGCTCTACCCTCTTAGCCACAGCCGCCTGAGTCTCCTCTTCACAGACATGCCCACTTTATGATGATCACATGCAGTTTGGGGCAAGTCATAGTCAAGTCAGCACACTGACACACTGACAGCTGTTGTTGTCTGTTGGGCTGCAGTGGGCCATGCTATGATGAAACCTGTGAGGGTTTCTGGACAATATCTGTCATTGTTTTGTGTTGTTAATTGATTTCCAATAATAAATATATACATACATTTGCATAAAGCAGCATATTCGCCCACTCCCATGATGATAAGAGTTTTAAATACCTGACAAATCTCCCTTTAAGGTACATTTAGAATGGATAAAAAATGTGCGATTAATTTGGGACTAAATCGCGATTACATATTTTAATCGATTGACAGCCCTAAATATTAAACATACAGTTTGAAAAATACAAAGTATGTGAGGTTGTGACGAATGTAATCAAGGAGCCATTGTTTCAAATATTTCTGTGCCCACATTATCATTTAAACTGCATACAGTATGTACAGTATGTATTGTGCTAGAATTGAAGGCTGGACAGGCATAACAATAGTATCTAACGGGAGCAGGGCTGAGCATCCTATTAGTTTTAAGAACAGAGTGTCCAACTTGTTGAACAGGGCATGTTAGCACCTGTAGAAACACATCACGCCTACTTTCATCTTTTGGGATGACTGCCAGGGATGAAGTGATGGAGCATCACCGGACAGATGGAGGGATGGGGGATGGGGGGTGGCGGTGAGGGGGGGATAAAGGAAAACAAACAAAAAAGGCACGCTGCCGGCTGTTTAGAGCAACACCTTTGCTCTTGGAGTGAGGGAGTAGAGAAAAGAATGGGGACACTCACCTCCTTGCTTACTCCTGTCAAGATAGATGGAGACCCTTCTGGCCAGACCTGCGAGCAGGGGGAGGGAGTAAATGGAAGGGGGGAGGGGCAGGGAGGAAGGAGAGCGGGAGCGCAACAAAGCAAGCAACACATTAGCAAGGACCCCCCTCCAGTGCATGCGGACCAACACTATCGCACACACACTTAAAAGTATGACTTTGTGAGTATATTCCACATGCAGTCAAACAGCAGAGGGATGAACAAGGCTATGGAGGGCGGAACCTGCCAAACAAATAGATAAATGAATAAACAAATAAATGAGTCGATAACTAAATACTAAAAACATACATTTTGAAATAAATATAAAATAAATACAAAAATAAAGAAATAAATATAAAATAAATGCAAAAATAAAGAAATGTTAAAACATAATAAAAAATAAATAGAAGGGAAAATTAAACAGAAGAGTAAATAAATAAGGGAATTAATAGATAAATAAGATAAGTAGATAAAGATAAATAAATAAAGAAGCAAATTAAAACAGAAATATCAATTTCTGTCACATTTATCAATGAATTAATGGCTACATTTATTTTGTATATTATTTTTGCTACATTTAATGACACATTTATTTATCAAGTCATTTATTTATTCATTTATTTTTGATTTTGGCAGGTTCCGTCCTCCATACAAGGCTGCCGTTTCCCTGAGCGGCGTCTCCCGAATGACTTGCAGCGATGTGCAGGGATCAAAGGCTGGGAGAGAGGCAGGAGCTGAGCTGCTGCCTCTGCATTACAAACAGGGGCTGTGGAGGCTGCACAGGGACCCCAACCTCCAAGCCTGCAGGACACAGAATCTCAAATCTCTTCACCACAGGGCATAAAGCAGGCAGGGTGGAGTCGCTGCTCCACTAGAGCAGACTCTACTTGTGTGTATGTGCAAAGGACATACTGAAATAATTCAACTGGGTTGAAGGTGTTTGTGATCAAATAAATCCATTATCATCGTCATTCGGGAAAACTGCTCGCTGCCTTGTTCAGCCTCTCTCGAGACGAGGGGGAAAACACAAAACAATGTCAAAGAACCAGCAAAGTAACAACAAGCCAGACAAACACAGAGTCTACAGAGATGGTTCACTGATGAAGAACAGTACAAAAGCCTGTAGTTGGACGATGGGGACGGGATGAGTGAGGACAGGTTGTGTGTGAGAGTGTGTGTTAGAGTGTATGTGTGTCTAACAGCGTCAACCTGAGAAATGTTCACAGTCTTGTAGAAACAACCTATTGAGGTAGGGCCGGTTATTGGGCAGCGCAAACAGGGCTTGTGTAATATTTCATCGGGTTTTACATTATTAATGCCACTGAGGCAACGCTAAAAATAAAAAAAAAACAACCATATAATTATTGTACTCTATCTACAAGACGTTCCATATGGAGGACGGAACTTGCCACAATTCAAAATAAAAAAGAAACGAATAAATAAATGAATAAATAAATAAATGCAAAAATAACTTTTAAAACGAATACAAATAAATAATACATAAATAAATAAAAAGGAAAATTAAAGAAGATTAAATAAATAAGGGAATTGATAAAAAGATAAATAAATAAAACCAGAAATATCAATTTATGTCACATTTTATCTAGAAGACGTTCCTTATGGAGGACGGAACCTGCCAAAATCCAAAAAATCTAAAATAAATAAATAAAAAATAAAATAAAAATGTATAAATTAATAAAAACTAAATGCAAAAACAAATAAATAAATTTAAAAATTAATAAAAAAAATAGGGAATTAATGCAAAGAAAAATACGTAAAAAAAGAAATATCAATTTATGTAACATTTTATCAATTAATTAATGGCTACATTTATTTGAATATTATTTTGCTACATATAATGACATATGTATTTATTTATTGAGTCATTTATGTATTTATTTATTCATTTATTCTTTATTTTGGCAGGTTCCGTCCTCCATAGTTCCAAGCAATGGTTATAACTTTAATGATTATTGGGGAGGTAGTGTGTGAATGCAATTGGGGAAACTTTTTGTGTGTGAGAGAGAGAGATTGCAGATGTTTTTGTAGTTTCTTGCCAAACATTTGAACACCACAAGTTGAAGCTGGACTCTTCAGTAAAACTTTTCCAGGAAAGATCTCAGTGGAGTGGCTCTTTATATTAAAAGTGATGCCTCCACTGTGGTCTGAATGCAGAGCCGACACGGCGACTGTCACTAACGACACATCCAGGATAACAAGCACACCATTAAATGTTAAAGTCGGAGTGAAAACAAGGCTGTGTGGCTCGCTGTGGGAGAGTCCTCCGCGGGGGAAGAGCCTCTCAGGGCGATTTGTGTCGTGAGAGTCAGACAGACAGTGATGCTAGTTAAGTGTGTCGCCTCTCTGTAGGTCCCCACGGAGCTCTGGTGACTCTGTAATGATGGAGACACATATGTGCAAGCCGTGTGTGGTCCACGCCTCTGCATAGATATCCAGTCAGCCAGTGAGCTCGTCCTGACGGCTCTGCTCTCGTTGCTGCTAATTAGCTAAATATGTGTCTTTTTCTATACGAGACATGCTCTAAAAGAGCAATCTGTTTACCTCGCACAATACTGTCATCACATGCTAAAACACGGGGTCACAGGTCATTTAAAAACTTTTTTTCAAAATATGAATTTACCGAAGAGGGTATCAAGGATTCAGAGGAACATACAATCATTCCTACAGCTGTCACAGTTTCCTTAAAAACCTCTGTGACAAAGAATCGACGGCTGAGAAACGCTCGAGGCAGAAAAATGTGGAGCAGTGGAGAGAGAGAGAGAGAGAGAGTAACCTGGCGCGTCACACAAGTGGCTGGATGTCTCTGACAAGTGTGTCCTGTGGGTGTCAGGCCTGGTTCAAATATTTGCGAATAACTGCCTCATGAATTATGGAAGTGTGTCAACACAGAAGGTAAACATGGCAGCGAGTCCACCAACGTCTTCAGTCTGAGTAAAACCATCTATTAAATTCATGCAACACAGAGAACCCTCTGAGCAAAGAATGATGAATAATCTATGATTTAGGATTAATTTTGTGTTCTTAAACAAACTTTGAATGTAAATTTTCCCTCAAACTTAGACAGATATGACAGACATATGATGGATATGTGACAGGGTGAGACAGGTGAGGCTGACAACAGCTTTAAGTTTGAGTTACATTAGACTGATGGGACCGACTCCTGACTCACAATCTGAAACCTGCAGCCAGTGTAACACAAACTATTTACAACAGTGTGGGAGCAGAGTTGAACTCTGGATCCATACATCATTGCACCTGGTCAAATCAGTAAAGACCATCTGTGACACACTCTCCTGGATTTGACTGTATGACAACCCACTGTGCTGTTTCAGAATGAAAATGTGTTACTTTTTTAAAAGTACGCATGTATGGTAATCACGACATATGCTGTGCTACTGCAGTGGGCGTTATACTTTGGCTGGGTTTGATGGATAACTTCATGGTTACTGTGCTATGTGTTGAAGTTTGTGCCATTCAAACTCTCATTAGTGTCATCTTTTACTCAAGAGAGTGCATTCTGTGTTTAAAAACACCTAATCTCTATAAACAGATATCTTCTGAATTTGAATGCAGAATCTGTCGGCAACATGACAAGATTTGGGTATCTGAAGTGCTCTGGTTTCCATTTGTAATCCGTTTTGTAGTCCGAGTAGTATTGACCAATCACGTTTGAGCGGGCTTTGGTTGAATGCAGGTAAACTGTCCGTGCATTGGCCGAGATGCAATCTTGGAACCCATCTGCTTTTTATTTATCTGTGATAAATAAATATTTGTCAAAAAATATTTGGCAGGTGATTGGATGAACCATCCGTCAATCAAACTAACTAACTGAAAACATCGCCTTCAGTGCCGTTTTTTGCTCTTCTTTCAATGAAGAAATACTCTTTGTGTCCTCTCACGCTATAGTCTCACCAGGTCTCACACACCTAAGCCACGCTCGTAGCTGCCAGTAGCTCCTTACTGATTGGTCCGGCTGCCGTGCAAGGTTACCGAAAGGCTACTGCAGTAAAAGCTGTAGGACTGAAAGCTGGTACTACCTGGCTGCTCTGTGGGTGGGGAGGTGTGGAAATGTGACTGGGAGGGGTGGACAGTGGGGCAGTCGGCAAGTTACTACAGGAAGTACTGTGGGAGTATGGGTGGGTGGATGGATGGGGGGAGGTGGAGAGTAAAATAGAGCGTTGATCTTTACTGTGAGCGCTGCTGGTGGGCTGACCTCTGGTAGTGGGCAGCATGTCGGAGAGGCCCTGCCACGCCGTCACCATCTCCGGGTTCTTCTGGTCAGCAAAGTTCTTCCAGATACGTAACGCTCCATCGTCTGGAGAGAGGGGAGGGATGGGGGGGTAGAAAACAGAAAGAGAGAGGGGAGTAAAGTGTGACAGCTAGGAGAGGAAATATGGATAAAGCGATGCAGTGAGGAGCAAAGGCTGAGGCCAGAAGGATGTGCAGCACAACACTCGTTTCTACTCTTAGTGGATTTAGAAGTGCATGTTGAACTCGTGCAGGAGATTTGATGAAAACCTTGAAGGCTCTTTCAAAGCATGCAACACACGACATGACCTGAACACATACACACACACACCTCTCAAAAGAATCAATAGAGAATGTAGAGCAGCATCTTTAAAGGCTCTTTGCCTGAAAGTGTCTCGTCAGTGCATCCCGTCTCCTAACAATGAAGTTCCCATATAACTAAACTGCTTTCTCAATTACAGAGAGTTAGGGAGGATTTTGTCGCGAATTTCGTTTGTCTTTTACGTATTACAAATACCCCTTTAAGTCTGCAGGTGGCAGCGAGTGACGTAGTACAATGAGTGACGCGCAGAGCAGGTGACGTAGTGTATCGAGCCACCGTTAATGAAAAAACGTTGAATAAAAATGATATTGAATAACAGAGTGCTACAGGAATGAGTCCTAAAACCTAGAACTGAGTTAGCATTTTAGCACTTCCGGTTCCCTCGTCAGGAAGTCAATTGGTTTTTAGTTAGATGCCTGAAATAAGGTCTGTGGTTAACACAAGCTGAAGAGATTTAAAGTTTTGTTCTACAACATAAAATACATCAATAAATACCCCACTCTTGAATTTTGAAGTCTTTACGTGTCTTAAAAAAGGCGGTTGCTAACAAGTGGCTAAATGAGACTACTAAACGTCATCACGCCGACTCGTTCAGCCTCGTTGTGTATACTCGCGCTCATGCGACCGTGGTGTCGTTGAGTTATAGCCTAACGTTAGCTTTTTACTTCTGCTGATTGCATTCACACTTCAAAAATTATAAAAGTGGTGTTCATTTGTGGAGATTATCTTGCTGAACAAAACGTGTAAGTATCATAAATGTTTGTTTGCCACAGAACTTATCTTCTGCAATAATCCAAAACCAAATGGAAAAATCCCGTTGGCTTTTTGTCGACGGAGCCAGGGCGATGCTGATTTCCTGGTTGACCTATAAAAATAGGTCATCCCTGGAGCACTCTATAACGGGTAAAACAAGTGAGAAAGTCCACTACTGGCGGGCGAGAGGGGAGGTGGATTGGTCCAACAGACACTGGACTTTCCCCCAAAAGACCGGTGTAATTTAAGCCAAACAATTATGTTTTTTATTCAGCCTAACCCAATAGTTTTGTTGCCTAAACCTAACTAAGTAGTTTTGTTGCATTTTTGTTTTGTTTTGTTAATCACGCGTTTAAAGCTTCAGTAGGCATCACATTTTTGGCACCATTGGGCAAAACTTCAATAATAACCTTTCAGCATATTGTAATTCAAGTGTTCTGAGAGATAACTAGACTTCTGCTCCTCCTCATGGCTCTGTTTTCAGACTTTAGAACATCTAGCCCGTGACGGGAGACTGTGACCAATCACAGGTCATTTCAGAGAGAGAGAGCGTTCCTATTGGCTGTGCATTGTATTTCCTCAAGAGATCTCAACATGGCTACCGGGTCACAAACTTTCTCATTTTACATTACTTGCATTGCAGAAACAGAATATTGATTCATATTTGATCGGAGTTCATGAGTGACTGCCTCGCGACTCTCATAGACGGCAGCTGGACGGCAGACTCCAGGTCAGCTCTGATTGGTTGTTTTCCTCCGGTCATTGAAATGTTGCAGATGCCGTTAGGAGCACCGGAGGACACCGGAGGACACCGAGGCACATGATTTTTTTTCAGATCACCTGTCTCATGCACTACTATCAGGATACAGTGACCGTTTTATAAAAATAACTTTATTTAATCACATTTGCTCCATTTCTACCCCCTGCTGCTTTAAGCCAAACCAGGATGTTTTTTTACTAAACCTAACGAAGTAGCTTTGTCGCATTTTCGTTTTGTTTTGTTTCCATTTACAACGTTAATCACGTGTTTAAACCTGCGACCATAATCCAAAAGAAGATACGTTTCACAGTGTAGTTGTATGGGAACGTCATTTTGTGGGTTTGGTCAGTGTGAAACAAAGTGAGGAAGGAGTCTCTAACCCTAAAAAGCTCTCTGAAACACAGCTACAGTAAGACACAGAGCCAAACATAAAACACGTCCATGCACTCTTATGAGAGAGCTATTACAACTCATAAAAGCCTCCACTTGATTTACATTCCGCGATTTACTTTTTTAACGCTGTATATTTTTTATAACTAATGTCCTCCCTGATATCCTTCGCAGCGTGACTGATGGAGAGAAGCTGAATAAGTGCACATTACATTTTGATGAGATCTAAATGTATTAATCCCCAATCAAGCTTGCAGGAAGGTGTGCGATGAAATACAGCATTCACTCTCAGTTTTATGTTGCACTGTTAAGACAAAACAAAATAAATGTGTGTGTTTTAATGTCGGGTTGTTTTCTACAGTTCCTCTGGGTGATGAAGATAAAAGCCATGGGGGGGTAATTGCTTTGTTCTGTTGATGAATGATGATGAATACACGAGTGCTGCTCTGTGCGTGTGTGTTTGTGGGGCTAAGAGTCAAGTGTTTAAGGCTCGTTGCTGCTACAAATGAGTCTCTTTGCGATTTCCACTGTGCTGGTGGGTGTGAACGTTTGAGCTGCTCGCTCGAGGAATATGTATCTAATTTGGACTCTGTGCAGCGCTGCGAGTCTTCTGTGTGAGGGTGTCGTACATGTGTGTGTTTCAAACCTGTTGCGGTGAGCAGTAATGAGCAGTCGTGTCCGTTCAGGTACTCCATGGCTGTGATACGAGTGTAACGAGGGTTTCCGTTGTAGAAGTAGTCCAGCCTCTCGCCCTTCTCCCAGTCCCAGAAACTACGGCAAACACACATGCACTCTAATTAATGATTTGATCTGTTTTACATTCAAACTTGCAGTAGGCAGAATGTTTTTAGCATCATTGGACAACAATTCCATAATAACCTTTCAGCATATTGTAATTCAAGTGTGAATCAATATTCTGTTACTGTAACGCCTATTTCTCTCCTCAGATGTTCTCAGAATCATCTTGTAGTGTACTGTTTAGCTGTAAAATGAGAAAGTGTCCTCCAGCTGGTGGGCGGTGCATGGTATTTCCTCAACTGATCACAACATGGCTGCCGGGTCACAAACTTTCTCATTTTACAGCTAAACAGTACACTACAAGATGATTCTGAAAACATTTTATGCGAGAAATAGGCATTACAGTAACAGAATATTGATTGATATTTGATCTGCTCAGAGATGACAAAGCTCCAGCTCGGCTCTGATTGGTTGTTTTCCTCCGGTCTGTGAAATCTTGCAGATGCTGTTAGGAGCACCGGAGGACACAGAGGAACATGATTCTTCTCAGATTACCTGTCTCATGCACTACTGTCAGGATACATTACCCGTTTGGTAAAAATAACTTTTTTGAATCATATTTGCTCCATTTCTACCGACTGCTGCTTTAAAGAGGACCTATTATGCTTATTTGCAGGTGGATACTTGTATTTGGGGTTTCTAATAGAACATATTTGCTTGCCTTAATGTTCAAAAGCGCTTTATTTTTCTCATACTGGCTGTGTATTGCAGCACCTTCTTTTCACCCCAGTCTGAAACGGTCTGTTTGCGCTCCTGCCCCGCCCCCCTCCCGAAAAGCCCAGTCTGCTCTGATTGGTCAGCTGGCCCACTGTTGTGACTGGTCAACCAAACCAAACTCTTCGGACTCCGCTCCAGCTCTGCTCTAACTAGCTTTGTTTGAGGGTGTGCCAATATGCAAATGTGTTACTCGGTGACATCACCACGTTACGGAAGAAAAGGCGGGACTTCAAAGCGAGGCGTTTCAGGCAGTTCAGGAGCAGTGTTTCCGTGGGGGAGAGGAACTCCCTTTGGTGTGTAGGCTTTGTAACTTTGCAGAGCTTTTACAAATGCACAAAAAACTATATAGCACAATAAAGGAAAGGGGAAAAAGCACAAAATTATAATAGGTCCCCTTTAAAACCATCAAGTATGAAACTGAATAATCTGCATAACGGCCTTGGAGCTGATTTGGCTTTTCATTCTGTGTTTTCTGTCTCTCACCATATGCTGTCTTTGTCGGCCACAGCGATGCAGGTGTTGAAGGGGTGGAACTTCACAACAGATGGTACTCCAGGGTTGCGGTTGATGAATATTTGATCATCCAGACGGGAAACACCTGTAATGGGGTATGGGGGGTGGGGGGTGGGGGCAAGCCAGAATGGGAACAAGTGTAAAAATATTTTCTTGAAACTGGAAATTCACAGTTTTCTTTCCCGCTGAGAATTAAAGAAATCAATCCTTCTTGAGTTCGGTATGTACCAGGCCTGTACTTGTGGGTACTACTTCCAGGAAATAGCCACAACCTCGCACTCTGAATCCAACACTGAAAAAAAATCTCTCACATCTCCTGCTTACTCTGCCCTTGTATATTACCAAGCTATCTACACTTAGCCCAAGTGTTCCTACTGAAGATGTAAATCTATAAATATATAGTTTCCTTTTTAACAGTAAAATAACTAATAACTAAGTTTAATTAACTCAGTTTACCATTTATAAATGATTGTTATTATAAAGTGTTACCACCTATTGAGTGTCTACAACATAGGGAGTAGTGAGTGAGTGAACAAGGGAGTGAATTAGGACACAGCAACAGTCTGTACGTGTATGTGTGCTAACTTCAGACTGATATTTTAAGAATCACATTCTTTAAATTTAAGGATGCTCTGAGTGTTTGTCGTTCTATATATTCTCAAATTAAGATGAAACTTTGATAATGCTGGTGGGGAAATGGAGTACTGGCAGCTGCAAATAGGACAGGACAGAACAGAGGAGAAACAGAAGAGAAGTAAATAGCAACCAGGCCTTTATAACCAGAACATACTGGAATGAATGGGGGTGTACAGGAAAAAAAAGACTTAACAGTAGGGTGCAAAATAGCAGGACTTGAGGCGAAGCAAGAAAAACAAACAAAAAATCTATGGTAGGTGGAGAAAAAAGTCTGGTAGTGTACCCCTTTGGCAGATTTTAATGGAGTATAACACGGTGCCAACGCACAGATACAACTGATAAGTGTACTGCCTCGCTGTATGTTGTCATGGCAACAACACATGCCATTCCACAGGCCTGTCCTTCGCTACCTGAGCGAACTCTTGAGAGCGCCGTAATGAGATGGAAAAAGAAGGAGGAAAAATCCATCACGGATTCATCAAAGCTGAGGCCTTTGGTTAAAAGATGAGCAAGATGGTCACCATCGATTGGCTCCTGTTTGTGCCGTGTGACGGCACATTCGATATGGAACTACTGTAAGATCTGAAAGTCCCCCGAGGACTGTATGGTGATGGGTGTACATTTTGCATCAGCAATGACCAAATCAGGTTTACAAGCCAACGTATTTCTCCAGAACATTTTTCTTCCCTTATTTCTAGCTTTCCTGCCTCCATCTCACCTCATCCGTCCCCAGTCTTCCTCGCCCTCCTTCCCTCCCTCCTCCTCCTCCTCTCCTCTCATCTTGTTTCTCTGTAGAGTGAACAGACTGAATGAGGGCAACCCTACTACTTCTCTCTCTTTCAAAAAAAACAACCTGTGAGTATAGAGGGGAATTCAGTGATTTAGCTAGCAGTGAGAGAGAGAGAGAGAGAGGGGAGAGACACGTGCGTGAGCGAGCCTCTGCTCTGACGCCAATGTCCTCGTGACTCTGTGTGTGCGTTAGTATGTGAGGAAGGGGGCTGCCGATGACGTTGGGGGTATTTGCTATTCTGTTTGAGGAAGCTCTGACTTCACTTGGGGAGTCTGTGTGTATGCTGGGCTCTATAATGTGTGAGTTTGAGTGTGTGTGTGTGTGTGTGTGTGTGTGTGAAGGGAGTCCTGTGACTCATTTAAAGGGGCTGTTTCTGACTATGGATTGATTTCACTCAATCCTCTCTCATCACTGCGAATCATCTGCTCTGCTCACTCGCTCACATGTCTGAAACAAAGCTGCGCCTTCTACACCCGCCGTGTGTCAGTCTGTCCTTTTTTGGTTAGTTAAGCTGGATTTCATCCAGATTCTCCCCTCATCAAGGCTCCAAAAACGTTCAATTGAACGTGATTCTGGCAAAATCTGCTCTGTGATCTTAGCACTGTAGTTGACACTGCTGGCCACAGAGCTACTAATCAGAAAGGACTGTTCGAAAATGGTAAGAATCCTATCCTGTAAGAACAGGGGTTCTCAAACAGTTTTGGGCCAGGGAACCCTTACAGCATCCCAATACTCCCGTCACAAAGTAAAACTTATCTACAAAGGAAACACCAGAGACAATATCGACTTAATGTTACCTGTGTTCTCCTCCAACTAGCCAACTAAGAGACTAACTATCTAACTCGGTTATATTCTGAGCGGTGTGGACGGGCCGGGGGGGGGGGGTGTCCGTCGGCTTGGGAGTATAACCGAGTGAGTTAGTTGGTTCATTTGTTAGTTGGAGGAGAACACAGGTTACATTAGGCAGATGATGTCTCTAGTGTTTGCTTTGGAGATAGGTTTTGCTTTGTGACGGAAGTTTTAGGATGCTAATGTTGAGCCGGTAGCTATCTAACTAGCTAGCAGAAGCTACCGCAAGTTACGCAAACAAACACTATAACGTGGGCTTCAGAATAAAGTAGTGCTTTGGGCGTTTGTTTTCTTCGCGAGCCTGTCTTTGAACGATGTGAATGAGACAGCAGAGGAGTAGAGACAGGTGATCAGAGAGAGGAGAGGACGGGAGATGGGGAGACAGTCAGCTGCAGCTGGACTCAGTGCCTGTCAGTGGGCTCTTTCAGTGCCACTAGCCAGCGCTGCACTAACTTACTGATCTCCATTTCAGCGTCAGTTTATGAAACAGACTGTTGTGTCCTTGGTTTTAACATTGTAAAACTCATCTTTACATCCAGGACCAATACAATAGTGTCCCCTCTTTTGTTTTCTTCTGTCCCGTGTCTCCTCAGTCTCTACCGTTGTATCTGTGTAACTCAGCCAAGCCAACCAACCTCATGACGTCACGGGCTAGTGTACTGTAACATGGCCGCGCTGTTGTCACAAAAAGATGAAACAAATCCTTTTTTTTCTTTTAAATGCTGACACTTGTCACATTTGTTATAAAATAAACCAGCTTAACCTGGTTGAATCTTCATTTCCACTTGAAGTTCCCCTCAGTAAGCAGTGATGCAGCCTATATTGTCTAGGGCTTTTATTGTGAAAGGTAAGAATAAACGGCCGTTGTGGATGTGGGGCAATGAGCGTACTTTCCCAAATTAATAAATACAAAGTACTTTGTGGCTGTTTGTGGCTGTTTGTGTTGTGATGCGCTGCTCTGCTCATATTAAATACATTATTTTCATGCCACAACTCATGGATTTGCTCTTTCCTCTCGTCCGTCTGCCATTTTTTCTTTCAGTGCAATGCATGATGGTATATAGTGCTTGGTTAGTGACCGACATACGAATAAATTTTTTTTCTCCTGAACTATTTTTCCACCTTCTTTTGAAAATACAACCAATATTTTACTTGTTCCATATTTTTGTGTATTTTATTATTTGTATTATTTTATTTTCTCATGCTTGGCTGACTTTGTAATCTCTGCGATTTTGATGCTCTGTGCACATAAACCGTAAGCCTTGCCTTTCATGACCGGTGTCATGAAAGGCATGTCGTGCAATGCGATTAATTTAATCAAATGTCATTAAAACCTGGGTTGACATTTTGATAATTGATTTAATCTAATTTCAAGTAATATCTTTGCAAATGAGCTCTGCATTTAAAGTGCAGTCCAGGGTTCCTTTAGCTGTAAATAAGTAAGAAGACTCTTCCTGCCAGACACAGCTGTTAAATAGAAGAGTTCCAGCTTGGGTTTTATTTGTGTTTTTTGGTCTAAAATAACTAAATACTAATAAAACAATAATACTAAATACAATTTCAGTCTACTATTCCAATAAAATGCTGTGAGACTGAATAATAAAAGGTATTGATGATGAATATCTGCCTAAATATTGTCTATCGGTAGCGTTATTATAATAAGCCTATGGTATTCCAAAAATAAAATTAGTTAAGCCCCAATGTGCCTTTGTGTGTGTGTGTGTGTGTGTGTGTGTGTGTGTGTGTGTGTGTGTGTGTGTGTGTGACTAACCCCTTTGTGTGATGCCTCGGCTCTGCCTTCTCACACGAGTGTTTCTCAAGAACCTCCACTGCCGCTCCATCCTCACTTGACTCTCCAGGTCATGCTCCTCTGGGATCTGAAAGAGTGCGATAAAAAAAGGACACCTGATGACTCCCATTGGAACATTTCTAGAAAAGAACATGTGGTTTAAATGCATCGCACCCTCCGTGAAATACAGAAATACAGTGGAAGCATAAAATAAATACTTCAGACATCAATTGTTTCTAGAGGCGTCAAGTATCTCTGTCTCGGCTCCAAACCTGGTCAAAATTTAGAAGTCAAACAGACTGAGACCCACATAGAACCGTTTTTGTTTTTTGTAGGGTTGTTGTTAACAGTAGATGTCACATAGAAGTGGTGTTCATCATCTGAAAGCTGGGAACATGAAGATTAATTTGAGATGCAGCTCAGCACAGTGTGTCAAGGTGTTCTAGTCATTAATCAGAAATAAACATGAATTAATTAATCAAGCAATTGGATGGCGAGGACTTCTGTTGTGTAAACTGCTCAGAAACCCCCTTATTGTCAATCTAGCTAGGAAAGCCATCCATCCTCTGAATGCTCTAGGTCTCTAGTTTGATCCATCCATCCTCTGAATGCTCTAGGTCTCTAGTTTGATCCATCCATCCTCTGAATGCTCTAGGTCTCTAGTCTGATCCATCCATCCTCTGAATGCTCTAGGTCTCTAGTCTGATCCATCCATCCTCTGAATGCTCTAGGTCTCTAGTCTGATCCATCCTGTGGCTGAAACCCTCATCCACGCTTTCATCACCTCCCGTTTGGACTACTGCAATGGAGTTCTGTCCGGGGTTCCCAGCAAAGCCCTGGACAGGCTCCAGTATGTGCAAAACTCGGCTGCCAGGGTTCTCACCCGCACCAAGCCCTGGCAGCACATCACCCCCACCCTCATCCACCTCCACTGGCTCCCGGTCAAGTCCCGCATCACCTACAAAATCCTCCTCCTCACCTACAAATCCCTCAACGCCCTGGCTCCTCAGTATTTATCTGACCTCCTCCACCCTTACACACAGCCCCGGAACCTTAGATCCTCAGGCACGGGTCAGCTCTCCATCCCTCACACAAGAATGAGAACTTTTGGGGACAGAGCCTTCAGTGTGACAGCCCCCACACTTTGGAACTCTCTCCCCATAGAGCTCCGCAACGCACCATCTCTGGACACCTTCAAAAGACTCCTCAAAACCCACCTATTCACCAAGGCCTATGGCCTCTAGCTACTGTTACATTTGTTGTGTTTATTTATGTCTTTGTTAAGCGTCCTTGGGTTTCATGAAAGGCGCTATATAAATCCAAGCTATTATTATTATTATTATTATCCATCCTCTCAATGCTCTAGGTCTCTAGTCTGATCCATCCATCCTCTGAATGCTCTAGGTCTCTAGTCTGATCCATCCATCCTCTGAATGCTCTAGGTCTCTAGTTTGATCCATCCATCCTCTGAATGCTCTAGGTCTCTAGTTTGATCCATCCATCCTCTGAATGCTCTAGGTCTCTAGTTTGATCCATCCATCCTCTGAATGCTCTAGGTCTCTAGTTTGATCCATCCTTCCTCTAAATGCTCTAGGTCTCTAGTTTGATCCATCCATCCTCTGAATGCTCTAGGTCTCTAGTCTGATCCATCCATCCTGTGAATGCTCTAGGTCTCTAGTTTGATCCATCCATCCTGTGAATGCTCTAGGTCTCTAGTTTGATCCATCCATCCTCTGAATGCTCTAGGTCTCTAGTTTGATCCATCCATCCTCTGAATGCTCTAGGTCTCTAGTCTGATCCATCCATCCTCTGAATGCTCTAGGTCTCTAGTTTGATCCATCCATCCTCTGAATGCTCTAGGTCTCTAGTTTGATCCATCCATCCTCTGAATGCTCTAGGTCTCTAGTCTGATCCATCCATCCTCTGAATGCTCTAGGTCTCTAGTCTGATCCATCCATCCTCTGAATGCTCTAGGTCTCTAGTCTGATCCATCCATCCTCTGAATGCTCTAGGTCTCTAGTCTGATCCATCCATCCTCTGAATGCTCTAGGTCTCTAGTTTGATCCATCCATCCTCTGAATGCTCTAGGTCTCTAGTTTGATCCATCCATCCTCTGAATGCTCTAGGTCTCTAGTTTGTGGCTGTAAAGTTTCATGAGGCTGTGATTATCCTAGAGGTCACCACAGGTCATTTAATACAGGGAGGTCAAGTTTCAAAAAATGTTCTCACTACAATGAAATGTCTCCTATGGGGACTAACATCATCACACATGAATACAGTTGGACTCATTGGATCCACAAGAGTCTCAGCTTTACAGTGATACCCAATTTATGGAATTCCAAGACTGTTTAGGGACCCCAATATGCAGAAATATTCAAACATAATTTTTAGAATAGGCAAAAAATAACACATTTATACTGCATTCAAGAAACTGCATGTGATTATCATAAAGTGGGCATGTCTGTAAAGGGGAGACTCGTGGGTACCCATAGAACCCATTTACATTAACATATCTGGAGGTCAGAGGTCAAGGGACCCCTTTGAAAATAGCCATGCCAGTTTTTTTTGCCAAAATTTAACCTAACTTTGGAGTGCTATTTAGCGTTCTTCCCGACATGCTATCATGACATAGTTGTTACCACAGAGGTCATCAGGAGCAAAATGTACCAATAAATAAGACCAATAAAACATAACACAATACATACAAATGTTTAATGCGTTTAATCTTTCAAAAACAACATTCACTGTGGTCAAAAACTGTTTTCTCCCCAGCACGCACTTGTATTAACGGAGCGGTCGAGCAGCAATCCAACAGCACCAAGAACAACAAGAACAGGCAGATACGGAGACACTGTGAGTGTCAGATATCCGTTCGGTTCTGTTCTCTTATTGTAGAGTTACATTTAGTGGCTTTTGAGCGTTTTTCTTATGAAACTAGGTGGAGATGTTAGGGGAGATTATTTTCATGAGCACACTCTGCATGTAATCCATCCATCTGCAACCGCTTATCCCGTTAGGGGTCGCGGGGGGGCTGGAGCCGATCCCAGCCGACATTGGGCGAAGGCAGGGTACACCCTGGACAGGTCGCCAGTCCATCGCAGGGCTGACATATAGACAGACAACCATTCACGCTCACACTCACACCTACGGGCAATTTAGAGTCCACAATTAACCTAACCTGCATGTCTTTGGACTGTGGGAGGAAACCGGAGTACCCGGAGAAAACCCACGCTAACACGGGGAGAACATGCAAACTCCACACAGAAGGGTCCCAAGCCGGATTCGAACCTGCAACCCTCTAGCTGTGAGGCGCCAGTGCTAACCACTGCACCACCGTGCATACTCTGCATGTAATCTGATATTAAATTATATTGTGTGTTTAATATATCTAGGCCTCTATCTTTATATGTTTCATAGGCTATGAATGCTGTCAGAGAATATGCAATATGTTGCGATAAGAATAAGGCTTTGAATGAGGAAAAAATGGATTTGGTACACGCACAATTTATATGTTATTTTTATAATGATTAATCGATTGTTTGATCGTTAGTGTTACCAATGGTTGATTAAGGAAAGTGCGAGATACGAGATGTTAATTAGTGAGTATAGAGGTGTTGGTAGCCGTTTTTCCCACTTTGGACAAAGCATGTTAGCACTTTTCTCTACTTCTAGTCTTTATGCTAAGCTAGGCTAACTACATGCAGACTCCAGCTGAACACTAAACACACAGACACAAGATTGATACTGATTTTCTCATTTCATTCTCTGAAGGAAAGCATGTAAGCGTATTCCTAGAAATGTTGACCTATTCCAGGGCTCAGTAACCTTTACTATCAAAAGAGACATTTTTGGCAAAAAAACAAAAAAAAATCTGTCTGGATCCACAAAACATTTGAGCATTGTGATGAAGGTACCACAGTTTATAGTCTAAGTATAAAGTATATAAGTCTAATGCATTGAGGGCCAAAGTGCAAATGTACTACAGAGTATTAGGGCCACATTGAGGGAAAAACATCTGAGATTTCCAGAATAAAGTCATAATATTAAGAGAAAAAAGTAGTAACATTACAAGAATAAAGTCCTAACTTTAGGAGAAAAAAAGTCGTAATATTACGAGAATAAAGTCATAATATTAAGAGAAAAAAAGTCGTAATATTACGAGAATAAAGTCATAACTTTACGAGAAAAAAGTTGTAATATTAGGAGAATAAATTCATAACTTAATGAGAAAAAAGAAAATAACACGTAAAATGACTACAACATAATATTATGACTTTATTCTCACAATATTACAACTTTTTTTCTCGTTAAGTTATGACTTTATTCTCGTAATATTACGACTTTTCTTCCCGTAAACCTATGACTTTATTCTCATAATATTATGACTTTATTCTCGAAATCTCAGATTTATTTTTTTCCTCAATGTGGCCCTAATACTCCGTCGTACCGTCGTACCATAGACCTACAACAATGATAAATAAAATTGAAAATGTAAACAAAAATCAGTTATTCATTTCCATTTTTTTTAAATCCACAGGGAGCCACTGGAGAGGAGCTGAAGAGCCGCATGTGACTCCGGAGCCGCAGGTTGCTGACCCCTGACCTATTCCTTTAAGACTTAGACTTGGAGGTTGGCAGGTCACAGCGTGTTCTCAGACTGCACCATCGGGTCCATTGATAACACAAACGTTAGCTACTTGTCCAAACACATTAAAGGCCTGATTACTTTGCTAGCTACGATGTTAAGTGAAGCTCATGCGGCTACTCAGATAATGAGTCAAGTCATTGAGTTCACATCTGTTGAGCAGAGGGACAATATGAAAAGTATGAACTTTATTAAGTCTTATGTAACAAAATGGCCTCCACAGATTTAGTCCCAGCTTTATTTTAATGACTCCCTTTTTAACATGACATTCAATATGCAGAATGTAATATAAAGCTGATATATGTCATTTCTCAGTTCAAAGTATTAAAATCTTAAATTCAAAAGTTGCTATTATTATGCATATTTGATAGATGAATAAATAAACAACAGAGAAAAAGTAATAGTGTGTATGTGTGTGTTTTTAAATGCTGGTTGCCAGTGTGTGCTTATTAAGCACATTTCTACAGCCAGGCCTCCCATGCTCACTGAATGCTAAACAGCTTGACACGCACGCACGCACGCACGCACGCACGCACGCACGCACGCACGCACGCACGCACGCACGCACGCACGCACGCACGCAGCTACAGTATCATGTGACTTCACTACTACTGTGTGTAATCAATATTCCTGGAATGTCCTCACTCTGCGCACGTTGCTTTAAGGGAAACACACGTTTGAACCCCTCTGAGTAAAGATGGTGAATACGTATATTTGTGTATGAGATGTTGTATGTACAGAGTGTGTTTCTGTGACTGTGCTGTCAAGTCAGGTTTATCTGTGTATCATATACAGTATCTCTATTTAGGTTGACGTATTCCCACTGCAGAGAGAGAGATGAAGTGTGTGTGTGTGTGTGTGTGTGTGTGTGTGTGTGTGTGTGTGTGTCAAGGTAACAGCCAGCTGATACTGTGGTTTCCAGAGTGGTGGTCCTGCCCTGTGTCAGCTGCTAATGGAACGTATAATGAGACCCTGAGGTAAAACAAAAAAAAATGTGTGTGAAAAAGAGAGAGAATCTTGCATATATTCTCTACAGATCTCAAGACACTGTGGATATACAGTAAAATCCCTGGTACGGTATATAGCCAAAATATGGAAGCCCTGAGAGGCAAGTGAGAAAAAAGAAAAAGTGGTGATCCATTTTCTAAGTCTGATCTAAATTGTTTTCTCTCCTGTGCTTATGACTTAAGAACAGGTGAAAAAAAGGTTTTGCCAGCATAATTCTTCACTTGCAAAATTATGTTTTAAACTGACAAACGTTATATGTGTGATTGCTGTCGCAATTCAAACGGGATCAAAACAATATTTGTCTCTCGTCCTTGACTACTGTTCATATTGTTTCCAAAATAAGGTCCCAAGGGGTCCGCCGGAAGGGGCGGTACTTCACCTCTCTATACTGTTCATGTTTTCTGATGTAGCCGCCATACTACACAGTTCATTTCCTTTTGCACAGTTTGTTAACCCATGTCTAGAAAAGCTTTGTTTCCTTTGTCTTTTTGAAATGTGGTGCACATTCTTGAAACTGTTTTTATAGAATCATGTATCTGAAGTGGAAGCGATACCCACTCTGCTAGTGGAGTGGAGCAGTAAATAAAACAAATGTACTTGGCTCTGGCCTGGTTGTCAGCAGTGGGCAACTCCAAGGTCTGAGAAGTGAAGCCAACAGACCGAATTCATTCATTTGTAAACACAATGCTTTTATTCTGAAATATTTACAGGACAGTGTTGTAGAAAATGCAGTGACTTGCACGGCTCCATGAATGAATAAAGTACCGGGGTTTGATTGTGTATTATTACTATTATTTACAAATGAGTTTCAAGTCTTCTTCAATACAGCATGATGTTCATTTAGTAAATGATGGTCCCATTTAGACCATAAAGCAGGGGATGCTTTAGGGCGGGGCTACCTTGTGATTGACAGGTCTCTACCACAGTGTTGTCTGTGTTTTTGTCTTACAACTTTAACCCTTTCATAGTGTGTTTTTACTTCATGAAAGTTTTAACCATTTTGGTCACTTCAAATGTCTTAGTCAGCGTTCGGTTGTACTTAGCTCCACCCTCTCAGGGTTGTCCACATACTTCTGGTCAACTGTGTTTGCTCTCTCTCTCTCTTTCTTTTTTTCAGACACACTGCCTCGCTCTCATGTGAAGAGAGACTTCACTGTCCTTGCTCTTTACACCCCCTAAAGCAGTAGGTGTGGATACACTCTCTGAAACACACACATTTAGCTCTCATGCTGCTGACACAGTGATATGATAACCCGTGTGCAGACTTTGAGGTGTACTCACACACACACACACACACACACACACACACACACACACACACACACACACACACACACACACACACACACACAGCTTTGTAATGGAGTGGAGTTTTATGGCAGCACTCAAAATTTTGCCAACACAGCATTCTCATTCGTGCTACGGCAAAAACCCCTCTCCTCCTCTCCCGTCTGCTCTTTCACTCACTCTCCAGTCTTCCCATCCAATCATCCCTCTCCTTTTTATCACCTTTTGTTGCCACTCTGGCTCCACGCTCCTTTCATCCTGCCACGCTCTTTATACGCAGTTTTACTTTGAACACCTCGGTTTCTCCTCTTCTCCCACACTCTCCTTCCACCTCAATGTATTCTCTCCTTTTTAAGTATTTAATTTTCATCATCTGTAACTTCTCTCTATCTCTTTCACTCCTCTTCTTGCCCCGTATGTCTTTGTTTTGTAAATGTTTTATTTTACTACCATTCTAGTCTCTCTCTTTCTGTATTAGCCACCTTTTCTCTCATACACACATTCATTTATTACTTATTTTCCTTCCTCTACTCCCAAAACTTTAGTATTTTCTCCTCTATTTGACCCTCACGCTTGACTCTTTTTAAAAATAATTCCCTCCTTCTTTGTTTAACCTTGACGAAATGTGCTGACACCATTTGCTCTGGCTCTTTTTTTCCAGCGAGGATGGCATGTTGAGGTTGTTTAAACAGACGGAAGCTTGATTTAATATCACACAATTCGGCACCAACTACTGTGCACGGTGAGAAGCACTTCTTTTAATCTTAACTTTCACTCGGGAGGATGTTAAGTTATGGAGCTCAGTGAGCTCAATTATTCAGCAAAGCCACGTTGTACAAGCAGCAGGTACTATCTCACACTGTGATTGGTCCCCGGCCGGCTGCTTTCCATACCACTTTCTAAAATACGCTTGCACGGTTCATGTCCTCAGATGGCTCTTGAAGCCATTGTGAAATGCATGACAAACGTGCACCTATGACACCACTTCATATAAATATTTATGTGAAAAATTAAATTACCTGTCATAGTACTTCTTTGTTGCTTAGCAACCACTCTAAGATGCTGTTCAAGAATTGGATTGCTTGGCAGAGGAAGAATAAGAAAATATTGGTTTTAAATTATCGGTTAAGGAAAGATGAATTTGCTCGTTTTCTTTTTTAAATAAATATTGTGTAAGAATGTCCGCATTTCATCAAAGCAAAAGGTCAACTAACATGTTACCATAAACCTGTGTGAAGCCACAGTGAAGCACAACATTGTGGCTTATCGTTAAATAGAACTAGAATTACCGCCTCACGGTTGTACGCCTCCGCCAACCAGCCATGTCATCACTTCATCATTTTATCCTGTTAGACAATTGTGTGAAATTGTCATAATTAGCTAATTAATTATTGAGTTTTGGCCCAAAATATTTTGTGAGGTCACAGTGACCTTTGACCTTTGAACACCAAAATCTAATCAGATCATCCTTGAGTCCAAGTGGACATTTGTGCCGTATTTGAAGAAATTCATGTTCATGAGAATGGGATGGATGTACAATCCCAAAACACAAAAAACGCACGCACGCACGCACACACACACACACACACACACACAGGTGAAGACCCAAGACGGTAAAAAGGAACGATGGATTGAAAACAGGAGAGACAGTGACACTACCTTCATGACAGGCTGGGCGAAATACTTGGCGCTCCAATCACACAGGCCCGTCTGGAGGGCGGCGCTGATGTAGTTCCTGTGACCACCCGGCTCGTCCCCGTCCTCAGCTGCCTGGAAACACACACACACACAAAAATGTCAGCGATTCACAGACTTAAACTAAACATACTAGAATTACCGCCTTGCGGTTGTATTCCTCTGCAAACCAAGTTGCAGTTTACATCCATGTCTGTCCAAAATGTCCTCACTTCAGCATTTTGTCCTGTTAGACATTTGTGAGAAATTTTCACAATTAGCATATGAATTCTTGAGTTATGGCCAAAAACGTGTTTTGTGAGGTCACAGTGATCTTTGACCACAGAAATCTAACTGGTTCATCCTTGAGTTGTGCCAAATTAGAGGAAATTCCCTCCAGGTGTTCCTGAGATATCAATCACCAGAACGGACCGGACGGACATACAATATGAAACTTTTACTCGAGCCCATTTCAAGTTAAAAACGTTGCAGCTGCTAATAACTATTCATTCGACACACACAACGCCTGAGTGACACACATAAACTCATACAGTAGAGGTGCTCCTCAACAGAAAAGGTCTAAAACATTGTATCTGTGTATCACCATGTTGGAATGTATGGAAACATTTTGTATGAATAAATTCAAATATGTGTAAAAACGTTTTGATCAAATGAAATCAAATATTTGAACTGCAAACCTTTGTGCAAATCGCTTTCATGCACTCACATATTGGCAATGATTTGTGCAAATATTTTCATTTGTTAACAAAATGTCATGTACAGCTAGAGATCACACTACGGATTCAAAAATGAAATCTAGGGCGCCTGGGTTAGCTCAGTTGGTAGAGCGGGCGTCCATGTATTAAGGCTTGGTCCTGACCGCGGCGGCCTGGGTTCGAATCCGGCCTGTGGCCCTTTCCGCATCCACTCTCTCTCTCCCCCCTTTCAAGACTCTATCCACTGTCCTGTCATAAAAATGGAAAATGCCCCCAAAAACATAACTTTAAAAAAAACAAAAAACAAAAATGAAATCTAGTTGTTTATATTAGGGCTGTCAAAGTTAACGCATTCTATCGACACTCATTTCTTTAACGCAATTAGATTTTTAGGTTGTAGCAGGCTCAGCTGAAGATAGAGTGAAGATACTTGAAACTAGAAAACCTAATGAATCCATGAGTACCATGACAACCATGTCATACTAGCTTGTTGTGAAGGAGGCTAAATAACGCTCCAAACTTGAGCTGTGAGGAAAAATTGTCATGTCCATTTTCAAAGGGGTCCCTTGACCTCTGACCTCCAGATCAGTGAATGTAAATGGGTTCTATGGGTACCCACGAGTCTCCCCTTTACAGACATGCCCACTTTATGATAATCACATGCAGTTTGGGGCAAGTCATAGTCAAGTCAGCACACTGACACACTGACAGCTGTTGTTGCCTGTTGGGCTGCAGTTTGCCATGTTATGATTTGAGCATATTGTTTTATGCTAAATGCAGTACCTGTGAGGGTTTCTGGACAATACTTGTCATTGTTTTGTGTTGTTAATTGATTTCCAATAGTAAATATATACATATATTTGCACAAAGCAGCATATTTGCCCACTCCCATGTTGATACGAGTATTAAATACTTGACAAATCTCCATTAAAGGTACAATTTGACAGATAAACAGATAGAAATGATAAAATATGAAAACGATTCATTTGCGATTAACTATGGACAATCATGTGATTAATCGCGATTAAATATTTTAATTGACTGATAGGCCTAATAAAAATGTTTTTTACACATTGACAGATTTGAGTGTATTCATACACATTCACAGATATGGTGATACACATCTATGATACTTTTGATCCTATTGTGTTTCCATAGTCCTCTACCTGCTCAGGTCCCTTGTCAAACATCTTGCGAGTGCGGGGGAACTGGTGGGAGTGGGGCGCCTGTCCTCCCAGTGTGGGGGTGTAGGGAGGTCGTGTGGCTGACTGCTCTCTGGCGGGGGGTTTGGGCACCTCGTTGGTCAGACTGGAGCTGCTGGTGCTGGGCATTGGAGGAGAACCGCTGGAGGAACAGAGGTTTGAACATGAGGACAGGAAACAGTGGCAGAACTTAGACATTGTCTGCTTTTCCTTTTCATTCTCTTAGCGTCCACAGAAACAAGTAAAGGAAACAAGTTGGTTTTATAGTTCATATTCATCCTATATCATAAAATATGTATTTTTACATCCAGGATTTAGCGAGATCAATTTGTCATCACTTTAATAACTTGAAGTTTGTCTTTTCTGCTCATTATTTTCTCTGTGGTTTATTATATGTTACAATATGTTATGAAATGTAATCAGGGCTCCAGACTAACTTTTTCATTTAGGTGCACCCTAAATACAATATGTCCTGTTAGACATTTGTGAGAAATTTTCACAATTAGCATATGAATTCTTGAGTTATGGCCAAAAACTCAAGAACCGTTGGTGGCTGGTCATGTAAGCCACTCTGAGGTCCTCGTTCTATTGAAGAACCGACGATGTACCGGACAGGTGTAACGGGCACCGCAGCATTTTTCTTGACGAAAAACAATCACTAGTTCTTTTGATTTTGAATTAGCGGTATGTTTTATGGTGGTGCTCGAGGAGGAGTCCAGGGCACGGTTTGACACACACGCAGAGAGAGAAAGACCTTTAGGCGCACCGGTGCGACCAATGAAAATATTTAGTCGCACTCGAAAGATTTTTGGTCTCATATGTGACCAAAATGGTCGCACTCTGGAGCCCTGGTAATGTATTCTGTCCGTCAGCTACGTAGTAACATTTGTCAGAACCCTCTTGAAAACAAATTCAGGCATTTTAAAAGGTTGACCCTTTTCTAAGAGTTAACAATTAATTCATTCTTAATTCTTTAACTGCTTAGTTCATTAAATCAAATGGTGTCTACGTCTTGTTAGAAGGAAGGCTGCTGCCTACATGATGCATATGTTTCCAGACTTTACTGTAATGACTTTTCTGTATATGTGGATGTTCATTTGTGTGTGAGATGTTCCCTCACCCAGCCTGGTGGATGTGGGTTCCTTTGCTGGTCGGGCTGGCTGGGGCCGACTGGGTGAGAGATCCGGAGTCCAGGATCCTCTGGGGCCGAGCGTTCATCGTTGCCTGTCCACGTAAAAACAAACTGCGGGTTAATTATCCGTGCTTTAATCAAGTTATCCAACTGGATATGTGAAGTTAGAGATTAAAAAGGGAGGAGGGGTCAGGAAGACACACCTGAGATCAGGTTTAGAAACAATACAGAAAATCTGGAAACTCTTCTCGCTGTAACAGTGAAGCACTTTACAAAGTTTGCCAAAATTCCCCGAACTTTATCTCATTAGACGGAGCTGCTAATATAACCTCTTCATTGTGAGTTGTCTAATGGCTGCTCACAAGGGAGGGGTAAACTTAATAAAGACAATAGAGGCAGAGCATCATTGATAAATAGCAGAGTTGTTGTTTACTCAAGCCAGGTGGAGAGAAAACGGTGTGCAGCGTAAATCTATTTAACGCAGGCAAACACATTTTACTACCTTCCATTTGATTTCTATGCTAATTACAAAATTGCAGCGAGCATTTTTTTGTTTGTGTGTGTGTCTAAAAGGCTGAGAGGGAGGGGGGAAGTTTTCAATGCAAAGTTTACACACATTCAATCCACTTCAGTTGCTAGGGGTTAGCTGTTAGCGCTTCATTAAGAGGCAATTGGAAATGAAAGAAAACAGCAATAAAAGTGGCTGAAAGGGTTATTATGGAAATAGCTCGGTCACTAATCGAAGTACCTTTCTACTCAAGCACAAGATCAATATGATGAGAAGGACGTAAAAAAGGAAAAGCAAATAAACAACTTATGGATATGCTGATGTTTTGTCAAAAAGACGATGGGTAGCAGAGTGTGTGTGTGTGAAGGCAGCAGTGCACGGCAGACATGCAAAGAAACTAAAGCGGAGCTCCACACAGCAGCATTAATCCTCCTGGAGCTCTTTTGAGAGTTAGAAAGAGGTTGCAGCAAAGTGCAGCTGTACACAAGTAAAAGCTCAACAAAAGGATCTTTAAAAAAAAGAAAAGAAAAGAGGCAGCAGGGAAGATGAGTGCTAATCATCCTGTCAGGAATTAAAGGTTACAGCTTTTTATTCCCTCAACAATCACTGTGCATCCATTAACAACCTTGTATTTTGTCCAAGTGTTGCAAGTCACCAAATTTTCACCAATTATGTATTTCTAGTAAGGCGTTTAATTCAGCCTGTCATTAAAAAATGTAATTACGACTAATCGCATGATCGTCCATAGTTAATCACGATTAATCGCAAATTGTGTGTTCATACCATAAAGTATTTAATCCTCTTATCAACATGGAAGTGGGCAAATATGCTGCTATATGCAAATGTATGTATATATTTGTTATTGATAATCAATTAACAACACAAAACAATGACAGATATTGTCCAGAAACCCTCACAGGTACTGCATTTAGCATAAAACAATATGCTCCAATCATAACATGGCAAACTGCAGCCCAACAGGCAACAACAGCTGTCAGTGTGTCAGTGTGTCAGTGTGCTGACTTGACTATGACTTGCCCCAAACTGCATGTGATTATCATAAAGTGGGCATGTCTGTAAAGGGGAGACTCGTGGGTACCCATAGAACCCATTTACATTCACTGATCTGGAATTCAGAGGTCAAGGGACCCCTTTGAAAATGGCCATGACAGTTTTTCCTCGCCAAAATTTAGCATACGTTTGGAGCGTTATTTAACCTCCTTGGCGACAAGCTAGTATGACATGGTTGGTACCGATGGATTCACAAGTTTCATATAGTAAATATTGCGTTAACGCGATATTATCACGTCAACTTTAACAGCCCTAATTTCAAGCCATAAAGGGACAGTTCACACCAAAATCAAAACTACATATTTTCCTCCTACCTGTAGTGTATCTAGATTGCTTTGGTCTGAGTTGCCGAGTGTACGAGGTATCGGCCTTAGATGTCTGCCTTCTCTCCAATATAATGGTGCTGGATGATGCTCGGCTTGTGGTGCTCCAAGCACCAAAAAGATATATTTGAAAAACTCCAGATAATCCACAGACCTTGTTGTGAGTAGTTTCATGTAGGAATCATTTTCATTCTACTGAACTACACCCACCAACAGTATCACCGCGCAGAATTAGGATGGACGAATGCAGACTTTTTAAATTGACACTTTTTGTGATGATACCGATCCCGATCATTTCTTAAATGGGTATGTGATTTTTTAAAATCATGGTCATTTTTAGAAAAAAAAAGATATTACACTCAAAGGCAAGTCACATGACACATACTGGTAATTAATAACACATTTATTAGAAAAGCAAATATAAGTATAAGTTTGTGCTACTAAGTGTAAAAAAATTGTTCAGTATTTTACAGAAATAATATGATTAAATTATGAGCCTCATAACTGTCAGGGTGTGTTGTTTTTAAGTACATGTATATGAAGAAGAACTTGCATTGCTGTGTGGCACTTTATTGTCACAAATAGTGCATCTTGATGTATTTTTATCTAAGTAGCACCGCACCACAATACCTTTCATTTCCTTCCCTTCCTTTCCTTTCTGCAATTCTCTCACATGTTTGATGTGGAAGTGTGCGACTGTGCGCCGCTGTGCGCTAGGTTCTGATGTCACATGGTTTCCATAGTCATGTGACACGGGTCAGCTAGATATGTCGGGGCTGTTTTGGCATAAGCATTATACAAAAGTGGTGAAAACGTTTGGAAGTGATGGAGCCACCCATATTTGTATTTATATAATTTTATTCATATTATTTTTAAAGTAATCGATATGAAATGAGTAGCTCGTGAGTAGCTTGTGAGTATCAAAGTATCGATACCACAGTATCAATCCGCAGAAGGAAGCGTGCATTTACTCATGGACGAGAGGTTTGTACTCATGACAGCGTCACATGTAATAATAATAATAATAATAATACCTTTTATTTAGTGGCGCCTTTCTGGACACCCAAGGACACCTTACAAAAATCAGTTAAAACGTTGACAGATAAAATAATCTAAAAACAACAGGACATGACAGAAACATATTTGTACAGACACATATGATGGGTGATGATGAGTGCTAGAGAGAGCAGGCCAGTTTAAACAGGTGGGTTTTCAGGAGGGATTTGAATGATGTGATATTGTCAGACTGCCGGATGTGTGGGGGGAGTGAGTTCCATAACCTGGGAGCAGAGCAGCTGAATGCCCTGGCTCCCATGGTGCTGAGGCGTGAGGTGGGGGTGGTCAGAAGTCCGGCTGATGATGAGCGGAGGGAACGGGAGGGAGTGTACTCCTGGAGGAGGTCTGTGAGGTAGGTGGGGGCGAGGTTATGGAGAGCTTTGTAGGTGAGCAGAAGGTTTTTGTAATCGATCCGGGATTTAACAGGGAGCCAGTGCAGCTGGATGAGGATGGGGGTGATGTGGTCGGAGGACTTGGTGCGAGTGATGATCCGGGCGGCAGAGTTCTGAATGATTTGGAGTCTGTTGAGTAATTTGATGGGAATGCCAGAGAGGACAGCGTTGCAATAGTCGATCCGGGATGTAAACGTTAATGGCGTCCTCCTCGGCTGAGCTGTAACGTTAGCTAGCTCAGTCGTGCTAGATGAGCTAGCTTTGAGCACCACAAGCTGAGTGCAATCTATTTCCATTATATTGTAGAGAAGGCAGACATCTCTATGGCTGATATCTCCAACACTCTTCAACTCATACCAAAACTATCTAGATTAATAAATAATACTACAGGTAAGAGGAAAAATATTTGGATTTTGGGGTGAACTGTCCCTTTAAGGAAAGAGAATATCATACCAGATACCTTTCACCAGATGCTGGTATGAATGTGAAGTTGCAAGCTCATCAGTTAAAACATCTCAATTATGCAACATGTTCATGGATTATTCATCAACATTTGCGGATCATCAACATGTGGTAAACAAACATCATGCTAACGCAGGAGGCCACACGCCTTATCTGCTGACAAGCTTTCCGGAAAATGTGATATGCAAAACTCCCACATTAGCAGGAAACTGGGGTAATCGGTTCTACCAGTTGCTTCTCTCCACGCTGGGAAACAGCTTGCTCTCCTGTTTCAACCCGCTTCCTCCGTCATTAATTGGCTGGAAAGTAAGTCAACTGAGCAAAAAAAATTAGTGCGTGTACACATACCACGCTATTAGCAAGAGCTCTGGTAGGATGCAGGCGGGAAAGCTGATGACGGCTCAGAAAAACCTGAATGTTCCTGTTTAATTATTGAAGGAAACACCGGCTTGATGTATGTGGTGACGTTGAGAGGGGATTGGTCAAGGCAGAGACGGTGGGATGATGGAGGGAAGGTGTGGCTGGTGGAGGTGAGTGTGTAAGAAGAGGTATCTGCTGTGTCAGGCGAGGGCAATAAGAAGATAAGAAGACACTCTTTTCTTGTCAAGTTAACACATTATGGAAAAATAAAGTGAGTAGGAGAATATAGTCTCCCCAAGGTCCATTCAAACATTTATGGACTTTATGGTAGTGTTTTTTTTAATTGCACCTTATTGTCAAGTAAAAATAATCAGACTTAAATTTAAAAAAAAAGTATATAATTCTTCTTTTCTCTACCAATGTTACGAGTCAAACTTGCAGACAAAAGAACAGGCCACGAAGATAAAAAAAAAACCCAGGGCTTTCACCCCAGCATCATGCAGCTAGACGGGGCTATTAAAAAACATTTAGTGCTTTCATCATCTGAGAACAAGTACATTTTAATTAGCTGCTGACCTTGTTCTCTTTGTTACAAATCAATAACATTTGACATTTAAAATCCTAATTAAAAGAGCTGGATTCCCAGTTAGGCTAATGTTAACACTTGTGAACTTGGGATGGATGTTCTCTGATTACGCTGTCTCTGATGAGCTCTCTGCCAGAAAAAAAATTTATGTGGGCTCCATCTATGATAACTCATTAACTTCAGAAAATAAGGCATTTAAATGTGTTAATTGTATGTCATTCTTTTTTTAAATGTCAAACTGTTCTTCCTCTTTTTTTTCAGGTATACAGATAAGACAGGCAGAGCTTCAATCCCTCACCCCTGTTTTGTCATTGATGTCATGATGGTATGTATGATATGAATGACACTAGTGCCACATGGTGTATCACATACTAATTGGTTGGATTCATTGCGAGCTAGACTGTGATGTAGGTTTATAACCAGAGCTAAAGAGGAGTGTTTGATCTCATCCCAGTCAGATTACTTCACTCAAAATCAGCTCAAGTCACATCTGAATTTAATTGAAACAATTTCAAGTCAAGTCTCAAATCAATCAAGACAAGTGCGAGTCAAAGCGATCAAGACATGTGCGAGTCAAATCAATCAAAACTAGTCCGAGTCAAATCAGCCAAGACAAATCTGAGTCAATCAATCAAGACAAGTGCGAGTCAAATCAATCAGGACATGTCTGAGTCAAATCTTTCAAGACAAGTCAGAGTCAAGTCAATCAAGACAAGTCAGAGTCACATCGATCAAGACAAGTCCGAGTCAAGTCAATCAAGACAAGTCCGAGTCACATCGATCAAGACAAGTCCGAGTCAAGTCAATCAAGACAAGTCCGAGTCACATCAATCAAGACAAGTACGAGTCACATCAATCAAGACAAGTCCGAGTCACATCAATCAAGACAAGTACGAGTCACATCAATCAAGACAAGTCCGAGTCACAGCAATCAAGACAAGTACGAGTCACATCAATCAAGACAAGTCAGAGTCAAATCAATCAAGACATGTCTGAGTCAAATCAATCAAGACAAGTCCGACAAGAGTGTGGATGAGGCATTAACTTGTTAAATTTGACTAATTTAGCGGATGGCTAGTTAGCTAGCTAGCGTTCTAATTCCACCATGCTTTCATGCTACAGTTACAGAACATTAAAAGCACCACTTGAACTGCTGGGTCTACGTTACTTTAACATTTAGTGGGACTTAACTGTTTTTAATTTACCATTCATGATACTTAATCAGTGTTACGATTAAGAGGGGATCCTTGGAAAATGTTCTCCCTGGCCATAAAAAGTGGTTAGGTCTATGCTAGCGATTAACATAAGCAATATACTGTATACACACTGATCAGCCATAACATTAGGTCAGCACGGGCACACTGACCGGTCCCCATATGCAACAAACTGCTCCTCACTGTGTGTTCTGACACCTTCCTATCAGAACCTTCATTAACTTTTTCAGCAGTTTGAGCTCCAGTAGCTCTTCTATTGGATCAGACAACACGGGCCAGCCTTCGCTCCCCACGTGCATCAATGAGCCTCGGGTCTGAGCCTGTCGCCGGTTTTCCTTCCTTGGACCACTTTTGGTAGGTCCTGACCACTGCAGACCGGGAACATCCCACAAGAGCTGCAGTTCTGGAGATGCTCTGATCCGGTCGTCTAGCCAGCACTATCTGGCCCTTGTCAAAGTCGCTCACATCCTTCGCTGGCCCATTTTTTCTGCTTCCAACACAAAGTTCAAAGTTCGAAATGTTCACTTGCTGTCTAATATATCCCCCCCCCCACTGCCAGGTGCCATGGTAACCAGATAATCCATGTTATTCACTTCACCTGTCAGTGGTCTGAATGTTATGGCTGATCAGTGTATATACAGACGTAGGCAAAGTTGTTGGTAACGTTCCGTTAAAGAGAGAAAAACCCACAATGGTCACTGAAATAACTTGAAACTGACAAAAATAATAATAAATAAAAATTTACTGAAAATTAACTAATGAAAATCAGCTGTTGCTTTTGAATTGTGGTTCAACAGAATCATTTTAAAAAACAAACTGATGAAACTGGCCTAGACAAAAATGATGGTAGCCCTAGAAAAGATTGAAAATAATTTGACCATAGGGACATATTAAACTAAGGTGTGTCCTGTAATTAGCATCACAGGTGTCTTCAAACTTGTAATCAGTCAGTCTGCCTATTTAAAGGGTGAAAAGTAGTCACTGTGCTGTTTGGTGTCATGGTGTGTACCACACTGAACATGGACCACAGAAAGCTAAGGAGAGAGTTGTCTCAGGAGATCAGAAAGAACATTATAGACCTTCATGTTAAAGGTAAAGGCTATAAGACCATCTCCAAGCAGCTTGACGTTCCTGTGACTACAGCTGCACATATTATTCAGAAGTTTAAGGTCCATGGGACTGTAGCCTACCTCCCTGGACGTGGCCGCAAGAGGAAAATTGATGACATATTGAAGAGACGGATAATACGAATGGTAACCAAAGAGCCCAGAACAACTTCCAAAGAGATTTGAGGTGAACTCCAAGGTCAAGGTACATCAGTGTCAGATCGCACCATCCGTCACTGTTTGAGCCAAAGTGGACTTAATGGAAGACAACCGAGGAGGACACCAAATCATAAAAAAGCGAGACTGGAATTTTCCAAAATGCATATTGACAAGCCACAAAGCTTCTGGGAGAATGTCCTTTGGACAGATGAGACAAAACTGGAGCTTTTTGGCAAGTCACATCAGCTCTATGTTCACAGACGCAAAAATGAAGCATCCAAAGAAAAGAACACTGTACCTAATGTGAAACATGGAGGAGGCTCGGTTATGTTATGGGGCTGCTTTGTTGCATCTGGCACAGGGTGTCTTGAATCTGTGCAGGGTGCAATGAAATCTCAAGACTATCAAGGCATTCTGGAGCGAAATGTGCTGCCCAGTGTCAGAAAGCTTGGTCTCAGTTGCAGGTCATGGGTCCTCAAACAGGATAATGACCCAAAACACAGCTAAAAACACCCAAGAATGGCTAAGAACAAAACATTGGACTATTCTGAAGTGGCCTTCTATGAGCCCGGATCTAAATCCTATTGAACATCTGTGGAAGGAGCTGAAACATGCTGTCTGGAGAAGGCACCCTTCAAACCTGAGACAGCTGGAGCAGTTTGCTCACGAGGAGTGGGCCAACATACCTGTCGACAGGTGCAGAAGTCTCATTGAGAGTTACAGAAATCACTTGATTGCAGTGATTGCCTCAAAAGGTTGTGCAACAAAATATTAAGTTAAGGGTACCATCATTTTTGTCTAGGCCAGTTTCATTAGTTTGTTTTTTTAAATGATTCTGCTGAACCACAATTCAAGAACAATATCTGATTTTCATTAGTTAATTTTCAGTGAATTTTTATTTATTATTACTTTTGTCAGTTTCAAGTTATTTCAGTGACCATTGTGGGTTTTTCTCTCTTTAACGGAACGTTACCAACAACTTTGCCTACGTCTGTACTCCTCTCTCTCCACAGTCTGCACAGGTCAAAACTTGAGTATTTAATGTTTGTGCCTTCAGGTTTTCAGTCTTGAGGCAGTGAAAGCTCAAGTCAAGTCCTCATTTTTATCAATCAAGTCTGACCTGCTTCACGTCTAAAGCCTAAAATCGACAGCTCTTACAATGAACAGATCCGTGAAAATGACACAGAAGATGTGGGGCGGGTGCAGTGCACGTGGAATTGTGTCTTTTTCAGGTCCAATCATCTCCACTCGGATTACAGAATTGTTGAAAATATGTTTGTTCCCATATGTTGGCTGTCAGAGTGGTAATTTTCATAAATATGACACTATACTGCTTGCTCAGTTGATTTCAGGTCTGCAGGTACAAACAACTAGGACAGAAGTGTGTTGTGGTGCCACACAGACAGAACGATGCATCAGCTGGTAGAAGAGAACTCGATGGCGTTGTATTGTAAATCAAGTCCTGCTGCTTTTTATTGCACTCCAGGAGGGAGTCTCATTGCAGAGATGGTGCTCTTCTGAAGGTAACTGGGGGGACAATTGGTGTTGGTGGTAGAAAACACAAGAAATGTAGCCTGAGGGTTAGGATGGGTGGTGGACTATAGTGGTTATTATGGCTCCTTAAGTTACGGCAGCCTCTTTGCTCTGCTCTGCTCTGCCAAGCCTGGGGGAGTCATTGGCCCTTAATTGCATTTGCACAAAAGTAATGGCCTTTTGGAGGAAGGGAAATGCCAGCGGAAGGGGGGAGGCGCGTATGTGCTGGAAACAGATCCTTTTCACGGCATAACCATGCGGTGAAAAGAACTGCCATACAGATAAAGAGACAAAGAGTCAATTATTGCACCCCCATCATGTTACACTCTACAAAATGCTGATCCTCATCTTCAGGATTACCTCTGATGAGTACGGCAGTGAAAAAGCCTCAGATCTTGGATCCAACATGTGAGAGACCAAAACAGCACACCACATACACTAACAGATTCCATTCATGAACAACAAGAGTCCCGACTCAGAAAACCTCAGAAATCTTGCAAAATCTCTCGCGACCAAACATGTAAAGAGACATGGTGGACGAAGGCAGGAAGAATTACAGATGTTAGCTTTTACTTTGTACTGAAAACTCAGGAAGGATGGATGAAGTCATGGAGACACGTTAAATAAACACTTGTGTTGTTGCCACAAATTAACAAGTTAGTCCTCCATTTCTGAGATCTTACTACTACTTTATGCTTCACGTTTTACATTAGCTCATGCAGAAGGACAAGCAACAAGACGTACCTTGTATGCTATGCTGTTGAGGACCTTCATGGCCAGATCTGATACTTCAGGAAACGGGTCTGCAGCGAGATGTAGCAGCACTCTCCAGATCTGAGTGTAAACGCTGTTGAAGGACACACCTGGAAAAAAACGCACAAAGCAAATAAACAAGTTCAACATATTTGAATTTCAAATATAATTCTGTTGGCGGGCAAAGTGTTAGACAATACACACAAATCATACAGTGGATGAATACACACTGTACATCTGGTGTGACCCTCATCACGCCCATCCATGTTCATTAACACAGCACAGCTAACAGCCTGAGCGGTAATGCACCATCATCTCATTAGCATCATGCTACCCACCCCGAGACAATTCACTCTCCTTCAGTTGTTGGATGTGTTGAGGTGGCTGAGGGAAAATGACCTCCAGTGTCAGGTAATGTATATCATTAATCAACACGCACGCGCGCACGCACGCGCACACGCAGCTGGCTCTCCTCATCCACTGGAGCTTCATTGCTGTCAAGTGTCGCTGTTATCATGAATGCAAATGAACTCTCTCTCATTGTGTGGTGGTTTCGTTCGTCTGTAGTAATTCTAATCTTCACTATCTGTTTCACAGTAAAGGGTGACAATTTTCCCAATTTCGCTCAGTTTGTTTTTCGAACTTGTCATTTTTATTAGGGCTGTCAAAGTTAACGTGATGATAACGTGTTAACGCAAATTTTGATTTAACGCCACTAATTTCTTTAACACATTAATACAAGGTTAGGTTCTAGTGATAAAATCTGTTTTAAAGCTAGACTGAAGAGTCTGGTATCATAATCCATCGGTACCAACCATGTCACACTAGTTTGTCACAAAGGAGGTTAAATAACGCTCCAAATTGTGCAAAATTTCAGCGAGGAAAAACTGTCATTGCCATTTTCAAAGGGGTCCCTTGACCTCTGACCTCCAGATATGTGAATGTAAATGGGTTAATAATAATCACACGTGCTTGAGTTTGCCATGTTGTGATTTGAGAATATTTTTTATGCTAACTGTAGTATCTGTGAGTTTTTTTTGACAATATCTGTCATTGTTTTGTGTTAATTGATTTCCAATAATAAATATATATACATAAATTTTTGCATAAAGCAGCATATTTTTCCACTCCCATGTTGATAAGAGTATTAAATACTTGACAAATCTCCCTTTAAGGTACATTTTGAACAGATAAAAAAAAATGTGCGATTAATTTGTGATTAAAGCTGCAGTAGGCAGAATATTTCTAGCATCATTGGTCAAACATTTGATAATAACCTTTCAGCATATTGTAATTCAAGTGTTCTGAGAGAAAACTAGACTTCTGCTCCTCCTCATGGCTCTGTTTTCAGGCTTTAGAACATCTAGCCGGTGACGGGAGACTTTGACCAATCACAGGTCATTTCATTGAGAGAGCGTTCCTATTGGCTGTGCTCCGGTCATGTGACCAGAACTTCAACAGATTTTATCTGAAAATCTGAGGAGAGAAATAGACATTACAGTAACAGAATATTGATTCATATTTGATCAGCGCTGCCTAGTTTGACCGTTTGATCAGAGTTCGTGAGTGATTGACAGCTGGCTCTCATAGACGGCAGCTGGACAGCAGACCTCAGATCAGCTCTGACTGCTTGTTTTCCTCCGGTCTGTGAAATCTTGCAGATGCCGTTAGGAGCACCGGAGGACACCGAGGAACATGATGTTTTTCAGGTTACCTGTTTCATGTAATACCGTCACGATATAACGACCGCTTTATAAAAATAACTATTTACTAGTTAGCTTTAACTATTTTAATCGATTGACAGCCCTGATATTTAAGTAACCTCTGACTGCTTGTTTGCCCATTTGCCATCTTCTCCAGCCCTCTCGTCATCGGTTTGTTCAGGGCCTCAACCTGCCAGTCGAGCATCTCTTTGTGTTAGCAACAACCCCCTTCTTTTCCACACACCCTCCCTAATTTTGGGCTTTTACTTTCTTTAGCACGTTGTCTCTGCAGTGCACTGAGCCTCCTTCCCTGTTGCTGTGTCTTTTTCTGCTTTGTCCCTTTGTCTGTCAGCTTCAATCTGTCCTCTTTCTCTCCTCCCTGGAGGGGTAATAGTCTCCAACTGTTGCCGTTTCTCATTTCGACCCCACTTTTCTGTGTCCTCCTCTCTCTCCTTCTCCTCCACAGATCTTCCCAACCATGCAGGTGGTCCTGTGAATTTGAACTGTGAGGATGACCGCTCTTATCTCATTTCCTTTTATCACCTCCCTGCTGCCCTGTCCTCACTTTTACATTAGGCACACAGGCCGAGCCCCGGAGCTGCAAACTCCTTAGGGTGCTGTGGCAAAGTGGGACCGACTGAAGCCTGGGCCCTCTTACAGCTCTTCTCCAGAGAGCGCCAAGAGGGTTCAATGGTCCCAAGCTTCAAAGACGGGAGACACCGGAGGGGGAGGAGGATGGAGATGGAGGGCTACAGCTGGGGGATACAGAAGGATACAATAAGCACAAGGAGAAATCTGGAAGAGGTAAGGAGCAGAGAGGCCAGAAGGAGTAAAGATGGAGGGAAAAAAGGGAACAGGGAGGGATGAGATATTTCAGACGCCTGTGTGAGATACGACAGAGATGAGTCAGAAAGGCAAAGAAAAATGGAGAAAGAGGAGAGAATGAGAAGAATGAAGAGGAAAGAGATGAAAAGGTGAGTGAGAGGGTGAGTAAAAGAGGTGATTAGGCTGTAGCCTGAGGGGCAGCATGTGATTAGCGGTGGCTAGCCAGCGCGCTACCTGCTGCAGTAAACAGCCAGTTGATAAATGTGAAATATGGTCCCATTCCCACCTAACTGCCGCGCTACATTACGAGTGCACACAAATTACCGCTGCAGCGCCTCTACATAGTCCACATGAGAGGACGTGACGGCTGACATTACTCACTGGCTGAGCGCTGCACCAGTGACTTGTCCTGACTTGACACAAGGACTCGCTCACAGTGGAATGGATGTACAGTAGTAAAGATGTTAATTATCGGCTAAATGAACCACTGCATCACTGTTTTATGGCCTCCTCAATTCTGGCAGATGACATAAAATACTTTTAACACAGCATAGCGATTTTTGGAGCTGTAAATGTTTGAGGCATAAAAAATGCATCAGAACATTTGAAAGCAGGAGGAGAAACTCCTCAGTGAGGCAGATTTTAACCATATTTCACAGGGAGATGGAAGCAGTGCAAGCAGCACCAAATCACATCTGTGATGCTCTTTGAATGGGAGTGTGCCTGGAATACACTGACACAGGTAGGAGTAAATCCAAGCCCTTGATGTGACAAAATGTAAATGTCAACGCAGATACAGGAAATGTTAAGCATAGTGTTACTTTAGACGTCTTTATCAGGCATTTAATGGAGCTATATGGCGCTTTTGTCCAAAGCGCTTTACAATTCTGCCTCTCATTCATCCATTCACACATCGATGGCAGCGAGATAGCATGGAAGTTGCTGGCCTGACCATCCATTGGGGTTGACACATCGCCTTGTAGACAGGAGCTGGGGATCAAATCGCCAACCCTGTGATTAGTTCAGGGATGACCTGCTTTACCTCCTGAACCAGAGCTGGCCTTATACCAGAATGAGATACCTCGACTATTGGATGAATTGCCATGACATTTTGTTAAGCAACACAGTCTCAAAGCAGTTTGTGAAATAGTAACGAAATGTAATCTATTTGATTCGTGTACATAGACACGAATTTCCCTTTTTTTTTTCGTGACACTCAGCACGACTTTCAACAACGTATTTTTTGTGCGTTTCCATACGAATGTCCAGCAACACGTGACGCATGTGTCAATTTCCGCTCCAGGCTTTTCAAATAGAACTACTTAGTTAGCTTTCGGAAAAGATCGTGGTTTGGGTTTAAATAACACCGGAAGTGGCGTAACTTAAGTACGGAAGTTACGTGACAAATAAATTGACTTTGACAGGACACAAACTCCGGTCTGCTGGGCGCTGCAGTAATCGCGGCTATTTATTGGCTCCAGCTCCAATCGACAGTGATGGAAACATGACAGCCAGATGGACGCGCTAATTTTTGCCCCTTTTCCAGCCCGATGCTCTGCATGTTGAGTGAATATATATTAGGGCTGTCAAAGTTAACGTGATAATAATGTGTTAGCGCAAATTAATTTTAGTGTCACTAATTTCTTTAACACATTAATGCAACGTACAATTTCTAGGTTGTAGTGGACTCAGTTTAAAAGCTGGAGTGAAGATACTGGCATCACATGCACTACAAAATCTAAAGAATCCATCTGTACCAACCATGTCATACTAGCTTGTCACAAAGGAGGGATTTGGGCGAGGAAAAACTGTCTTGGTCATTTTCAAAGGGGTCCCTTGACCTCTGACCTCCAGATATGTGAATGTAAATAGGTTTTATGGGTACCCACGAGTCTCCCCTTTACAGACATGCCCACTTTATGATAATCACATGCAGTTTTTTTCATGCAGTATAAATGTGTTATTGTCTCCTATTCTAAAATAATGTATTTGAATATTTCTGCATACTGGGGTCCCTAAACAGTCTTGAATCACATAAATTGGGTATCACTGTAAAGATGACTCTTGTGGGTCCAATGAGCCCATCTGTATTCATGTGTGATGATGTTAGTCCCCATAGGAGACATTTCATCGTAGTGAGACCATATTCTGAAACCTGACCTCATTGATAAAATGACCTGTCGTGACCTCTAGGATAATCACAGCCTCATGAAACTCTACAGCCACAAACTAGAGACCTAGAGCATTCAGAGGATGGATGGATCAAACTAGAGACCTAGAGCATTCAGAGGATGGATGGATCAGACTAGAGACCTAGAGCATTCAGAGGATGGATGGATCAGACTAGAGAGCATTCAGAGGATGGATGGATCAAACTAGAGACCTAGAGCATTCAGAGGATGGATGGATCAGACTAGAGACCTAGAGCATTCAGAGGATGGATGGATCAGACTAGAGAGCATTCAGAGGATGGATGGATCAAACTAGAGACCTAGAGCATTCAGAGGATGGATGGATCAGACTAGAGACCTAGAGCATTCAGAGGATGGATGGATCAAACTAGAGACCTAGAGCATTCAGAGGATGGATGGATCAGACTAGAGACCTAGAGCATTCAGAGGATGGATGGCTTTCCTAGCTAGACTGACAATAGGGGGGTTTCTGAGCAGTTTACACAACACAAGTGCTCGCCATCCAATCGCCAAAAAATGCAATTCTTGCAGAAATCTGTGGGTATGACCATCATATACTGTGATCATAATGTTCTCAACACTTACACACATTTATCATTCATTTTAAATGATTAATTAATTCATGTTTATTCCTGATTTATGACTAGAACAACTCAACACACAGTGGTCCAGGTTCCCAGCTTTCAGATGATGTACACCACGTCTATGTGACATGTACTGTTGACCTGCTGTCTCCCCTAAAGACCCCCTAAAAAAGACAAAAACGGGTCTATTGTGGTTCTAAGAGGGTTAAGGTATATTTTGAACTGATAAAAAAATGTGTGATTAATTTGCGATTAATCGCAATTATTGCCCTACAAATACCCACAAGACTAACGCCTTAACCTTAGCTGTAATATTTATTGCTAATTAGCAAATGTTAGAATGCTAACATGTCAAACTAAAGGTTTGTTCATACTTGTACATGATGGTGAACGTGGTTTACATTCTACCTGCTAGACATCAGCATGTCACTGGGAGCATGTTAGCATACCAATCACTACACTTTACTGTTACTTCGGATCAAAAACAAACTCTGAACATCAACTTTTACTCATCGGACAATTTGGATTTCTTTTCCATCAGAGCCTCCCAGAGATCCTGTTACAATGAAGTAGAATTTGTATGAATTATAGTAAGAAGGCAAAGACAAACAAAGAAACAAAATGAATGTGTAAGATGTAAATCAGTACTGCAGCTCTGCCCTGACTCCCACACAGTTTTGTTATCCTGCTGCTTTTCTGCAGGCCAGTGTCCAGCAGCTGCTGCATTTAGCATTTATGGTTTCAATTTGTTTTGGACGCTATAATACACAAGCCACTTTACCTCTCAACTTTCCCTCCTGTTTGTTTGCAGTGTTAAAACATAGATATGATAAAACTGAGAATGTATGCTGCTGTATACCAAAAAAAGAGAGAAGCGAGTTCATGAATTTTTCAGGCGAGATGAAACACAAAGCCCCGAGGGTCTTATGAAGAAAACTTCAAACCAAACAAAGAGATAGCAGCAAATGAGAAAACAAGAAAAAAAGTCAAAATGACGAGTGAAGTGTCGGCTGAGTTAGATAACTGAATGTAAGTGACAACAGGAGCGTCAATGTAAACAGAACATGGAATTCGACACTCAAATATATGATTCAGCCATTTCTTTATGCTCCTACCAACATCCGTTCATCTGCTCTGCCCTGCTTGTTTATACATGCTGCACACTGCGAGGTGGGAGTTAGAAACAAGCGCGCTGGGAGGCTGGGACTCCGTTCAGCCGTGGCGGGGGCGCAGCTTAGTGGGCGAGGGGCCAATATGTCTTTTAACCTGTTTACACGGGGACCTCGCGCCGGCATTAAGGGCCCACAAGCAGCTTGAAAAAGGTTTAACTGGACATCCGATGCTAAATTTGTCGGAAAAAAGGGTAATGAGAGCAAGCGCTGTGCCAGGCTGGTTTTATTGTTGTTGTTTTTTCATCAAACATTAACTCCCAAGCTTTGGTATCCCATGATACCTTTACATTAAAAAGAAACGCTAGACAAGGCAGAATTTAGGTTTAGGTTGGATGTAGGGCTGTCAATCAATTCAAATATTTAATCCTAATTAATCACGAATGTCCATAGTTAATCACCATTAATCGCAAATTCATTGCACATTTTTTATCAGTTCAAAATGTACCTTAAAGGAAGATCCGTCAAGTATTTAAAACTCTTATTAACATGGGAGTGGGCTAACAGGCTTGCTTTGTTATGCAAATGTATGTATGAATGTTTTGCTGAAGGCCTGAACACCTAAGCTTTTGTTTCTTCCCAGCATTCAAATTAACTTATGCAATGGAACCTGAGCCGACCAGAAATTTATGGGGAATTCCCATTTTTTTGCTTTTGAGAAGGAGTGACAGGACATATGGGATGGGGAGAAATAGAGCAGCATGACGTGACAAAGGTCCCTGACCTAACTTGAACACGGGACTTAAAGGTGAAATATGTATTATTTCTGCTTTGAAATGTCTAAAAAACAACTAAACCTATGTTATATATTTTGTTTAGTTGTGTACTTACTCGCGTGATAATCCATGATTAATTGCAAATTAATCGCACATTAATTATCTCTTCAAAATTAACCTTAAAGGGAGATTGGTCAACTATTTAATACTCATTTCAACATGGGAGTGGGTAAATATGCTGCTTTATGCAAATGTATGTATATATTTATTATTGGAAATCAGTAAACAACACAAAGCAATGACAGATATTGTCCAGAAACCCTCACAGGTACTGCATTTAGCATAAAACAATATGCTCCAATCATAACATGGCAAACTGCAGCCCAACAGGCAACAACAGCTGTCGGTGTGTCAGTGTGCTGACTTGACTATGACTTGCCCCAAACTGCATGTGATTATCATAAAGTGGGTATGTCTGTAAAGGGGAGACTCCTGGGTACCCATAGAACCCATTTACATTCACATATCTTGAGGTCAGAGGTCAAGGGACCGCTTTGAAAACTGCCAGTTTTTCCTCGCCAAAATTTTGCGTACGTTTGGAGCGTTATTTAACCTCCTTTGCGACAAGCTAATATGACACGATTGGTACCGATGGAATCTTTAGGTTTTCTAGTTTCATATAATGCCGGTATCTTGTACTAGCTTTAAAAGCCCGCTAAAACCTAAAAAGTGTAAGTTGCATTGATGCGTTAAAGAAATTAGTGGCATTAAAACTAATTTGCGTGAAAGCGTTATTATGGCGGTAACTTGGACAGTCCTAGTGGGATTGAATCTGAATTAGTTGATAAATCCCTGAGTAGAAGATGACCTGATGTATCTTCCCAAAGAGGAAAAAGAGCAGATCAATTATCTGATAACCTTTACTTCGTCTGTGTGTGAGAGAGAAAAATGTGCATGTGACTTAAAAACGAAATATGCACATGTGTATGAGTGTAAATCCCTTTAGCAGCAGATTGTGTTAAAGTTGATCTCAAGAGCAGAAGAAGTCTAAGGACCGATATGAAGCTGAGCTGAACCTCAAATAAGGTGCCATTCATTTCAGCAACAAGTCAAAGAAAACATGCTGGAAAGGGAATTTCATTATAGTCCCTGAATCTACTTTCATGCCAAGTCAAATTCACTGTTCTCCAGAGCTCAATTTACTTTTCCATTCCATTTTCCATTTCGACTCAATTTCCATTGTGCCGTGCAAAAGTCCCACACTGGGACGTGACGGGGAGGCTGGGACATTACAAGGTTTATAACTTTAAATCAACAATGAGAAAGAGAGATGGGGGGGGGGAATCCCCAGTTTCACTTTCCCCATTCCTGAGGGGGTGGGAATGAGTTAATGGTTTTCCTGCTCGCACACAAACTGGCTGTCAGGACGCATGGTGGAGCCCGCCAATCACCTGAGAACAGGGGTAAGTGAGCGGGTTAGAGTTCAGTGTACGAGGAAAAGCACTTTAATGGCCTCAAGTGGCTCACGGCGTCTAACCCCCCCCCTCGCTACTGTCCTTTACACATCTGCAAATCTTTTTTACACTTGTTCTATTCTTGGACTTGGAGCTTTGGTCCCTGTCACCTTCCTCGTTTGAGGGCTTTCGCCCTGTCAAGGGGCAGCCTGAGGCCTTCCTCTCTGGTGCCGTCACATTCTCCTGGTCATTTATTTCCCCCTACGGTTTTTTCTCTCAAGCTTAGTCCTCATGGAAGTGTCATGGGATGGCAGTTTCTGTGTGTCAAACCATGCCACACTGTCCCAGCTACTGTCTGCAGCCTGCTGTAATGATCCAACGGAATACATCACTGATGCTGCCATCAGTCTCTAGATGCACAACTGACATACTGTACACAGGGGAAATACAGTATGGAAAATGGATATCATGATGATAGGATAAATACTAGGGCTGTCAATCCATTAAAATATTTTCAACCACCATTAATCACACATATTTTATCTGTTCAAAATGTACCTTAAAGAGGGTTTTGTCAAGTATTTAATCCTCTTATCAACATGGGAGTGTGCAAATATACTTGCTTTATGCAAATGTATGTATATATTTATGATTAGAAATTAATTAACAACACAAAACAATGACAATATTGTCCAGAAACCCTCACAGGTACTGCATTTAGCAACAGCTGTTGTTGCCTGTTGGAGTTGAGTTTGCTGGGTTATGATTTGAGCATATTTTGTATGTTAAATGCAGTTTTTAATTAATTGCGATTAAATATTTTAATCGATTGACAGCCCTATTAGTAAGTTGACTTTTACGTGAAAAAATAAAAACGATGAACGAACAGCAATGATGTGTTTTGAATAAAAGCCATACTGTAGGCAGCCATATAAACCTCCCACCTCGCCCTGCCTGAAGTCTAGCAGCTGTGCTAATGCTAACACCACAGGTAGTAGAGATGCAATACTACTGGTGAGTTGTTACCTATGAGAGAGTTTAGTGAAGAATAGGAGGACACCCGTCTCATCTTGTCGATGGTCTCAAAGGACAGGATGTACTCGTCATTGTCGGGGCTCCCCAGGGTGCTGCTGGCGCTGCTGCTGGTGCTCAGGTTACCAGGAGAGAAGGCTGCTGGTCCACCTGAATGAAGGACAACACACAGAACTGTTACCCTCAAATCCAATCAGCAAAAAAAACATGAGCATCATAAATGTAATGCGAGTGCGCGAGGAAGAAGAAGAGGCTCTTATTTTGTCTAGAAAGCACTTTGGCTGCTGTAAAAGTGCTGTATAAATAAAGTTTATTATGGTTATTATTGTTGTAAAAAAGCCAATAGCCAAATCAACATCCAATAAGGTGTGAGCGGTCCTTGTACTTGGAGGCTACATGCCGACACAAGAACTTGCTCATAATTTAATTTCAGCCGTCAGGCTCGGTCAGCTCCTGCTGTAACTCTCCTTATGACCAAACATTACTCCGACTCATACAAACCTAAAGGCCATGCATCCTCTAAACTGACTGCAGGCTGAAATGTGGAAATGGAGATTGGTGGAGAGTGGAAATACACTCTGCTCTGTGCTTATTGATGATAAACACCGCTGCATATTGGAATAAGCACTGAGAATGTGTGAATTAGAAACGGTGTCAGCAGTGGGTTACGCGCTTCACCAAGTGCCAGTGATTTAACTCCACTCAGGGCTTATGCATTACTCAGTCTGGCAGTGGTAGACAGCTAGCTTTAGCTGTCTGAGTCACAGCAGCGACACAAACAGGAGGCTGAGAGCTCAGAAGTGACAGCAGGTCATTTGGTCACCAAGCTGTGGACATAGATGTTAGGGTGATACGACTGCGCCTTAAATTATTACATGATTATCATGCTTAGCATTAGGACTATCTATCATAATTATGTTGTCATTTTTTTCAGGAACAAAATACTTTTACTGCTATAAATTGACAGTTAAAACTTCCTAATTTTCCACATTATTAGACGTAATACTTTCAAAAGTGCAGATCTTTAACTCAAACAATGCATGCACAAATTAAAACCAAGAACACTTGGAGCAAGTGCTCATTGTTTTGGAGGTGTAATGCATCCTTAGGGAAACCCCATAATCCCACAGCTCAGTGAGCTTGCTATCTATCAGTATCCATGGGGATGGATGTTTCCTTCTCATGGTTGAGAGCAGTGAGTACGTCCCACAGTGTTTACCCTGCCCCTGTTTGAGCTCCTCTCAACAAGCCTACAGTTAGTCCAGCACCATGGACAGCTCCCAGTCCCCACTGGTGATCAGACAGGCTTAGTGAGGTCTGCACACGCGCTGGACTGATCTGGGCTGAGCCGAGACAAAGGAGCACAGCTCCATGTTTGTTGTCCCCGTTTGCTCCCTCCTTCTTTTTTGGTAAATATGTGAATAAGGATAAACCCGCAAGAATGCCTGCTTCCTGAATCTGCATCTGATCGGTGCCAACAGCTGGGATTGAAATGATGAAATTATAAAATTCCCAATGTGCCACTGAGTTTGTCACTGCGGCAGATATCTGTGGGACCATGGCGAGGCAACAAGATAGAAGAAAGAAGATTAGTAGCAGAGCAACAACTATTAAACCTATGTCCGATATCAATGAGGAGCTTGATAAAGCAGAACCCAATTTGGATATGTTGGAGGAATATTGGGAAGAGTTGCTTCATAAACAACGTATCCTACAGCCGTGGTTCTCCACCAGGGGTCCTTGAAGGAGATCCAGGTGGTCACCAGAAAAATGGGGAATAGTTTATTTTCCCTATTTAAAGCAGTAGTGGGTAGAATTGGAGCAAATATGATTAAAAAAAGGTATTTCTGTAAAACAGTCATCCTGACAGTAGTGCATGAGACAGGTAAACTGAAAAAAATCCTGTTCCTCTGTGTCCTCCGGTGCTCCTAACGGCATCTGCAAGATTTCACAGACCTGAGGAAAACAACCAATCAGAGCTGAGCTGGAGCCTTCCGTCTCTGAGCAGCTGTCAATCACTCACTTACTCTGATCAAACTGTCAAACTAGCAGAGCTGATCAAATATGAATCAATATTGTGTTACTGTAATGCCTATTTCTCTCCTCAGATGTTCTCAGAATCATCTTGTAGTGTACCGTTTAGCTGTAAAATGAGAAAGTTTGTGACCCGGCAGCCATGTTGAGATCAGTTGAGGAAATACAAAGCTCCGCCCAGTAGCCAGAGCACAGCCAATAGGAACGCTCTCTCTCTGAAATGACCTGTGATTGGTCAAAGTCTCCCGTCACAGGCTAGATGTTCTAAAGTCTGAAAACAGAGCCATGAGGAGGAGTAGAAGTCTAGTTTTCTCTCAGAACACTTGAATTACAATATGCTGAAAGGTTATTATGGAATTTTTGTGCAATGATGCCAAAAACATTCTGCCTACTGCAGCTTTAATTCAGTGAGTCATTGACTATTCTGATCAAAGGTTTCACTTCCTCCATGGTTATCTCCTCAGCTGTTGTTGATAACTATAGAGTTCTGGTCTTCATCATAACAACCAACATCTTTTTTCGATGGAGGTCCCTGAAATAAAATATTATCAAATGGGGTTCTGTGACCTCGTGTGTATCAATTTAGGGGTCCTTGACATGAAAAGGGTTGAGAACCACTGCTCTACAGGACTATGATAAAGAGATTGGGGAGAAAACTGGGATTCACTAATGCCTAAATCAGAGTCAGGGCAATTTGAACCCTACCATTAAACTGCTAAAATTTTGTAATTGAAAAATTCCCAGGAGACATTAGCCAATTAAAAAGGTCTTTGGAGTCTGAAGCAGTAATTGACTGACCTTAATTAAAGAAAAGCTGACATGTTTAACTTCTTTAAATCCCTTTTGTTGGGTACTGCTGCTTGATCCCTGAATGTAGAGTCCTCCTTAGCTGCAAGTGTTACTTTATGTGGAGTGACCATAGACTGTATATAAGAAGTGGATGTAGTCACCGCGATGTCGCCCTTTGGTTTGTGGACTAAAGTTTTGAAGCCTTGAGTTCGGCATTTTGGCAGTTGCCATCTTGGTTTTTGGCTGCAGCCATCTTTTTTGCAACCAGAAGTGACACGAGAGGGTGGAGCTAAGTACAACCGAACACTGAACAAAAGCCTTTGCACACCAAGTCCTTATTTTTTTTGTCGATAGCTTCTTGCCAATGTCATTCATTCATTAGCCCCGTTTGGGACTAGTACTGTCCATCGCACCCACGTAATTATTCAGTTTTGTCTTGTACTGCTTACGGAAAAAAAACAGACTTGGTGTGCAAAGACCTTAAACATTTTTTAGGCGACCAAAAAAGTTATAATTAACTTTCAGGCAGTGAGAACACACTGTGAAAGAGTTAAAATTCTAAGACGAAAACACGGACAACTCCCAGACCGGACAACGCCTTGGTAGCAACCTGTCAATCACAAGGTAGCCCCGCCCTAAAGCATCCCCTGCTTTATGGTCTATCTGACTCTAAATGGGACCATCATTTACTAAATGAACATCATGCTGTATTGAAGAAGACTTGAAACTAGTGACTGAGACCATAAACTCATGTTTACAATTTTTACTGAGGGAATAAATCAAGTGAGAAGTAGGGTCATTTTCTCAAAGACTTCTATACAATCAGACTTCTTTTAGCAACCAGAGGAATCGCCCCCTGCTGGCTTTTAGAAAGAATGCAGGTTTAAGGCACTTCAGCATTGGCTTCACTTCTCAGCTGCCTGGGAGTAACACTATAGCAGATTGGGACTGCTTTGGGAAAGGGCCTAAGTTCACCACTGAAGAGGGAGCATTATTTTGGAATCCAAAATCTTGATCAAGTTTACTACACAACTAAATTGTGCAGTTACAATAAATGGCCCATGTGTGTTCTGGCATTTATCCACAACACACATTTATAAGACATGGAAGAGGAGCAGTTTCCAGTTTCTACCAGTTACTGCACTTGAGAGCTGGACTGGAATAAATAACACACCACAAACTGGTCACAACCTCTCTGCTGGTTGTAAAAGCTCTTCTTAATGCTCACTGAGTCCGTCTCATGAATGGAAATGATAGAATGAAGAAGTAGAAGAAGTAAGCCTGAGGACTCTTACGTCCACGGTCCAAAGCCAAAAACCTAATGAAATGTGCTAATGGTCTCTCCTTGGATTCATTTCTGTCATTCGGCTGACTAAATCTTCTTCTTTGTCTTCATTCAGTCCTCCTACAGATTCATCTAAATTCCGGCTTCATCTTATTTATCTCTCTCCCATCTGCCTTATTTTCGCTCTCGCTCCATTTCCCAGCACTCCCCCCCTCCTACCCTCTTCATTGAGGTTGAGGTTCTGCAGGCTCTTGTTCAGGTTGCGGGCAGTGGTAGCAGCTCGAATGTTGGTGTAGGAGTTGACCGATCGCAGGCGTGGGATGGCCGGGCTGTCCCTCACTGGAGTCAGGTTACCGGGCTCTGGACGTAAACACAGGAGGACATCAATCAGGTCAGAACCAGGACAATAGTGTACGGTTAGAATAAGTAACACTTCATTATCAGACTAGATTCTTACTGATCAGACTGGATTAGTTCAAGGGAGGCACTGTTTTTTCAATACCTGGAAAAGCATTTGACCAGGTGGAGTGGAGTTTCCTTTGAATTTTCAAATTTCTAAACTTAATTTCTTTGGTGAAACTGTTGTACACACGTCCTTTGGCGTGTACAATTCAGGTATTTCCTTCTTCGGAAAGGGACAAAACGGGGTCTTGGAGGAAGGACCCCCTTCCTCTATTACTTTTCGATCTGGTAATTAACTCTCTTGCTATTTCATTACGATACAGCCCTCTAGCCCTTTTGGTGCCCTTGGCGAAATTTGGATTTGGAGCCCCCCACTGCTGCCTCTATAGCGCTTTTCTAGTCTTCAGACCACTCAAAGCGCTTTACACTACATGTCAGTATTCACCCATTCACACACCCATTCATACACTGATGGCAGAGGCTGCTAAGGTGCCAACTTTGCCCATCAGGATCTAATCTAAATACTCATTCACACACCGATGGCTATTCCTTCGGGAGCAATTTGGGGTTAAGTGTCTTGCTCAAGGACACATCGACATGTGACCCGGAGCAGCCGGGGATCGAACCACCGACCTTCCGATTGATGGACAACCTGCTCTACCCTCTGAGCCACAGCCGCCCTGCATATGGCAGCGATACCGCTCTAGCGTTAGGGTTCAGCCCCCCAGAACCCTAACCCTAGCCCCATAAACCGCAACACACATCAGACATCACAGTGGATCTAAGACAAAAATTAAGATTTGTATTTTCATAATAAACTGTATTTATTATAATTTAAATAAACAGTTGGTCCCTGATATTGTAGTCTTAAAAGTGTTTAGTCAGTTTCACTACAATTTACACTTTTATTAACAAATAAGTGGCCGGGCAGATGAAAAAGTGTGAGAAAGACAGTTACAGGAGTGAAAAGTGTATTTCTTTCTTTCTTTATTTGTTACCTCAATGCAGAAAATGATGAAAGGTGGCATTTATCTATTTATTTTTTTAGATGGCGACCAGCGCCACTCAGAAGGTGGCGCCCTAGGCAACCGCCTGTATGTCCTATGTCTTAAACCGTCCATGCATTTGAAGGTATAACTTTCACTGTAGAGTAGCGTTATATGCAGATGACCTTCTCCTATTTGTCAGAAACCCCGTATCTTCAGCTCCTTACGTTCTGGCTAAACTGGATCAATTTGAAAAATTGTCTGACTTTAAACTAAATTAAGGGAAAAGTGAATTATATCAACCCAGCTGCACAAAAAAATAGGAGAATTAGTTCTCACTTGGCATAGTGGTCCCTACTGTAGATCCTATGACCTCCTCATTAGATCTAATCTAACCCTTTTCACGTTCTAGTATTCTCTGCCTTGAAAATCGTTATTGATAGCCCAGCCACCAGTCCTGTCGTATGCAGTATGTTTAAAATATGTTCACGATTTAGGAATTACTATGGCCTACAAAGTCCTTTGATTACTATTTTTTTACCTGAGCACTGACAGATCTGGCATTTTGTGCCTGGCATGGAAATGGGATTCAACTTATTAATGTGTATATAAATGGAGTTTTTGCATCTTCTGAACAATTTGCAATAAAATAAAATGTACCACACACCCACTTTCATCAATATTTACAACTGATGAGTTTCATCAAAAAGCAGTTCAGCACATTTATACTACTTCAACACTTTGTCATCATTTCATGCGGAAACCAAGGGTATGATCTCTCCGATTTACAAATTCATTGGTGAGTTGAATCCCCAGTCTATGGATATATTAGAAGTGCAATGGGAACCTTTCAGGGAATATGGAGGTATGCTTGAAAAAAAAAAAAAAAATCCACTTCTATAGCTTTCTTCAAATGGTCTGCATTCTTGCTCTAAAATCCAGTCAGTTTGCAAATATGAACTGTGTGTGTGTGTGTGTGTGTGTGTGTCTACAGTACCTGTGGTGTTGGCTGGTGACGGCACCGTGTAGTTCTTCTCCTCTTCTATAAATTGGAGTGCGACTGTACAGAAGTTGCTTTCATATTGGACCACCAGGTGACTCAGTGCTACTACCAGCTCCTGTCAAACGGGAAACAATGGGACACATAATGATGACCCTGTTCCACTGATTAGGATTTTCTTTTCTTGATATCTTCAAGCCAAGCAGGATTTTTCCAGCTATAATGGTGACAAGAGTATTAAACCTCAAACATAAATATTATATTACAGTGGAAACCGCCTCCAGTGATCACTGTTACAGTAGAAATCGCTTATAGTGATAAAAAGATATAATGCTGTTTGAATAATGAAGTAATCAAGAAATCCACTTGCAGTGTTAATTTAGGGTCTTTTTAAACATAACATATGTAAAAATAATATATATATATTTTATATTCTATTTTCATATCATAGTTTCCACTCGCATCAGGCATTTTACTTGATTGTCTCACTATCACATGCATGTGATACTCTAATAAACTGTGTGTATTTTGTGTGTGTTATTGTGCTGCAGTGACCTTGCGGACCACGGGGCTGCCATCGTTGATGAGCTGGGCCAGCATCATGGCCACGTTGTGGTCGATGGTGGTGGAGTGGTCCGTCCTCTCAGCAGAGTTTCCCACAAACGTCCCCAGAGCAAAGACGGCCGCACACCTCACCTGCAAGCGGCACAACAAACACAACAACACTTTCAACTTCATTTCCCCTTAGTTCAATAAATAATAAACAAACACAAGGTTGAAGCCATTTTTGATGCGGTTGGATGTTGTGTCAATCGGATCTCCCTTTATTGAAGCACAGCTCTGCCTTTTTTAACTGTTTGAAGTCCTGAACCTTAACCCACCAAAATCTAATCCGCTCATCCGAAAATCCAAGTGTACCCTTTGTGACAAATCTGAAGAAATTCTCTCCAGGTGTTCCTGAGAATGGGATGGACGTCAGGTCACAGTGACCTTGACCTTTGACCACCAAAATCTAATCAGTTCATCCTTGAGTGGACGTTTATGCCAAATTTGAAGAAATTTTCTCCAGGTGTACCTGAGATATCACGTTCACAAAAATGGACCGTACAAACTCCGGCCATGGCTGTCGCCGGCCCGGAGGCATACAAATTTTGGGTTTTAAAGTCATTTTGGTTCAATTTTCTCTCAATGTATCACTATGAAATGCACTGGAGATGATCAGTGCTGTGTGCTCCAGTGAGCTGCCTTTTGTCACTAAAACTCATTACTTTCTCTGCCCGCTTCATTGGATGTTTAATCCAAACTTGCCATCGCACAGAAGGAATTTTCTATGAGGGGACTGGATTCACAAACTGCCCAAATATTCATTCTTGTGCTGTAATTTGGTTCATATTGTTTGTTGTGGTGACAGAAAACATGTTTGTTGTTGTCGCAGGCATGAAGATGCATCATCATCATAACAGCTACTTTCTAATCTTGTGATGCAGCTGCACACAGATGTTGCTTTGATATGGCTTGCTCCGCTCCAATTAAAATGATCAGCTGAAACATGTCGGTTGAACATATTGTAATGTTCTTTCTAAGACCTGGAATAAAAGAAAGTCATAAAAGCACTGTAACTTAAAACCAAATGAAAACACAAGACGATAATACTGGAAAGCATCTTAATGGGCCAACTTCACTCAGGCAGACAGCCTTCAGCTAGTTCTACCATCTACACTGAGATGTGTTGATTTACATCCATGCTGTTTTTGGAAGCCATAGTAAGTGATGTTGTTATATTACATAGCCTTATATTATAAACAATATTTAATACAAATTACTGAGCAGCAGTAACTCTGGTTGCATTTGTGTTTTGTTTTGTTGAAACATATTTGTCTTATGATTGGTGTGTAGAGGGGTAGAGGGGTTCCATACAATATGAGTACCGGAACCCCCCGACACCGCCCAGCAGAATGACCTGAATACTTTTGGGACATGTCAACTTTCTGACGTGTAAAAACCTTTTTTTTAGGGCTAATAACACATTAACGCAAATTCGTTGACACTAATTTATTTAACGCATTAATGCAATTTGCGCTTCTTAGGTTTTAGCTTTTAAAGCTAGAACAAGATACTGGCATCACATGAAACTAGAAAACCTAAAGATTCCAACGGTACCAAATGTCATACTTGCATGTCGTAAAGGAGGTTAAACAACGCTCCAAAGTTACACTAAATGTTGGAAAAACTGGCAGTTTCAAAGGGGTTCCTTGACCTCTGACCTCCAGATATGTTAATGTAAATGGGTTCTATGGGTACCCACGAGTCTCCCCTTTACAGACACGCCCACTTTATGATAATCACATGCAGTTTGGGGCAAGTCATAAAGTCAGCACACTGACACACTGACAGCTGTTGTTGCCTGTTGGGCTACAGTTTGCCATGTTATGATTGGAGCATATTTTTTATGCTAAATGTAGTACCTGTGAGGGTTTCTGGACAATATCTGTCATTGTTTTGTGTTGTTCATTGATTTACAATAATAAATATATACATACATTTGCTAAAGCAAGCTAATTTGCCAAACAAATCTCCCTTTAAAAGGGACTGTTTGTATCTTCTTATACGTATAAATCATTGCGGGTCGGTGTCCCATGCGCGCTCGCGTGTGGCTACGCTGTTCAGACTCAGACTCCAACACAAACTACATGGAAGCACCAAAACTACAAAGTTGTATCTCGTGAAGCCCGTCTGTTAAACAGTGTTGGCCGCGGTCGGAGGACGCGGGGGAGACCGTAGCTTTGGTCTCCAGGACCGGAGTCTCTGCTGTACTCTGCTCCTCTGCCTGCTTGCCTTCACTCACACACCGCGCTCGTTCTCGCTATTTCACTTCACTCTCACGTGCATGCACGCACACTCCACACTGCAGAAGAGTTAGTTTAGCTCTGAGAATATCTAGTGAATGTACAGTGGACGTTTGTGCAGAAATAACTGCTGCAGCTCCTCCAGACCAACAGAGGTTTCCCATGTCTTGTGAAGTGACGGGGCTCCGCAGAGAGAAACGTTATCGTCTCCGACCAAAACTCCGGTGTCTCCCCTGTTCCCTCCGGCCGCGGTCGGGAGACTGAGGCAGGAAAAGCCAACACTAGGATCAGCATTGATTCACGGAGAGACCTTCGTCTGGTCAGCTAACATTACTGCCAAGCAGCTGAAATGTAGAGTGATATTGTGCTTTTAGGTGACGTGTGTCTCCTCACTGTGTTGAGTGATGCTCATTCATGTCTATGTAGAGCGAGCACAAGCGCAAGCAACAGGACGCTGACTTTAGTTGACTTTCTGTTAACAAGCATTTCTGATTCTTACAAACAGTCCCTTTAAGGTACATTTTGAACAGCTAAAAAATGTGTGATTAATTGTGATCAATCGCGGTTCACTATGGACAATCACGCGATTAAAACTTGTAATCAATTGACAGCCCTAAATATGAGTGCTCTATATGTGTGTGTTTGTGCTGTAGTGACTTGCAAACTATGACTAAACAACAGTGTCATCTCAGCTGTGTCCCTTCACACTTTTCTTTAAACTTAATTAAACTCTCTGCTTGGTCACAGATCTCTGCTCCCCCTTTCTCTTTCTGTCACCCTTCAACTACTCATCACCTTCTCCACTCATTTCCACGAGGATCTGTGGGAACACATGCACACACCCACACACACCCCCACACACACACACCCACACAGACTGATAGAGATACTGCAGCATGGGAAGAGTCTCAATCTAACACCTGAGGAGAATCTTAAGAGTCTCCAGTGGCCTTAAATATAAACACACTCTAAATTCTTAAAGTAAAATACATGAACAACCTGGAAATGCAGCTGGGAAAGTATAAGTACTTAGTGCATGTGTGGATGTGTGTGCAAACCTCAGTTTCAACCCTACTGCCAGAGCAGCTGTCTGTCCACGGGAATGAGGAAGTAACTGCTGGAAACAGATGTTCCTTGTGTGTGCATGTGTGTGTGTGTGTGTGTGTGCATGTGTTTGTGTGCTTGTGTGTGTGCTTGTGTGTGTGTGTGTGTGTGCATGTGTGTGTGTGCTTGTGTGTGTGTGTGTGTGTGTGTGTGTGTGTGTGTGTGTGTGTGTGTGTGTGTGTGTGTGCGCGTGTATGTGTGTGTGTGTGTGTGTGTGTGTGTGTTTGTGGGTGTGTGAATGCATGCAAATATGTGCAGTGTGTGAGTGAGGGCACCAAGTGTCTGGGTGAACTTCAGGGCAAACTCTGCCTCGCTGTCCCTCTGGTCCACACACGAGCCAGCTGACCGTCCTGTTTGAATATGATTGGTCCAAACTGTTTGGGCCTGTGTATGTTTACTTTCTTTCACAAAACTGACTCTTATTAGTCGGTATTAATAGATTAGACTTGCAGAACATCTGTGTATACCAGAGAATTCCTTGACACTTTTCCATTGTCTGTAATTTGCCGTCTTGTTTTGAATACAAGATCAGATTTTGTTCTGTGTTAAGTAGGGCTATCAAAGTAACGCAAATTTGGTTTAACGCCATTCATTTCTTAAACGCATTAATGCAACTTGCGCTTTTTAGGTTTTAGCTTTTCAAGCTAGAACAAGATACTGGCATCACATGAAACTAGAAAACCTAAAGAATCCATCAGTACCAAATGTCATACTTGCATGTCGTGAAGGAGGTTAAACAACGCTCCAAAGTTACACTAAATGTTGGCAAGGAAAAACTGGCAGTTTCAAAGGGGTCCCTTGACCTCTGACCTCCAGATATGTGAATGTAAATGGGTTCTATGGGTACCCACGAGTCTCCCCTTTACAGACATGCCCACTTTATGATAATCACATGCAGTTTGGGGCAAGTCATAGTCAAGTCAGCACACTGACACACTGACAGCTGTTGTTGCCTGTTGGGCTGCAGTTTGACATGTTATGATTTCAGCATATTTTTTATGTTAAATGCATAACATTTTGTGTCGTTAATTGATTTCAAATAATAAATATATATATTTGCATAAAGTAAGCATGGTATTAAATACTTGACAAATCTCCTCTTAAGGTACATTTTGAACAGATAAAGAATGTGTAATTAATCACGATTAACTACGAACAATCATGGGATTAATCTGGATTCAATATTTTCATGGACTGACAGCCCTAGTGTTAACACTTATGAGCCCTGTTTTCATGGCAGTACAACGACCAGTGCATATCCCACGTCACCCAGCCCTTTTGCACTTTGCATTGCTGCACATACATGAACCAAAAGAGGTGTGCTTGGAGCTGCTCATGCTGTCCGTGCGCCTTAGATCTACCAGTTTGCATTGCTCGTACGGCTTCTTCCTGTATTTCCCTTTTTGCAGTGCGGAACTTGGAAAATGATCAAAAACATCTCCTCGTATTTTTTTCAAACGTAGCTGAACTCTGGTATGAACCTCCATCTCACCTCAGGGATGGGATCCGACAGCAGGGTGTAGAGTTTCTCGTGGGCGCTGTCCCGAACCCCGCACCAGCGCGCTGGGTCAAAGTTCTGCCAGATACGGCCCAGGCAAATGGCCACCCACTGGCGAAGCAGGGGATGGGGGTCCGACAGCTGCTCCAGGCAGTTGGCTATTAGGTTGCCCTGCAGACAGGCCTCCTGGTGGGGGAGAGGAGATGGAGTGATGCAGAATGAAGAATGTGAGATGTTTTACATTGAGGTTTTAACCCTCTGAGACCCACAATAGACTCATTTTAGTCTTTTTTAGGGGGTTACGGGGGTTCTTTAGGGAGGTACAGGGTACGGGGGTTCTTTAGGGGGAGATAGCAGGTCAACAGTAGATGCCACATATAAGTGGTGTACATCATCTGAAAGCTGGAAACCTGAAGATTAATTTGAGATGCAGCTCAAACTTAAATTAGCTAAAACTAGAAACTAGACCTCCGCCAAGGTGCCTGACTCTAAAAACAGATCCCAGCTCACAGCTGGCGGTACTGTGAGGTTGGTCGGCTTATTGTTAACACGGTGTGTTTCTGTGTAACGTATCGACGGCTGCCTCTCTCATTCAGCAGCCTTCAGCACCTCGGAGTCTCGCCACACATCCACACACGTATCTCTCTGCTCGCAGAAGGAAGAAGGTGGGGTCACACGTCATCAACGCGTCATCAGCTACACTGCGCATGTGTTATACCCTGTGGTCTTAATGCTCAGGCTGATCAGAATTCTTAAAAAAAAATCCTGAATCCAGATCATGATCCGGATCGCCACCAAAATTGAATGGATTGTTCATTGTGCCACACACCACCCCTCCAAAACATTTCATTCAAATCCATCACAGACTTTTGGAGTAATCTTGCTAACAGACAAACAGACAGACCAACGAGGCCTTTGGCCTTGGCGGACGTAATAAATGTTGAAAGTGTATATGGTCTAAAAACATGATGATAGAAGTATATGATGGTCATCCCCATGCTCTATTATGTCTCATTAGCTGTTGCAGCAATTTTTGGGTTGATACCATTTGTTACACAGATTTGGTGCTAAATTTAACCATTTTTTACCACTGGAGAATTGATAAAACTGATCAATAATCCATCCAAAATACCACATTAAGACACCAAGTCCTTGAGGAACACCATAGAAAAAGCCATGCTGTGATTTGGAATCAAAAACTTTTGACATTTGGAGATTTCTGCAAGAATTACATTTTTCGGCAATTGGATGGCGAGCACTTCTGTTGCGTAAACTACTCAGAAACCCCCTTATTGTCAATGTAGCTAGGCAAGCCATCCATCCTCTGAATGCTCTAGGTCTCTAGTCTGATTCATCCATCCTCTGAATGCTCTAGGTCTCTAGTCTGATCCATCCATCCTCTGAATGCTCTAGGTCTCTAGTCTGATCCATCCATCCTCTGAATGCTCTAGGTCTCTAGTTTGATCCATCCATCCTCTGAATGCTCTAGGTCTCTAGTCTGATCCATCCATCCTCTGAATGCTCTAGGTCTCTAGTCTGATCCATCCATCCTCTGAATGTTCTAGGTCTCTAGTTTGATCCATCCATCCTCTGAATGCTCTAGGTCTCTAGTCTGATCCATCCATCCTCTGAATGCTCTAGATCTCTAGTCTGATCCATCCATCCTCTGAATGCTCTAGGTCTCTAGTCTGATCCATCCATCCTCTGAATGCTCTAGGTCTCTAGTTTGATCCATCCATCCTCTGAATGCTCTAGGTCTCTAGTTTGATCCATCCATCCTCTGAATGCTCTAGGTCTCTAGTTTGATCCATCCATCCTCTGAATGTTCTAGGTCTCTAGTTTGTGGCTGTAAAGTTTCATGAGGCTGTGATATCCTAGAGGTCACCACAGGTCATTTTATACAGTGAAGTGAAATTTTAAAAAATGGTCTCACTACAATGAAATGTCTCCTATGGGGACTAACATCATCACACATGAATACAGTTGGACTCATTGAATCCACAAGAGTCTCAGCTTTACAGTGATACACAATTTATGGAATTCTAAGACTTTTTAGGGACCCCAGTATGCAGAAATATTCAGATACACCATTTTTAGAAAAGGCGTGGTAGGGATACCTACTGTACATACATTAAAGAAGATGTAAGAGGATTTTAAGGACTGTGAGGTATGAAGTAATAATGGTGGCGAGGCCATTTGTGTAAGATATAATTTCCCATGAGTCACCACCTATTAAAAACACTCTGGTCTTGAAAGTGTGGTAGTCAACACTGACCTGCTAGCATTTCATTTTTAATAAAAATGACAATATGTGCATTATACATCAGCCTTAATCCTCCTGAGCAGCACAGAGGCTCCGGGCTGAGAGCACATTTGTACATCATTAGTCCGTTAATCACCACTAACCTGTAACCTCAAATTGTGATGGACAAAAAGATTATGAGGTGTGTAGCAGTATGACTTTATTCCTTTGAACCCCTTCAGCCCTCCTCACATCTCTTTTTTGTTAACAAAAGGTAATTGGTCCATCAAGGTTTGAGGCAGTCTGAAGTCCTCTATTCAAAATCCTTTTCAAACTTTCTTTTTGATTGAATCAATTTGTGCAGAGTATTAACAAGTACTCTCCTTTTCTTCTTTTTAGTTGCCTTCAGGTTTCTTCTTTTCATGAGGTACCACAAATGCAGTGCGTTGGTTGACTGTAAAGGATGCTGAACTTCGTGAAAAGTAAGAAAATGTGTGTGTCAACCATTACAGAAATACAGGCCCAGTTGGAACTACCTGTACCACAATGACTTCCATGGTAAGTCAACGTAATGGATATTTCAACAGCATTAATTCCATCGAACTATGAACAAAGAACGTATATTGATAAGAAGTCAATTGTTCGTTCCATTGCAACATCAGCGCCCAGCAGCAGAGCTACGCTTCCGCCATTTTGGACTGAAAGCGACTACCGGACGCCAGTAAAACGTCCACCTACCAAGTGACGTACAAAAGTTAAACAATATTTTTTCTATTCTCTTGTCATATATTTAATATCGCTACCAAAATGGCCTGCATTGAACAATAAGAATATTATAAATATGCATACTGTTAAGGAATTATTCCTTATATTGAAACCATTTGCTGGGTACCCCAGGTCACTGGTCAGTCTCTAGCCGTGTCCCACTACCCCCCAGTACATGTTGAAGGCCTCTGATAATTGGCCAGCCTGTTTTTTTATGTACCTCCCAATGTCAGCGCAAAGGGGGTGTCTCACACAACAGTGGCAGACATGCACACATTCCTGACTCACTGATATCCATGTGTTGTTTTGTAGACATTTACCATGTTTGGGTAATCTTGCCTGTTTGTGTCTTAGGAGAGGCTCCTCAGAATTGAGTTAACTGCACACTTGTTGACTTGTTGACTTGTATTTGCTGACTCAATTCTCCTTGAATTCAAGTCATAAATAAACCTCCAGTATAAGTCATTCCTGATCTCCGGTCCACTTTTTCAGTCTCCAATTAATTGCTCTAAAAAATTCCTCCACACATCCTATTAAAGCTTCACTAGGCAGTATATTTTTGGCATCATTGGGCAAAAATCCCATAATACCCTTTCTATATATAAAAAATCCCATAATAACCTGAGAGCAGCTCAAGCAGCTGTGGTTGACAAGAGCCCCGGTTGAAACCCTTCTGCAGGTGAAGGCTAATGTAGTCTCCACTGCCCCACTCAGGTGAAGCGTACAGGCTAAGGGGCGAAACGCTTGTGACCCTGAGATACCTGCTGAAGATGCAGAAGGGTTCCCAACAATGTGAATGCTCTGACCACCCTGCCACCAATGAATACTATTTAGAGGAGGAACTTGCAACACCATGTCCTAAGTTGCTCCTGCAGTTTCTGCTTGTAGCAAAGCATCTCTGATGTTTATTTCACCTTCAGCATATTGTAATTCAAGTGTTCTGAGAGATAACTAGACTTCTGCTCCTCCTCATGGCTCTGTTTACAGGCTTTAGAACATCTAGCCCGTGATGGGAGACTTTGACCAATCACAGGTCATTTCAGAGAGAGAGCGTTTCAATTGGCTGTGCTCTGGTCATGTGACCAGAACTTGGTGTTCCTTCAACAGATTTCAAAATGGCGGTGGCATCAAAAACATTCTCATTTTACAGCTAAACAGTACACTACAAGATGATTCTGAGAACATTTGATGAGGGAAATAGACATTACAGTAACAGAATATTGATTCATATTTGATCAGCGCTGCCTAGTTTGACCGTTTAGTCGGAGTTTGCGAGTGATTGACAGCCGGCTCTCATAGACGGCAGCTGGACAGCAGACCTCAGATCAGCTCTTGCTGCTTGTTTTCCTCCGGTCTGTGAAATCTTGCAGATGCCGTTAGGAGCACAGGACACCGGAGGAACATGATTTTCTTTCAGGTTACCTGTTTCATGAACTACTGTCACGATATAGCGACTGTTTTTATAAAAATAACTTTTTTTAATCATATTTACTCCAATCTCGCCTACTTCAGCTTTAACCATTTACTTACTTATTTATTTATTTAACTTTTTTGCCCGGCTGCTTCCCAGAGGAGCAGAAAGTGAGCGATGGACGATAAATGGAAGTTAGAAAAATCCAACACACAGATTTTGAGAGCAATCTCACATTTTTTCATGTCATGTCTCCAAAATGGAGTCCAATAGACCACAGACCATGGATCTATAAGAGACTGTGCTCTGTACTTTTGTCCTGCGTGTTAGTAAATAGCCTACAACTACAATAAATCCTGTTGATGAAATGCTACTAGCACTACTAGCTACTGGCCGATAGCCGGTTGTTTGGGAACAGAGACGTTAATACATCCACCACGATACAGGCTGACAGCATACAGCCCATGGGTGTATTAGAAGATAATAAAAGTGATGAATTACAGCCAATATATCCATTATTACAGCCGCATACAGCTAGCAAGACGCTGGCAGAACCAGATATGTCATATGAGCGCGCAGGGCGGTGCAGTCCCGTGGGTCTGATGACCGTTCATTATGGTGAGGAAAATAACTCTGGATTCAGCTGTTAGTTTATTTTTACAACTTTTAGGACATAATGATTTAAATGAGGGATATTTAAGTGTTCCTACTGAGAAGTTGATTTACCCCCAAAAATGTATCCTCTGATTTACAGACGTCCCTTTATACAGTACATCCATTGCCACAGTCCAAAATGGCGGCAGTGCTACAGCACCATCTAGCAGCTGTTGTCAAAAAGGCACCAGAGTTTCATCTCTTTTCTTCTAGATTATTTGCTATGAAGCACGGAATCTCTGTCTGTGAGTTATTAACATATCTCAAGAACCGCTCAGCCGGTCAAATTTGGTGCAATTTGGACACGTTCAATATTAACAATCTTTGAATAAACAAGAGACCAGCGTCGTATGGAGAAGCGGGGCGGGGCTTCAGGGCTCTGCAGTGGGCACACCGCGGCTCATTGACTGCAGTTCACAGCAGTTCGCTGCTGTATCTTGGATATAGCCAGCTAACGCAACATGGATGCTGGATAACGTTACACCTAGGGGTGCAAGAAAATATATCGCGATATTATGTTTTGGGATACTGTATCCATTCTCTGAAACACTGTATCAAATCTTAATTAACCTCTGCTATTATGTCTTTAGGAGCCTCAACTTTAAAGCTACAGTGAATCTAATGGTATTGTATAAAACTAGAAGGAATCCATCGGTAGCAACCATGTCATATTTTTATGTTGCTAAATAACGCTGCAAAGTTAGGCTAAATTTTGGTGAGGAAAAACTGGCATGGCCATTTTCAAAGGGGTCCCTTGACCTCTGACACCCAGATATGTAAATGGGTTCTATGGGTACCCACGAGTCTCCCCTTTACAGACATGTCCACTTTATGATAATCACATGCAGCTTTTTGAATGCAGTACAAATGTGTTATTTTCGCCTATTCTAAAATAATGTATTTGAATATTTCTGCATCCTGGGGTCCCTAAACAGTCTTGGAATTACATACATTGGGTATCTCTGTAAAGCTGAGACTCTTGTAGATCCAATGAGCCCAACTGTATTCATGTGTGATGATGTTAGTCCCCATAGGAGACATTTCATTGTAGTGAGACCATTTAGTGAAACTTGACCTCACTGTATAAATGACCTGTGGTGACCTCTAGGATAATCACAGCCTCATGAAACTTTATAGCCACAAACTAGAGACCTAGAGCATTCAGAGGATGGATGGATCAGACTAGAGACTTAGAGCATTCAGAGGATGGATGGATCAAACTAGAGATCTAGAGCATTCAGAGGATGGATGGATCAAACTAGAGACCTAGAGCATTCAGAGGATGGATGGATCAAACTAGAGATCTAGAGCATTCAGAGGATGGATGGATCAAACTAGAGATCTAGAGCATTCAGAGGATGGATGGATCAAACTAGAGACCTAGAACATTCAGAGGATGGATGGATCAAACTAGAGACCTAGAGCATTCAGAGGATGGATGGATCAAACTAGAGACCTAGAGCATTCAGAGGATGGATGGATCAAACTAGAGACCTAGAGCATTCAGAGGATGGATGGATCAAACTAGAGACCTAGAGCATTCAGAGGATGGATGAATCAGACTAGAGACCTAGAGCATTCAGAGGATGGATGGATCAAACTAGAGACCTAGAGCATTCAGAGGATGGATGGATCAAACTAGAGACCTAGAGCATTCAGAGGATGGATGAATCAGACTAGAGACCTAGAGCATTCAGAGGATGGATGAATCAGACTAGAGACCTAGAGCATTCAGAGGATGGATGGATCCGACTAGAGACCTAGAGCATTCGGAGGATGGATGGCTTTCCTAGCTACATTGACAATAAGTGCTGCCCATCCAATCGCCAAAAAAAATAATTCTTGTAGAAATCTCCAAATGTCAAAAGTTTTTGATCCTGAATCACAGCATGACTTTTTCTATGGTGTTCCTCAAGGACTTGGTGTCTTAATGTGGTATTTTGGATGGATTATTGATCATTTTTATCAATTCTCCAGTGGTAAGAAAATGGTTAAATTTAGCACTAAATCTGTGTAACAAATGGTATCAACCCAAAAATTGCTGCAACAACTTATGAGACATAATAGAGCATGGGGATGACCATCATATACTTTTATCACATTGTTCCAAACCCTTATACACTTTTACAATTTATTTTAATTAATAATTCAATAATTTCTGTTTATTTTCTTATTAATGACTAGAACACCTTGACACACTGTGCTGAACAGCATCTCAATTTAATCTTCAGGTTTCAGCTTTCAGATGATGTACACCACTTCTGTGTGACATCTACTTTTGACCTGCTGTCTCTCCCTAAAGAACCCCCTAAAAAAGACACAAAACGGGTCTATTGTGGGTCTCATAGGGTTAAGGTACATTTTGAACAGATCAAAAATTAGCAATGTATTTGTGATTAATTGCGATTAACTATGGACAATCATGCGATTCAATATTTGAATCCATTGACAGCCCTAAAATAAATACAAAATATATTTAAAAACTGAAAATTAGGAATAAAGACCCGTCGGCGTGGTTTCTTCTGCAGTTGACGTGAATAAAGGCATTCGTGGTTATTAAGAAGTTGTTATGGTAAACGTCATTTTTGTGTGACAACAGTTGATGTTCCTGGCGACCATTAAAGCCTTTAACTCAACACCTCACACCCACATGAACATACCCTCATATCCTTCATACCCTCATCTTACAGATTGAGGCGTTGTGACAAAAATCTTTCATCAGCAGCAGTGACACGATGTGACATCCCCCCCCCCCCAACTTTCTTCATGTGCCTCAGATCACTAGTGCATCGCTCCTTGAGCTCTGATCGAGCCTCCCAGCTAAACCCCAAGAGCTGGAATACGAAGACGCCGGTGCTAGGCGACATGTTTGCAACGGCGTTACCGCAGTAATGAACGCTGTTGTTGAAAGTAAGAGGGATAAATAATGGAGATGTGGAGCAGGCAGAGAGTCTCTCTGTAATGTTGGGGAGCATCTATTATTTACAGGCCTGTGAGAGAGGTAGGAGCATTTAGGAACAGTGGTATGGATGAAGAATGGCTGTTTGTGAGCTTGAGAGCACATATAGCTTTTCTGATTTGTCACATATATGGAATGTTGAGAGAGAGAGAAGTACTGTAATGTAATGAAGAGAAAATATGTCAAGTAGCATTCAGAACTAGACAGAAAAATAACTGCAGGAGAGAGGAAGCACAGGGGAGTGATGGTGGAATATGTCTTTGTGGAAGAGTGTGTGTGTACTCCATGAAATGACAAGCTACATCATCCCAACGTCGCACCCTTGGATGTTTGATCAGCATCAGGCACAAAAGGCTTCTGGGATTGAACACTTGGGGCCAGGAACAGGCCGAAGTGACACTTGCGGTGATAAAGTGTCACCGTGGAGGTGGCTGGGACGGGGACGGAGATTATAGAGGTGACTGTTGGTGACAAAACTGTCACATAACCAATATCTCCCGGAAATACACAGTGGACGATGGAATAATCTCTCTAAGTGACGGCCGGCCCCGACAGAACCCGCCGAGGTTCTGGTGAGGGAAGTAAATGAATGACTCGGTACGTTCTCCCTTTGGGCTTCTAGCAGGCAAACGCAGACTGACACTCGTACCTGTCCTGTGTTGTAGCTGTTGACGATAACAGCCAATATGAAGACAGCCATGGTTCGATGCTCTGCCTGAAACAAAGATAGGAACCGTGAGATCTTATCTTATATGAGCAGATCTACTTTCACACTACTGACTGAAGCTTTTCTGTTCAACTCCTTTCAATAAAGTAATGTGTCGTAAAAGGAGAGATATATCCCTTTATGTTAAACTCACTGGCATGTAACTGTCGGCCAACACCGACAGGAAGTACTTGTGTCCGTTGTCTTTCACCAGGTCAGCTTGACATGACTGCAGAGACAGACAGAGAGATAGAGAGACAGAGAGAGACACAGAGGAGGTTTCACTTCATCGCAGATGTTGCTTAAGGTCATTTTCCACTCATACAGCATGCCATAGGGACTATTTGTTCTTTTCTCCCATGGCGGCGCCTCCAAACTATGAATGCATACTGATGGAACACTGTTGAGTGTTTTTATTGAAAATTTCCTAAAATAGGCATTTGGGAAAATACCTACCTTAAAGAGATAGTTTGGGTGTTTTGAAGTTTGGTTGTATGAGGGACTTATCCACAGTCAGTGTCAGTGTACTGTCATGGGAGCAAAGCAATGTACTGCTGTGGACGGGGGGGGGGCAGCAAAAATGGGTTTTAACCGGCTAAAAAAAATCAATGTACGCTATATTTTGAATATTTTCACCGCTTTACCTTGCAGTCAGACAGATCTTTCTGACGAGGAACTGAAGCTGTTACCTATGCTCTCTTCAGAGCCACCTGACTCCTTTGACAAAAACAGTCATTTGACCTGGCAGAACACAGGGGTCGCTGGTCTACCGCTGCCTCCATTGGTTAGTTTGTTTGTGTTATTGTGTGACTTTGGTGTTTTAAAGGGGTTAGTTTGGATTCACCAGCTTCAGTCCCCCGTCGGAAAGGACCGTCTGACGGCAAGGTAAAGCGGTGAAAATATTCTGTCATAACATAAAGACACACCATAATACAGCATGTAGAACATCTGAGCAAAAAAAGTCACTGATATCAATTTGTTTTAGGTGTCCACAGCAGCACATTGTTTTGCTCCCATGCTGGTACTCCTGTCTGTTTCTCCAAACTGGGGGCGTGTGGACCGTCATCCACTGTAGTAAAACCTCATACAACCCCACTTAAAAACACCTGAACTATCTCTTTAAGGTTAACATTGCCATTTGAAACATATTACTGACAGTCTTTTGCAAAAATGAAGTAATATTTCACTCCGCAGAAAAACAAAAACATTGACAAATTGTAGCAGCTTTACCAATTTCAGATTTGATTTCTGAATCAAACAGACCAACCAAGAATCAACATCGAATTGTTAATTTGCCAAACTGTCTGACCCCAATTATATTGCTTTATTAAAAGCATGCAGTGACATAAAATAAATCTACTATGTGCTTGAGCGTACCTGCTCTTTCAGTCATTGCAAAGTCACCAGTGCAAATATATATATATATATATATTTCTGCCCATAACATCATTGTGCACGCATTCACACCAAATGACACTGAAACACCTTTTTTCTTAAGTATTATTTTTCTTTCATTCCTGGCGTTAGTCATTACGTGTAGCAGACAATAAACCTGTGACGTAAAAAACCTGATAAACAAAAACCTAACGTCAATACGGGTTTGGAAATGATGAGGCGGCATGATTTTAATGTTTGTGAGTATTTTACATAACTTACACTGTCCACGGCGAGGATTTTAGCCCAGATGAAAACCAGCAGGGGACGCAGCTCTCTGGCTGAGCTCTGGAGCAGCTTTAATACGTAGGGGAAGATCCCCACAGAAAGGGCCTGGAAACACACACACAGAGTACTGGTGTTTATAGAACAGTATTGATATTGCAGTTATGATCCAGGCCTTGCCGCTGAATGTGTTTGTCTGTTTGACCACCAAGACACACCTGTGGTCTGAAATGTAAACGTGTACACAGGGATGTGATCTAACGGAGCAGGAGCTGGGAGGAGGATCGCAATTTTGACTTGAGTTCAAATGTCTGTCCTTTGTTACAGTAAGATGAGCCTTTTGGAGCATTCAGTATGCTACCAACTTGGACTGAGAGTGACGGCTTATGTCAAATTTAATAAGTTATACAATGTTGTAAGAACAGTATTACTGTGTATATTTCAAGAAATGCAAATAAGTGAATTAGCAGTATTATTCTGGCTTGCCCGGTTCTTTTTTTTTTTCTTCTCATTTTAAGACAGGACTTTGCAGTCTGTTTAACAAGCAACTGATTTTCTGTTCAACATACTAGTAGGGCTGAAGAATTGGGCGATACAATAGGTATCATGATACAGGGGCTATGATTCAATATATTGCGATGCAGTAAACAAGGCGAGATATTGCCAGTTTTTAAAAATCTAGTTTTAGGAAAAGTGTCATAACATAAAGACACACCATGTAGAAAATCTGAGCAAAAAAAGTCACTATGAAAAATGTCTACTATGGGGACTAACATCATTACACATAAATACAACTGGACTTCCACAAGAGTCTCAGCTTTACAGTCATACCCAATTGATGTAATTCCAAGGCTGTTTAGAGACCCCGGTATGCAGAAATATTCAAATACACCATTTTAGAATAGGAGATTATACTGCATACAAATCTGCATGTGATTATCATGAAGAGGGCGTGTCTGTAAAGCGGAGACTCGTGGGTAGTACCTATATTGAACCCATTTTCATTCACATATCTGGAGGTCAGAGGTCAAAGAACCCCTATGAAAATGGCCATGCCAGTTTTCTTTTCGACAAAAGTTTGTGCAACTTTGGAGCGTTTTTTAGCCTCCTTCACAACATGCAAGTATGACATGGTTGGTACCAAAGGATCGCTGAATCCTTTTAAAATGACCATTATTTTAAAGCATTTCAAACAGGCACACTATCTTAACGTACCAGACTGACGGCCCAGGGACCCAGATCCAGGAACCGTCCAAGCAGGTCTAGAGCTCGTAGCCTGTGCACCTGACTGAGGAGGACCTGGAGGAGAGCAGAGGTCAGAGGTCAACAGTGCTGCCTCCAAATCAAGAGGAAGCCTGGGATTAAAGGAGGAAGAGGAGGAGGGAGGAAGGACAGCGGGAGAAACGGCAGAGAGGGTGAGGAGGTGGAGTGAAACAGGTGGCTCTCGCACCACTACCGCTAACACTCTGGCATCAGGTCGTGCTTGTTTACTCAGTGCGTGTGCACAAGCATGCATATGTGGGCGATTGGGTGCGTCCTCTTGGCTGCAATTTCACTTGATACAGGTTTAGGACAATACCTGTGTGTGTGTGTGTGTGTGTGTGTGTGTGTGTGTGTGTGTGTGTGTGTGTGTGTGTGTGTGTACCTGTATGGCCAAATGGGATCACGATGTAGCAGTTTTGGCCAAGAACTATTTTAAGGAGGCATATGGTACGTGCTAAAAATGTATATGTGTGTGTAGTTTATGCAGTATTAAGCTCAGTGCAGCACACAGTGTGTGTGTGAGGACTGGACCCCGGTCCACACCCATGTGACTGTCCCACTGTGTGTGTGGGAACAAGCATATGGAGGAACCCAGGTCCACACACACTCATACACTTCCACCAACACATTATGTATTATTAGCGCACTCCGTGACTTTATCCTGGTGAGCGTGACCACACTAACAGAAGGAAGCCGGGGGAAGACCGGCCCAGGGTTACCTCCAGCTCCAAGGAAGAGCGTGGGAACACGGACATTTGTGTGTAGGTGCGTGACGTAGGTGTGTGCTCTGTGAGAATAAGAAAGGCAACAAGCAAGGATACAATCTAAACCTCTTCTGATCCAAGCTTGAAAAAAATCTCTTTTTCTTTTTGTTGCATCTTTTCAAACTGATTGTACGGAAGCCCCTCAGCGCAAGTGAGAGAAAAAAATTCTGGTGATCCATATTTGAAGTCTGATCTGGAGAGGTGGTCTCAGACCTTTTCCAAGCGAATCCTAGAGCAGTTTGATTGCAGTGAGAACAGAATCCACCCAACTGCACAGGTGAGGTAAAAGGCAGGTTAATGTGAGTGGGAGAGGACTGACTGACTTGGAATTCTGCAGAAGTCCTATGTTTACTTGACATCTGGGCCGAAGAGAACATACAGAATATGCTAAATAAAGTCCACAAAAATTGTGACGTTTATAAAGTAATCCGAGATAATCTGGAGGAGAAGGGATTCATGCGCACAGTAAGTCAGTGCCCAATCAAAGTGGACAAACTTCGGCCCTTCTCCTTCGTACACGCCCCTCAGCAAATTGATTTTTTTTATTTGGTCTGCTTTAATTTGTTCACTGTGAAACTAAACCAGACTAAATAGAAAACAAACCATGTTTTCTTCCAGGTGAGTTTTTATTTCTCCATGCACTCTAAACACAAGCTACATATATTATGTGTCAGCAAGTTATGTCAATTAAAACTGACCTGAAAAATGTTCTGTCAAAAAAACAGAAACACTTAATAATAATAATCGTCATTTATGAGTGGTAAATTGATAGTTCATAGTTTATTAACTTTATTAATCTTACTGTTAACTGCAATGATAATTAATGTTTACTAATAATTAGCAATGTCATAATTTATGTTATTTTATCATTAGTTTGTGAAATACTAAATACTTAGTTTATAAATTCTATATTGTATCATAGCTGATAAGAGACAATAACAATGACATTCTGATTACATTAGTAAACTATTTATTAACATTTATTGTTGTACACATAACATTTTATATGTTATATCAAGTTTTTCTTAATAATTACCAAATGATTTGTAAACATTTAAGATAATGTTTGTAAAACATCTATAAATACAACGTAAATAGATGGACCAGAAACCAATTATTAATCATTGACAAAGTATTAACTATCTATGTAAATAATGTTTAGTGACGTTTTACAAAGTATTTATTAACCATTTAACAAGGTATTACAATCATCAGTTGCAACTAGTCATCAAAATATTGTTTATCAACGGTTTACAAACCAGCTACTAATTATTAACAAAATGTTACAAATATCCGTCTATGTAATGTTTATAGATGCTTTACAAACAATTTCTTAAAGGTTTATGAATCATTTGGTATTCATTAACAACTACTTATATATATAGTATATAAAATGTTATGTGTGCAACAATTAACTGTTAAAATAACAAATTATAGCATTACTACTAATAGGTAAAGATTATTAATTATCTTTTCATGGTCTGTTAACAGTAAAATAACTATTAACTACATTTTAATTAACCATCACTTTACCATTTATAAATGGTGGTTATTATAAAGTGTTACTAAAAAAAACACCTGCCAATACTTTTGTCATAGGTGAAAAAAATTTACTTAGATAAATGATGCTGGCAAAACCTTTTTCCACCTGTTCATAAGTCATAAACACAGGAGAGAAAACTATTTAGATCAGACTTAGAAAATGGATCAACATCATTTTTTTTCTGACTTGCCTCTCAGGGCTTCCGTAAATTTGGCCGAGACAGTGAATATTTTCTACCCAGTCACAGACACATAAGCATATTTTATGCACATGATTAAAACGCATCAACATAAATGTACATTTGATCAAAGCAAGGATAAAAATCCCTGAGCAATGCTGCTATATTAAAATGTGTGAGAATGTGTGTGTGTGCATATTTGTCTCTATTCCTTATTTGCGTAACACCTTGACTGCAATCTCCTTTAGTGCGATGAGTAAGCACTTTGCATCATCATGCTGTGAGACATGCGGCGTGTTGTTATTATATGATGCACATGCATACCTTAATCTCGTCACTGAGGCCTAATGCCAAATGTGTGTGAGTGTGCTGCCGTTACCGTAACATGAACATTTGTGAGACCTTGTAATCCCTTTGCAAATTCTGTTAATCCTTCTAGGATGAAATGGCTGTTGTCAAGACAACGCCGCACCGTATCTCTCATCCCTGAGCTTTGTTGTTCTCCCTTTGCTCATTACATTAAAAAGCATTATTGATGGAGTGCTCTCCGTTGCCCGTTTCTTGTTGCTCATTGCATCTTTCAAATGGAGCCAGATTATATATTTTGGCAATAAATCCTCCAAGAATACGCTCATCTTTTAACTTCATTCTTATGCAACTGTGTGCTTAAAAGGGTATTAAACCTGTTTATGTGTCCATCCGTTACATCAGAGAGCGTGAAGGAGCCTTGAGATTACTCTGCCCTCGCGGCGTAAAGCTGCATAATGTTGCGTAATCTTAAAGGCTATTGCTGCTTTTACTTCCTCTCTTTTTAAGACCACATCAACAGCACACACACACACACACACACACACACACACACACACACACACACACACACACACACACACACACACACACACACACACACACACACACACACACACACACACACACACACACACACACACACACACACACACACACACACACACACACACACACACACACACACACACACACACACGCTCGCTCGCACACACGCATCCCTTCACACACCATCCAGCGCTCCCCAATCAGTCTGCCTTTTCCTTGGCTTTTAACGGCTCCCGACAGAACTGCTGTATGGACGGGCTGCGGTTCGCAGTGTGCTGAGTCAGCAGGAAATTACCATCCAACACGGACACCACCACTACGCTGTGATATAATACAACACCACGACTGTACAACCCCGCGGGATGGAGGTGGTGGTGGGAGGAGGAGGAGGAGAGAAGAAACTAACATCCAACTGCTGTAACTCAACAGCTGACGCACACAGCGAGGTTTTAGCAAGACTTCACCCCAATTAAAGCATCCCCAACAAATGTAACACCACTACAGGGAACACGGCAGCCACTGGCCTTGTCACAGGCTTTGTTGCAGGGTTGTAATGAAGAAAACTGGCCTGCAAATGCTGAGCTCAAATTACATCAAGGAATTTGCAGCGCATATCTCACTTTTCTGCTGGCAGACCTAAAGTGGCGGCCTGGAGGTGTCTGGTATAAAGGAGGAGGGGGATGAAGATAAATAAAGGGAGTGGCGAGAGGTAACAGCATAAAAAGTATTGCTGTAATGGTAATATTCTAAGCTAACGGTGGACTCGTGGCAGGTGATGTGTGTGTTTAATCAAAATGCTCTTGCAGCGGTTTTGCTCGTGCATAATGGAGAATGAAGCCCTTTGCAAACATGGAATCTGCAGCATCGGTGGATTCAACTATCTGTTAAAGAACATTTCAGCATTCAAGCATAGGTCTCAGCTACATAAATGATTGATTTGCGACGTGAGCGAGGTAAGGCTACCGACAGAGCGCTTCGTTTCAAATCTGTACATGAACAGAATAAAGAGAGAATATTGGAGTGTGAATACTGCTGTCCAGAGAAACTTAAAGGGGACTTATCATGCTCATTTTCAGGTGCATACTTGTATTTTGGGTTTCTACTAAAACATGTGTGCATGCTTTAATGTTCAAAAATTACCTCATACCTGCTGTGCTGCAGCACCTCTTTCACCTTCTGTCTCTGTTTGAGCTCCTGGCCCCACCCTCTAGGAAAGCTAGAGGCTGCTCTGATTGGTCAGTTGGCCCACTGTTATGATTGGTCAACCCAACCAAACTCTTTGGACTCCGCTCCAGCTCTACTCTAACTAGCTTTGCTTGAGGGCGTGTCAAACTAGGGTCATTGTAGGTAAAATATATAAGAATTACGGAGCCGACTGAGGGGGGGGGGGGGTAATATTGAGAGAAAACAACCGATTAAAGTAGTAAATAAGTAGTACATTTACGAGAAAAAAACTCAGTATCAGTATGTTGTTTTCTTCTGAATAGGCCTGATTCACGGCAATGTCTCTTCAAAGTCCAGATGCTAGTAGTATTTCCATATTGCTAAATCCAATTGCAAAGTATAATTTGATTAGTTCATACACTGCAGGCATAACACACGGCAAGCGGTGGCATCTGTGGTGTGTGAGGTTAATCCAACCTTGAAAAGTGAAGCGAAGTGTTTCCTTGACATAAAATATATTTGTATTTCTTTTCTATTCAATTTGTGAGATTTTTCTCGCAAATTTACGACTTTGTAACCTCGAAGAATATTCAGATTTTTTTTCTCGTAAATTTCTGAGTGTTTTTCTCTGAATAGGTTTAAGTGATATATAACTACTTGAAAGTATCAAAACACTCAATCCACAGATAAATACACACAGCCCGTATTCAGAAACTGAGCATTTAAAACAAGCCGTTAGGATTTCTGTCCATTTGTGATGTCACAAATCTACAATATTTAGACAATTTCAGTTTTAAATGTAAACATTCTAAATGTGTTCCAGTTTATTTCCTATTGCAGTGTATGTGAATGACATCAGCTGACAGAATGTAAACATGGACCCAAGCTGTTGCCTAGCAACGCAATTCCGTTGCCATTCTGTTAAAATGAGCTAAAACGGAGTGTTTCAGACAGAGGGTGAATACAGGTATATTAAGACAGACAGTATGAGAAAAATAATGTGTTTTTTGAACATTAAAGCATGTAAACATGTTCTAGTAGAAATCCAAAATACATGCATGAACCTGAAAATGAGCATAATATGTCCCCTTTAATGTCCACTGTTCAGAATTATTTCTTAAGGAATCACTCTATTAAAATCACACTTGATTTTTGACTTCGTCCACTAGTTCTCTTTGTATGCTTTGTCATGCTAATGAACCAAACTGAAACTGAAACACTGAAATCAAAAGAGAGAAAGAGACTGGAAGTGTGTGTGTGTGTGTGTGTGTGTGTGTGTGTGTGTGTGTGTGTGTGTGTGTGTGTGTGTGTGTGTGTGTGTGTGTGTGTGTGAGTGTGTACCTGCAGTACGATTGGGAGCTGCTCAGGAGGGTTTCTGTTTTCCACTCCCATCGTCAACCACACCTGGAACGCTGTCAGCTGCTCTGCAAAGAAAGGACTGTGCTGTGGACACAAAACACACATACGTTTATCAACATTTGAAAGAATTCATTGTGCTTACTCATTCCCTCTCTCTCACGAGGTAATGAGCCAGTCTGCAGTGACTAGCTTATCATTTCAGAAGAGCCCTGACACAATGAGCTCAGAAGTGACACTGCACTGCAGTAACCACATAAATCCTGATCTATCATGATCACCTCCCTCTGTCTCTCTCTCTCCTCGCTGCCATGGCAGTTTGCCTGATTGATTGGCTGCTGGCCGCAGAGTTTTTGATCACGCCGAGTGTTAATATTGCAACAGGAATTATAACAGCGTTGTGTAGACTGTTGATGGATGTGGAGAGGGAAAACATCAACGCTTCGCGGCTGGATTGCTAAATTAATTTATGCATAATCAAAGCTACACACTCATACTCACCGATACACCAAAACAGTGGTGTGTGGTGGTTAAAGGCCGAGGTTAGAGATTGAGCTCCTGTTTTTAGAACATCTGAAATAGTGGCTATAATGTTGTATTTTAGGGCAGGAACTAGGGCTGTGTATTGGCAAGAATCTGGCGGTACGATAGGTACGATACGGTACGATACGGTACAATACGGTACGGTACGGTACGGTACGGTACGGTACGGTACGGTACGGTGCGGTACGGTGCGATACGATGCTATGCGATACGATGCTATGTGATACAATGCTATGCAATATGATACAGTATAGTAGGGTGCGATAAAATACGATACGGTAAAATTTTGCGTAACTTTGGAGCGTTATTTAGCCTCCTTCGAGACAAGCTAGTATGACATGGTTGGTACCGATGGATTCATCAGGTTTTATAGTTTACTATGTTGCCGGTATCTTCACTCTAGCTTTAAAACTGATCCTGCTAGAACCGCAAAATCGCAAGTTGCGTTAAAGCGTTAAAGAAATTTGTAACGTTAAAACAAATTTGCACTAACATGTAATTATTGTATTAACTTTGACAGCCCTAGTTTTTTTAACTATTCATACTGCACACAAAAACAAATACAAATGTTCATGGTGAGGGGGTAGTATGGGGTGCAGTATTGCCACTACTCAATAATTGTCAAGAGTAGAACATAAAACTGAATTTGTAAAATCTACTATGCACTATATTTTTACTGCATCTCTAAATTCAACTGTGACAGAGACCAAGAAAATGAGGTAAACAGTTGAAGCACATCAGAGAAGGATTAAAGGCTCCTGAAAGAGGGAGCGAGACAGAGAGGGAAGATATCCTTTAGTAGTCCTCAGAGGCTCAATTACGGAGCCGGTAAGTGTTTTCGGCCCCAGTGCAGGAGAGAGGGGAGGGGGATCGAAGGATGGAAAACTGTCCCTGGGGGAGCGATGGAGAAGACGCCCACCTCCGAGAGGCCAGGTGGAGGAGAGGAAAGGCCCAGATAAAAGTGCTAACATCGGGGAAAGCTGCTCCGGTCCCACTTTCTCTGTTGTCAGAGTTTTCTGATTACAAAGCACATGTTGCTGCTCTCTGGTCTGGTGAGTGTCTGCTCACACTCTCACACAAAAATGCCAAGTGTTGACCTAGATATCTTCAGTCATCATCTGTTCAATCAGCCGCTTGCAGCGTGTTTCCATTACACTCAGCATCTCCATCACAGTCCCCTGTCATGTCAGTAAATATCAATAGAAACTGGCTCAAAGTGCAGGGGCCAGTGGTTTCAGCAACTATTTTTTATTTGACACTCGCGCTTGAATTATTAGACCTGACGTTTCACAATGTTGTCCACTGGGAACGACTGAGTGTGTGTGTGTGTGTGTGTGTGTGTGTGTGTTTAGATGAATAGAGACGCTGGTGGTGGAGAACTTGCAGTGCAAACAAGAACTGTTGATATTCACAGGCGTTGAGTGGTGGACAGATCCGAGATGAGAGCCATCCATCAACGCTAGATAACCAGTAACTACTGACCGATACAAATGGAGCATCTTTCCACCTTTCAAGCTGAAGCTGAAAAAAGGTTTGTTTTTCTCTCACACACACTTACTCTGAAGGCGGTGCCCTCCTCAATGATGGTAGGCAGCTGAGAGAGGCAGATGTCCACGGCCAGGTCCCACGCTTGCCTGTAGGGAGGTGACAAACACACACCACAGTAGAATTAGGCGTGGGCGTCATACCCGTGGGTGTTGCGACACCCGCACTTTCACAGAAACATGATTTCACACCCCCGCACTTTTTCCTGAGATGAAACAAAACTAAAATCTGTAAAAAACAGTGTTTCAGAGAATGAGTTTTCTATACAGGAAAGGCTATTGGTCAAGTTAGATTGATTGAACGATCATTCAGCCAATCACAGCCACTTTCCCAACCCACCAGAGGCCTTTACTATGAAGTGAGTTCATCATAGTCATGGTATCTTCTCCATATCCATATCTAACAAACGCAGTCCCGCTAAGTGTCCTACGACGGTGGTTATCAACTCGGCAAGTCAACTCAGGGTTTCTCTATCTGGCTACGAGCGCGAACATGTAAAAGGGGCGGAGTTTGCAGCATCTGACCAATCACAAACATGGACAAGTCTACTGTCAGCAGAGCGGCATATTTTACAAACAAAGAGCAAACTATAAACTATAAACACAAAGAAGTTAAACACATAATCCAGACTAATAGTAACACAGTTTTTACTCGCCAAGATTTTGCATACGTTTGGAGCGTTATTTAACCTCCTCTAAGACAAGCTAGTATGACATGGTTTGTATCGATGGATGCATCAGGTTTTCTAGTTTCATATGATACCAGTATCTTCACTCCGGCTTTAAAACTGAGCTCACTACAACCTCAGAAATATCGATTGCATTAATGCGTTTAAGAAATTAGTGATGTTAAAACAAATTTGCGTTAACGCGTTATTATGGCGTTAACTTCAACAGCCCTAGCTTATTTAATTTAATGAGGAGAAAATTGATGACAAACTGTAATCTGTAAAGTAACTAAAGCTGTCAGACAAATGTGGTGGTATAGAAAGTCCAATATTGGCCTCTGAGATGAAGGAGAGTAGAAGTATAAAGCTGCATGAAATGGAAATGCTTAAGTAAGGTACAAATACCTGAAAGTTATACCTAAGTACAGTATAACACTAGTTACATTCCACCACTGTAGCTGTCATTATTTAGCAGTAAATGTAGAAATGCATGGCATTCATTTTGATTTGGCATGTAACACAGACTGGAACGGGGGCTGCAGGCGGGGGGGTTGCGGTGCTCACGTCCTACCTCTAGAACACCCACACTTCTCAAATGACTGCTCCACCCCTGGAATTATGTAATAAGGAGTAGCCCGAAAACAGCACACATTTGTTGCAATTCAAAAAGAATCTCATTACAAAGGCGTTTCAGCACTAAGACCCTTGGTCACTGCTTTCCCTTCCGCACTCTCATTCTCCTCAGCTCACGTTTTAAATTCCCAGCCCGAGGTCCTGGAGAGGGCAGCATGGAGCCTTTAATCTCTTTCTAAACACCAGCATTCTCTCGTGGTCATCATATCTAATTCATGGGGTTATGAAACTCCTTCCATACCTTATCGCAGCTTCTCTAGTCTTTCTGTCTGTCTCTCTTTCCCGCTCCTTTTTTCTTGCAGCAAATTGAGCTCAGGGCCTTGATGGGGCTTTTCCCTCTCAGTTAGCATGAGTTAAGGGTTGAGTCACGTTCCCAGAGTAGATGCACTGCGATGTAATGTGATGCTGAGTGACTGACGCGGAGCTCACTCTGTCTGACAATCTCTCTGCTGCTTAAACAGCTTTCCCCAGAAGTTGGGAGCAATATAATAGAGTGGCACTTTCAGTCACCTGCACAGTGTTAAAGGGTCACTTTGGTATTTTTCAACCTGGACCCTCTTTTCCCATGTTTTTGTGTCTAAGGGCGTTTTCACAAGCCAAAGTCTGTTTGGCTAGACCGAAGCAGAGTGAAATTGATACTTTTGGTTCATTTTCTGTTTAGTGTGGTTCGTTTTCACAGGGCACAATTTTAAGTGGACCAAATTAAAAAAAAAAAAATTTCAGAGGGGCGTGTACGAAGGAGCGACTATCATTTTTGTCTTGAGAGCTGCCACTTCTGTGGGAATCACAGACTTCTCTGGTTTACCTGCAATGACATAAACGTCCCTATTTTTGTGGACTTTATTTAGCATGTTCTGTATTCAGCTCAGATGTCGAGCAAACATTAGACTTCTGCAGAAGCCCAGGTCAATCCTTTCCCACTCAGCCCGTAATCCCCTGCGGTTTGGTTCACTTCCTGCCATTGGGTGGGATTACGTTCTCACTGCGATGAAGAGCACTAGTGTTCGCTTGTAAATGGTTTGAGGCCACCTCTCGCAAGCAGTCTCAGACCAGTTGTTTTGGTCTGCACCAGAGTATGATTACTGCTTTCACAACGGCCCAAACGAGCCGCACCAGAGTTTGATTAAAGCGGACTGTTTCGTTTTAATCAAACTCTGGTGCGGCTCGTTTGGGCAGGCTTGTAAAACTGCCCAAGTGACTAATGGGGACAACTATTTCTGAAATTGGTCCGGTATTGAGGGAGAGCACTGCAGATGGCAGCCGCTAAACAGGCTGTAATGTAATAATATCGGGCAATTCCGCACCATCCATGTACGTCCTCCTCTAAAAGTGGTTGTTCTTGCCACTGAGAGGCTCAGATTGTTATAAGAAGTGTCTGACAACATGCTGGAAAGGACCCTACAGAGAAATACAATGTTTTTCTCTACCTTTCACTTGACCTGGTCTGTTTGGTATTGTGTCATGTGACTTGTTGCCGTAAGACAATGGTGGAAACGTGAGTGAAAGTTGGAGAGAGGCGTGCCGGTGTTGTCAGAGTTTGTTGTGTTGGACTACAGAAAGCGTAGCTTAGTGCTATCGAAAAGATTTTCAATGTCACGGCTGAATATTTGAACCACTTTTAAATTGTTCTAAAAGTCAACAAACAGGCAATTTATTTCAGCATTCATGTCAGCTGGTACAAGTTCAGGCTAAATGGGAGAAAATAGAAAGTCAGCAGGCCTTCCAGCTAAAAACTGTCAACAGTGCAATACAGACATTACTGCATTATTAAGAACAGGTGTTAACATTTGTCCAAGGTTTTTGCTGCCATATAAAGGTCTGACTTTAGAGATATTACTTACTGGTTGAACCACAGATTTTCCAACAGATTTGAAGAAAATACCTCTGCTTGTATTTGTATGTATGTTGTATTTCCATTACATTAAACTATAAACCACTAAAAAGATACACATGTCAGTGTAGCATTTTGTGAATTAGTTTTGTTCCATTTAACTTATTTGCTGAGCATCTGCTACAGTAACTGCTTGTTTACAACATTGCTTCAAAATGACTAACATACCAGTTTACTGGAGTCCAAATGGTAGTTATTACTTGAGAGGTAAAGTCATTTACAGACTGGAACCAGTAACCCTTTGGTAGGTTTATTGTGTGTGAACAAAATATGCAAGGCTATGGTGGTTATACTTTTCCAATCAAGGCTGATAAGCAAAAGTTACACAGTGTCAGAATAAAATGTCTCAGCTATTGTCCGTGACGGTGCCCACATCATATTGTCTTATCTGGATTGACTGCTGCTAAGCAAATGATTTCCACTCAATGGAAACCTCATTCTCTCTCCATCACACTTGACTTTAGTTTTTTTTCAGAATGTCATCTACTTGGAGCTTTCTACGTGATGAAGTAGTGGTGCCACTGAATGTGCTATTAACTCGTATGGCTGCTGATTCTTTGGTAAAATGCCTGTGTAAAGTCGGAATAATGCGTTCTTACTCATCTGGATTTGATTTGATAAGCTCCTTTCTTCCCTTTAGGGACTCCGTATACTTTGTTCCTTTGGTTTTGCTCAGTATCTGTTTGTTCTGTTTTTGTTATGTGTTGTATGTTTTTTTACAACCCTGTCTCCTAAAAATAACGTTCCCATACAAGGGAACTGCATTATCAATTACGTTTTGATGGAAACATATTTTTCCCGGATTACGGTCAACATTTCAAACACGGGGTTAATGTTGTGAATTGAAAGGAAACTACTCGGTTAGATTTAGTAAAAGATTATGGTTTGGGTTCAAATAAGTAAGATTGTTTCATAACTTAAGTTAGGTACGTAAGTTAAAGTATGTTACATACCTGATGGAAGTCAAGTTACATATGTAAGTTTTGGTTTCACACAGGACACGAACAGCGGTCTCCTGGTTGAAAGTCCCATGATTGTTTGACCCATCCATCCACCCCGACCTCCTCGCTACGCGGACTTATGCGGACTATGATTAAAAACGTATCTTTGATGCGTCAATAACAAACATAATCCAGGAGAAAATAGATTTCCCAATTAACGTCATTTTTAGCAGACCAGGCTGTTTTTTAATATGCAATAAAAAGTTGATCGGAAAATGACATTCTAAGAGATTTAAAGGTCTTATTGATAAAGTTTTCATTTAGACACATTTAAAAAAAAAAAATACATCCACAGAGCCATTAGAAAGGTGCCAAATAAAAGTATGACTTTTCCTGAAAGAAAATATTATGATTGTGAAAGAATCAATTTAAAAGTTTTGGCGGGTCCCAAATGAATGTTTTGTTTATCTCTGTGGGAGATATCCGACGTTCGGTTCCCACTTCTATCAGGGCTTCTGAGCCAATAGTAACAACGTTGGTATCACGTGGTATCTCTGAGTCATCATTTAGTGTGGAAAACATGGATAAAGGGCTGAGACTGATGGTAAGTGTCTGGCAACGACTTGTGTTGAAGTAAATGCAATGGAATGGGAGGAGGGAGAATGAGACATCTAGTGGTGTTATCAATAGCACCTTTAACAGTTGAGGGCAGAGCTGGGTGTCGGAGAATGATTTCATCTTTTTCTTATTTTGTACCATGTTGAATGTTTCCAGTAGGTTATCTGCAAGTATCCACACATATAAGAAAGCACTGAAACAAGGAAATCTTGCAATACGCCTTTACATTTTCCTGTAATTAAAGTGGTAGTAGGCAGAATGTTTTTGGCATCATTTGGCAAAAATGCCATAATAACCTTTCAGCATATCGTAATTCAAGTTGTAGGGACCCAGCATCTGGCTGGTTTCAAGTGACCTCATGAACTCAGTAACCTGATCCTTGACCACAGGACTCATCTCAGTCCTCATTGGCTACAGTAACATTTCACCCAGAGGTGTGAAAATCACACAGAACAAAACCAGAGGAATGTTCTTTGTTCCTTCTCTTTCGACTCTTTCTTCTCATCTGCTCATCTCTCCTGACGTGTGAGAGGTGAGCTGCTGCGCTCTCTCTGCTCTTCATCTCCTCAACCCAGGCTGACCTGGTTGAGGTGAACGGCTCTCAAGTCCAGAACTTGCAAAACAGTTCTGGTTCTGATCAATGGCCTGTTAGGAAACAGCCATTGCAACCAAGGAACCAAACGGCAGACGACGCGAGTGCTCTGCCCTTTCCACCAGCTAACTTCAAGCTATCAAGCAAAGAAGTTAGCACCAAACTAACAGCAAAGACGACCTCTTTGACTTGGAACCACAACTTCAACACATGGAATCACAAACCCTTTTCTTCCATGGATTGGTAACGTACTGGGCCTTAGCATTAGCAATCGCACAGGGCTGAGCAAGACTGTCCAACTTTGATTTCTAGAAAGTACTTGTATTGATTTGGTTTAATGTTATTCATTGAGTTTGACTGTGTTGATTTATCTGTATTTGATTTTTGGGTAACTGGCTTCGCCACATCTGATGTGTTTAGTTTATGCTTCACATAGACAAGGTCTTGCATGCAAACTAACCATCTTTTCTAACCCACTGCATATCTAACACACATAAAGATCACATACAGAAACTGTGAATTAGTTAAACATGAACATACAGCTTCAGATAATCTTAACCCCACATCACCCCCCCCCTCTCTGTCCTTCTTCTCAGAAGAACAAAGAGGTCATGTGGTGACATGCTGATGGCCATCTTTGATTCCGCCATCTTTGATTCAGCCATCTTTGTAGTTTTACAGTGCCCGCCATTTTGTTTGTAGGCCATACAGACATTTTGAGACAAGAACCCATCTTGTTTCCCCCCCCTCTCTCTCTCTCTCACACACACACACACACACACACACACACACACACACACACACACACACACACACACACACACACACACACACACACACACACACTGTGTTTGGTTTGTTTAGTTTAGTTATTTAGTTAGATTAATATTGTGTTTTGAACCTTTATTATCTTGTAAATAAATGTTTGTGGAATATACATGCTGGTCTCTTTAATGTTGCACAAGAGTGAATAATGCCAACCTCTGCTATGTCAAGAACTCCGATATCCTTCAACCTGTACTTTCTATTTTGGTTATAGTTATTAATTTAATTATTAATCAACGTTCCAAATTGATAGTTTAGCATATATAATGAGACTATATTAACGTTTTGGTCATTGGTCCCTGATTCCAGGGTGGTGCCCCGTTTATTATTAATGTTTATTGATAATCTTTATTAATATTAATAATTATATTATTATTTATTAATTAATTTGCTAATAACCAAAACCTACCAAAGTAGAACCCCTACAAAGTGTTCTGAGAGAAAACTAGACTTCTGCTCCTCTTCATGGCTCTGTTTTCAGGCTTTAGAACATCTAGCCCGTGACGGGAGACTTTGGCCGGGTTATTTCAGAGAGAGAGCGTTCATTCAATATCATTCATTCATTTAATATTCTGTAACTGTAATGTCTATTTTACGCAAGAAATAGTCATTACAGTAACAGAATATTGATTCATATTTGATCAGCGCTGCCTAGTTTGACCGTTTGGACTCCAGCTCAGCTCTGAATGGTTGTTTTCCTGCGGTCTGTGAAATCTTGCAGATGCCATTAGGAGCACCGGAGGACACTGGAGGACACAGAGGAACATGATTTTTCAGATCACCAGTCTCATGCACTGAAGTCAGGATATAGTGACCCTTTTAAAAAAATAACTTTTTTAAAATCATATTTGCTCCATTTCTACCCCCTGCTGCTTTAATGTAAGTATTTGAGAGGCAAATAAACATTTTGGTCCTAACGTCCTTACAGACAAAATCAAGATGACACAATTAAAGGTCACTCATAAAATAACCAGCTCCAAACTAAATGTGCTTTCCTTCAACAAGAAAGTATCATAAAGGCATTTTTAGGTGCCATAACTGTACTGGGATTGGAATCTGTGTAGAAATTTTGCAAACAAATATCCATCCCCGCTGCTGTTTATGTAATCCAATGGTGAGGAAACAAGCAGATAGAGCGGTCTAATCAGCGACGACAGGGAGGAGGCTGCTGCACCGTTTAAGATGACAGCATTAACTCGGATGATGCCTGCCAATACGAATGAGTAACTCATCACCAAAACCTGTCTCTGTCTCTGTGTGTGTGTGTGTGTGTGTGTGTGTGTGTGTGTGTGTGTGTGTGTGTGTGTGTGTGTGTGTGTGCGTGTGCGTGTGTGTGCATGGTGTGCAAGATGAAGGGACGGCTGACAACAGAGGAGTGTAGGGAACCAGTTGCCGGCTGACTAAGCTCTTTTTCCTATCGCCTGCAGAGAGTGGTGCAGCAACGCGCACTCACAAACACACATACAAAGTAGACACACACCCACACTTTAACTGCCCACGAGGGAGTAATCAGCCTCGGGTTTATCTGCTCTCCCCTATTCTGCTCCATTTGAATAACAATTGCTGTTTGTGTACGAGCACTAGCATCGATCAACAAGCCCCCAAATTGCTTAATACCCCCTCTCCATCGTCCTCAGCCCCCCCCCCCACGCCCCCATCCATGCTGATCCAAACCTTTATTTTTCTACTCGCCTTTTATCTCTGGCACTAACATTTTTTATTGTTCTTTCAGTCTTGTTTCCTACACCTCTCTGTCGTTATTCTGTCCTCCTTAATACTGCATGTGCTGCTGGGAAACAAAGTGCAACTCCCAATTTCTTTGGCGGTAAACAGTGCAATATACCCACAATCTAAAATAATGGGTACAAGCGAGAAAGAAAGACTATTGCTTGCTCAAGGAACAAGGAGCAGCGTTCTTTAGAACAAGTGATGCCAGGGTGTTACACAACAAGTCGCTCCTCGAGGCAATGAGACTGAGAGAGCTTTCTCTTTTTCTTTTTTTTTTTTTTTTTACACGAGCCAGATAATGAGTGGGAGAGATGGAGGGAGGCATTTATAGAAGACCAAGAAGAGATACAATAGAGAGTGGGAGAAGTATTTGTGTAACTAAAGGCAGATAGATGATGGGATCATGTTTCTTACACAGTGTGGAGGAGCATGTAAAGTCAATGTCTTTTCAGCACCTCTGTGTTATGGCCGTCACAGTTAACGCCATAATAACGCGTTATGGCATTTTTTTTTAACGTGACTAACTTCTTTAACACATTAACGCAATTTTTCATTTTTAGGCTGTAGCTAGAGTGAAGATACTCACATCGTATGAAACTATAAAAACTAATGAATCCATCGGTACCAACCATGTCATACTAGCTTGTCGCGAGGGAGGTTAAAAAACGCTCAAAGTTACGCTAAGTTTTGGCGAGGAAATGTCCATTTTCAAAGGGGTCCCTTGACCTCTGACCTCCAGATCAGTGAATGTAAATGGGTTCTATGGGTACCCACGAGTCCCCCCTTTACAGACATGCCCACTTTAAGATAAGCACATGCAGTTTGGGGCAAGTCATAGTCAAGCCAGCACACTGACACACTGACAGCTGTTGTTGCCTGTTGGGCTGCAGTTTGCCATGATATGATTTGAGCAATATATAATATAATATATAATAAATATATACATATATTTGCATAAAGCAGCATATTTGACCACTCCCATGTTGATGAGTGTTAAATACTTGACAAATCTCCCGTTAAGGTACATTTTGAACAGATAAAAAAATGTGCGATTAATTTGCAATTAATCACAATTAACTATGGACGATCATGCAATTAATCGCAGTTTAATATTTGAATCGATTGACTGCCCTAGTCTGTATACAATTCTAGTAATAAGAATACAGATGATGATGATGAAAATTGTAAAATACTGCAAGAACTTCTACGGAAGCCCCGAGAGGCCGGTGAGAAAAGTGTCAAAAGTGTGATCTATTTTCTGGGTCCTATCTTACATCCCGGCACAAAGCAGCACAAAGCAGCACACAGCGCAGCGCAACTGTGTTTGCTAGTTTCAGACCGACATTTTCACGCCCAGCGCCCGCGTTGTCTAAGTAGCAAATACTATGTACTTGTGCCCATCTGTGCACCCATAGGTGTGTTGTTCTTAAAATGAGGTGTGGTCAGGCGCTTTGTGGCTCATTACTATCTTGAGGCAGCAGATTGCACCACTGACCAACAAAAACCTGCTCTAAAGTTAACAGCCTTTTTTATTAGTAGTAGTAGTAGTCATATTTCTATTATTATTACTGCTATTTCTATTATCACTCTATTACATTACTTGCTATTGATTATTGTTATTATTCCTATTTGTATGATATACTTATATGTTATTGTGGATGCTCTCTCTCTCTCTATTAAAGGGCGCATTATTCAGACAATGCGTCAGCTTCACAGCGTGCGTACACTCTGCTTGTTACAGAGGAGCGCAGCAGCTCTTCTCCTCCTCAGTAAAATACAGTGTTGGTGCTAGAACGTTTTGATTTATTTTAAGATAAACACAAAATTGACGGCAGGTGACAATTCAGAATATAATAGAATAGAATGAAGTAAGGCTCTCAGGCGTTCTGTGTCGCTCAACCTGCGAGATTACGGGGCACACACGCCTCTGTGGCGTCTCCTCTCATCATCCCTCTGTGTGTGCTAGCGTAGACGTAGGCTACTTCAAAGTTTGCGAGCCTTCTCCTCCTAAACGGTGGCGTTTTGAGGCTGATGAAGCCCATGCATAAAGCAGCTGCGGAGGATTTAGCTCAGCTGGTTCGAGCCCCCTGTGGGTTGCATCGGAAAGCAATACAGTTTTTATCACTTATCAATACATGTTTATCATATTTTGCATAGTGATTATTATCATATAATTAATTTTGTTTTACAGATGACGTTTTTTAAAAGGAACTTCTCCTTTTTTCACCTTTTCTTAAGTCATAAACAGAGGAGAGAAAACAATTTAGATCAGACTAAGAAGACTAACTTATTTTGTTCCTCACTTGCCTCTCAGGGCTTCCGTAAACTTCTGTCTCAAGCTGTCTGAGTAAAAGGGACAACAATCTTAAACTCTTAGATTTGTGTTGTTTAATAATAAAAGAAGAAAAATATTTTTGTAGACTGGTACAGTTTTATTTTTTGTTGTACCACTGCTTTTAACCTCAATCTGCCATGTCTACCACGGTTAGAGATGTCCAACATGCCTCACAGAGTCCTTAATATCCCCAGAGAACAGGTGTCATCTTGTAGTTTTCAGTCAAAGGTGGACATGTTCGGCTGCGGGTTGTGCGTGCGTGGGCGGTTGAAGCAACAGCAATGCCCTTATTCTGTATGCAACTTGTCTTGTGTCTGTCTGCGCGGCATTCAGGTGGACTGAGGCTGCTGTCAATGAAGACACTGCGATATCTGCCTCTGCTATGAAGCAGAGAGCAACACATGCTGCAACGCTAGAAATAGTCAACATACAGAAATAACTGAGATACAAAATTATGGAAATTGTACTGAGCACGAAGGAGGTGTATGCATATGCTCTACAGAAGCAAATAAAACACCTACATGTTTTGGCTCACACTTCCTCATCAACATATATTTTGAGAAGTTGTGAGAGTAATTAAAGCATTTCATTTAATTTTTCTGTTTAGTGTGATAAATGTGGCTTGAAATATGGGGAAACAATTTTAACTTAATATACTGACTTGTGTCTAAATGGCTGATGGGCCACTTTTGTCCTCGTTTTGCATGAATCAATTGGTGTAAATGGGAAATGATGCTCTACATCCGAGGTCTGACTATGATGCTCCAGGCAATAATATTGTGTATTCAAGTGCAGTGAAATCAATCCTATGAGCATGATGCTTACTTCCTGTTAGCACCGTCCAGTAGCAGGTGGCAACAGTGTCATACTAACAACCTGTGCAGAAACAAACCAGGCCTCCTAACTTTGATGTTTGTCTCTGATACAAATGATCTTTTTATTACCACTTTCTAGTATGTACCCACAAGCACAAATACAGTACATGGTGCCTTCAAATGAAAATCGGAAGCTCGTGTTTACAACATGGGAAGTCGTGTACACAATATGCTTGGCGTTCAAGTGGTTAAGTTGTGAGAACACCGCTGCTAAGCAACGGCAACATTAACGTTACTGTCGGTGTCTTGAAGCCACAGAGGCTAACGATTTAGTAAGCTAGCAAGTGGGTAATGCAAAGGCATAATGACAGAGGAGAAAGATGAGGCTGTTGGGAATATCAACATTTTCCTCAGACCTATTATAAAATTACGAAGAAAAACATTATACGACTAAAATTACAGTATACTAACTTTTTATGCACCAAAAGATTAACCTCCAAGGCCTCCGCCATTTCTGACAATGTAAACACGTCCCAACTTGTGAACTCTGAGCTTTCACAAACTTTCCACTGATTAGGTCGTGAATACCACAAGAGGTTCATCGGGACTCTTCTCATGAACATGGTAAACACGACCCCATTTAAAGGCCCCAATATATACGTAGATGCCGCATTGGCTTTGGATTATACGCCTACGCCGCTGCCATAGTGGAGCAGTCAGGACTGGCCTGTAAACACATACAAGTTAAATGGACTATTTGTAACTTTCAGAAATGCTTCTTAACAGCGACACCTGTGGCCGTGAAATCAACGAAAGTCAGCGTCGGGCTCGCGCTTGCTCGCTCTCAATATACCTGAACGAGCATCACTCAAAACAGTGAGGCGACACACGTCAGCTAAAACCGCAATATCACTATATTTCAGCTGCTTGGCAGTAATGTTAGCTGACCAGACGAAGGTCTCTCCATGAACATGATGTAGATCTGATCCTAGTGTTGGCTTTTCCTGCCTAAGTGCAGGCTGAGGCAGCGGGGCTCTCCAGCATGTCTCCCTGCTCTCTCCGCCCACAGCCGGAGAGAGCAGAGGAGACACCGGCACCCGGTCGGTAACGAGAAGACAACGTAAATCTCCTCTAGAGCTCTGTCACTTCACAAGACACGGGAAACCTCTGTTGGTCTGGAGGAGCTGCAGCAGTTATTTCTGCACAAATGTCCCCTGTACATTCACTAGATATTCTCAGAGCTAAACTAACTCTTCTGCAGTGTGGAGTGAACGCGCGTTCACGTCTAGAGGTGGAGCGAGCTGAGCTGTCTGAGTGAAGGCGAGCAGGCAGAGGAGGAGGGTACAGCGGCTACACGCGAACGCGCATATGCGAGCGCGCATGTGTGACGACCCGCTACATTTGGGAAGTCGTGTACGGGATATGCTTGGCTTTCGAGTGGTTACACCTCTGCAAAGCAACGGCAATATTAACGTTAATGTCGGCGTCTAGAAGCCACAGAGGCTAATGATTTAACAAGCTAATAAGCAGGTAACATAATGCAGGAAATGCAAAGGCATAATGACAGAGGAGAAAGATGAGGACGTTGGGAATATCAACATTTTCCTCAGACCTATTATAAAATTATAAAGAATTACAATATACAACTAAAATTACAATATATTAACTTATTATATATTAACTTCCATGGCCTCCGCCATTTCTGACAACCTCAACAAATGTCACAACTCGTGAACTCTGAGCTTTCCACTTAGGAGGTCGTGAATACCATATGAGGGCGTTCTTATGGAATCTTCCCGTTACCACGGTAAACACCCCCCTCCCCCCATTTGAAGGCACCATTTCTCTGTTCCATTCTCACACTATTTTCAACCACAGTTGTGCCTCCATCAGGAAAACTCATCCATTTTGTTTGTTGAGAGGATGAATGTCGATGTCATCCCTGTTAATTAATTCAAGAGAGAGATTGATCCAGGATGTTTAGCCTTGCTTAACCTAACAACCGGACGCAAGGAACAAAATGACATCTTTCACCTGTCAGAACTGCTCTGTTTTGTTATGTTGGAATTGGTTACCGAGCCAGCTAGCCACCAAAACATCCAAGACTCACCTGGGTTTTGTTGAGAGTGAGGAAAGAGTGTGAAGCCAGTCGGCTAACAGGACGGGGAGGGAGAGGTGTTGTGTGCCGTCACCAACCCCGGCTGTTGTTGCGCAGTAATTAGCTCCGATGGGTAAGCTAGCTCCTTGTTAAACCACTGTCTTGTTTTCTATTTCGACCCATGCTCCATCCACAATCCACAATGTTTACAGTGGAAGATACAATAGAGCACCTTTGGAGTAGTTGGAAGGCACTTTGGATGAAACCAGCTAGCCATTAGCCCTGCTTCCAGAAGTCTGGGTCTTTGTGCTAAGCTAGGCTAAACATGTCTTAGACCCAAACCTTTGCTCAAAGCAGAAAGCCTGGTAACACTTTCAAATAACCAGCATTTGTAAAAGGTAAAATGATTGTTAACTATAAAATAACTTTAAACAAACAATTAATGATAATTCATGTTTACTAATTATTAGTGATGTTATAATTTCTGTTATTTTATCAGCAGTTTGTGTAATATGAAAAAAAACGTTTGTAAATTCTATTCTAAGAGACAATAACAATGACATTCTGATTACATTAGTAATTACGGTTTATTGTTGCACACATTATAACATTTTGTATACTAAAAGAAGTATTTGCTAATAATTACCAAATGATCTGTAAAACGTTTTGATATTGTTTGTAAAACATCTATAAACATTATGTAGACAGGTGGACCACAAACCAATTATTAACCATTAACAAAGTATTAACTATCTATCTAAATAATGTTTATACATACGTTACAAAGTATTTATTGACCATTTAACAAGGTATTATAATCATCAGTTGCAACTGTATTATAGTCATCCAAATAATGTTTATAGACGGTTTACAAACCAGCTATTAACCATTGACAAGGTGTTACAACTATCTGCTCCATCTAGCTCTGCAATGTTTATGGATGTTTTACAACTGATTTCTTAAAAGGTTTATAAATAATTTGGTGATCATTAACACATACTTGAGATAACATATAAAATGTAATAATGTGTGCAACAATAAACATTATTCATTATCATTTCATTGTTTGTTAACAGTAAAACAACGATTAACTAAGTTTAATTAACTATCAATTGACCATTTATAAATTATGGTCATTATAAAGTGTTACCGAAAGTGGATATTAATATCAATCTTCACTCTGTGAGTATGAGTATCTATCTTAGCTTTGTAAAGCAGAGCAGCAAGCACTGCTAAGAATATCTTACTTTGGCAACACATGGTCTGTTTTTCCAATTACCAACGGTAATAAGACAAGTTACAAATTCATGCTAAATGGACACAGAAACACAACGTGCATTGTTAATTGTTTTCACAGTAGAAAACTATTTTAGAGAGGAGTTTTCATTCAATAAACGAGCCCTTAACTTTTGGGCAGATCTGCTATTTGTGCATAAGTGACCAAGTTCACCTGTTTTTTTAATCTCTCAATGGCTGTTCAAAAGTAGCCGTTTAGATCTAAATCCCATACCACAAACAACACAACACTGTCTGTCTCTTGTCTCATAAAAGAAGTTATCTGTTAGGAAGTCTGTTCATCCTTTAACTTCAGTGTGTGTAAACAAATAGCAAAGCCTTATGAACGACTGCTTTCTCTTCCTCTTGCCTTCTGCTATACAAAGCCACGGGCATCTGTGTGTCTGTGTGCATGAAATCAAGCCCCGAGCTCAGTTTGTGTGTCTTACCACATGGCGTGCATGTATGTAGGGGGCAGCCGGGGACTGCTGACCGGTGTGCAGTTGTACGACCTCATTATCCTCTCCGCCAACAGGAAATTGCGGAACAAGCTCGCCACCAGCAGGTCCTGGCGAAACAACTTCTGGAACAAATCTAAAGATAGAATAGAAATGACCCATCACGTCAGAGACAGACAAGGGGCACTGAATGAATAAAAGGCGGGATTGCAAGTGAGGAAAATGGGGCACGGAGTGAGTGAATGGAAATCAAACTGGAGTAAAAGAAAGAAGTTTAAATAGAGCAAAGTGGCCACTATGGAGAAAAAGTAGCGTGTAAGTATGCTTAGAGAATATAGAGGACAGTGATATTCAGATTAAAGCGATGGGTCGTGGTCACATCCTCTTCAGCTCATTAGCGTATTCACTAATTCACTTTAATGAGGCCATGCCAATCCCATGCCGATCTCTGGCGTATGATTGTGACCCCCCCGTTTGTGTGAGAGAGTGAATAAGTGTGTGTGTGCGTGTGTGTGTGTGTGTGTGTGTGTGTGTGTGTGTGTGTGTGTGTGTGTGTGTGTGTGTGTGTGTGTGTGTGTGTACTTGTACAGCTATCTTTGTGAGGACCAATTTGAGTTTTAGACCTTCAGAGTGAGGACATTTTTGGAAAGTGAGTGGCCGGTCCTCACCTTCAGACAGACCTTCAAAGGCCTGTTTGAGGGTTCAGACTTGGTTTTAAGGTTCAGGTTAGGATAATGGTACGTGTCCACAGCCGCCGTCCTTTCCATGCTTCCCATTCATTGCCTATGTAAGCAGCCATGCAATGCATTCTGGTAACCTGGCAGTGCGATTCGAGAGATGGACCGTCACATCACCCGCTACTCATTTGAATAAAGTTGAGGTCTTGTCTACTTTAGGCAAATCAGGGGTGTCCGGCGCAACTCGCCACGTCTGGAAACTCCCGAGAAACTTTTAATTTTAAAGTAAACGTTGTCGATCTAAAATAAAGACTGATTTAGCAACTCTATGGCTTATTTCTAGATGAGTATTATAAAATGTTTTCAGAAACACATTTTGTTGAACTATTTCCCAAAATTTCCAAACAAGCCACCATGTTGGTTCCAGTTTTAAAGCTGGGAGCAGCAGCCCACGAGGAAAAGCGTTCGTCCAATCAGGTGCCAATCGCCTCGTGTCAAGTGGCAGCTCATCAAGCATCCAATGCTGGGAAGCGAGGCGATCCCTCGCGATAAAAAACGCCCCTGTGGACACGTACCATTTGGGTTGGGGTCAGGCATTTAGTTGTGATGGTTAAGGTTAGGGTAAGGGGCTCAAGAATGCATTATGTCAATGGGTGTCCTCACAAGAAGAAGCACACGGCTGTGTGTGTGTCTGTGTGTGTGTGTGTGTGTGTATCTTGCGGATATTATATGAGAGACAGTGTCTGACAACTCCTGTGCCTGCTGTTAGTGTTCCACTGTTTAAATGTTGAAGTGTTTGTGCTACTGTGTGTCTGTGTGTTTGTGTGTTTGTGTGTGTGTGTGTGTGTGTGTGTGTGTGTGGATTAAGTGTGCAGTGCCTTCATTACAGGGATTCTCTGTGATGTGGGCTGCTTCATTAACAGCAGAGCCCCGGGGGTTTAAAAGGCTTTGGCAGCCATCAGCATTGTCACATTTCTATTCTAGCAGGGATACAGTTTGTCTCAGGGGAGTCTGAGAGAGTGAGAGAGTGTGTCTGTGTGTTTGTGTGTGTGTGTGTGTGTGTGTGTGTGTGTGTGTGTGTGTGGTAATGTGCTGCATACAAGAGACAGGTATACGTGCTGCATGCAAAAGATATCTGCTGTCAAAAAAGAAGAGTGTGTGAGTATTTTTATCTGAGCCTGTGGGTAATGGTTATTGTGAGTATGCATGTGTTGTCACCACCACGCAGAGTTTTGTTAGAGTGTGTATGTGTGTGCGAGCGCCAAATTACTGTTAAAATGATATCCCCTATTACTGTGCTCGACACTCTAAACACAATTAATCTCCATTTGAGGAGGCAACCTGCACTTGCTGCACTTCTGGCTTTTTATATCAACACCTTCCCTGTGTTCAACCACTAGGGATCTTCTCAAAGTTTCACTTTTGCTGATGCTCCACTACTGTTTTTACAAGGTGCCCTAATTTGGGCTCCCTGTGAGCTGAAACATGCCGGTCATTTAATTTTTCATCAAAGGCTGGACATGTTGAAATAACGAGTTTCAAAACTTTAGTGTGTCTTTCCAAGTGTGTCTTTCCTTCACCTTCAACACCAATAACACTAGTACTTGGGTTTTATTTTCATAGTTTCTATCAGTTATGATAACATTGTACTCAAGCAGCGGTGGATGAAGTACCTGAAAGCTACACTTGAGTAACAGTTCAGATATCTAACCAGAAAATTATTTTAGTAGAAGTCACCTGTTAGAATATAACTTGATTAAAAGCATTAAAGTGTCTGATATTTACTCTACTTAAAGCTGCAGTAGGCAGAATGTTTTTGGCATCATTTGGCAAAAATTCCATAATAACCTTTCAGCATATTGTAATTCAAGTGTTCTGAGAGAAAACTAGACTTCTGCTCCTCCTCATGGCTCTGTTTTCAGGCTTTAGAAAATCTAGCCCTTGACGGGAGACTTTGACCAATCACATGTCATTTCATAGAGAGAGCGTTCCTATTGGCTGCAAATTCAACGGAGGCACCTGTCAATCACTCGCGAACTCCGATCAAACGGTCAAACTAGGCAGCGCTGATCATATATGAATCAATATTCTGTTACTGTAATGACTATTTCTTGCATAAAATGTTTCCAGAATCATCTTGTAGTGTACTGTTTAGCTGTAAAATGAGAAGGTTTGCTCCGGCTGGTGGACGGGGCTTGGCTCAACTGATCTCAACACGGGTCACAAACTTTCTCAACTTTATCTAAAAACGGGGACCTGCAGAAAAAGGTTTGGGCACCAATGCCCTAACCCTAGAACCGTTGGTAAGCTAAGATTGTACAATCATTGTTGGGGGGGTGGGGGAGGATTCAATGAATGCTCAATTGGCTGACCATTCCTGTTTCTTGACTTTTTCTTGAATTTCTTTTGAGCGACGTCAGTGTTCCGAATTTCATCAATTACTTTGGTGAGTACAATGTTATTGTAGCTGATGGAATTGATGGCCAAAATTACAAAAATAAGACCAAAGTTGTAGTAAACTGGCAGTATTCTGTCAGATTGGAAAATAAAATTGATATTTGATTAAACAAGTTTTGTCTGTGTATGTAAAGCCTCACCTCTAGGCAGCACGTTCCAAGCGATTGTGTCGGTGATGGCTGTGAAGATCCAGTTGAGCTCTCCGAGGGGAGTGCGTCTGTCGTTGAGCCTGCCGGGGATCCTGCACCACACACAACATAACACAGATGGCAGTGTGTCAGCCGCGCTCACTGGATGTCCCATAGTTGACTAAGAGCACAACGTGGCAAGTATTATCACAACACATCTGAAGACATTTACATTGACAGGCACTTAGGCTCTTACCAGAGAGACTAACAATGAGTGCATGTTTGAATATTCATGCGTGTTTATTTGTGCGATTTTCATGATACTTGGTGGACAGGTGCAGTATCGGCCAAGGAAGCACCCATTACACTTTGGAGCAGATCCGAATCACTGGTCAGATACACGCATTATTTTTCATATATGGAAATTAGGGGTTAACTTGATTCACCTATGTATTGCAATTTTTTTGTAATGATTTGGAAAAAAAATGTTAATGCCAGAATTGATATATTTGCGGAGGCAGAAGGAAGTTACCGCCTTTATTGTTGTAGTCTGAGTAACGTGATGTCTGATTGTCCCGTAGCCTTAAACCAAAACAAACCGCAGCGAGCCGAAATGACACAGCAGAAAATGGCGGAGGGTCAGCATGGATACGACCTGCACCCTCCCATGTTAAGTCCAGCGTGGTAAACACTACACATCCAGTAAAGGATGGAAACACTTTGGGTTTCACACATTGACAGGAAAAGCAGAGCTAGACATCACGGCTAAAGCTGCATGCTAACTCTGTCACGGACAGGAAACGTTATCGTATCGCGGTAACTTGCGGTAAAGCCGGCCGTCACTCTCATCTCCGTGGTCAAATGGGCCGACACTACAACTGTAGAGCACCCAGATACTGACATTTATGTTCTCTGCATTCAAACGGCCCCGATAGAGCTGACCATGGATGGATAAAGAGAACGGAGCTGACGGGAGAGCTAGCGAAAGACTTGGCGAAGTTAGCAGAAGTATACACGTGTGACTACGTCTGGTTTTCAAAATAAGGTGTTAACAAATGAAACTATATATACAAAATACATCTATGGAAATAAGATTGATTGGATTATATTCAGCAGAAGTATAAAACATTACATATCCCTTATAAATTAAAAAGAAATGACCACTAACTTGTGAGGGAAATGTCTTTATTCTTTGACTTTTGGGTTGCTGGAAAACTTTTAATAAATGATTCTTTTCAATGGCTATATATCTGACTTCAGGACATCTCTGATTACATACATGCTGAAAATCAAACATTTTTACTCTATTAATTTAGAGATTATCCAAAGTAAATGTCCCTAGAAGTGTATGATTCAACATTTCCCCATTGTCTAGTGTTAAAAAAGTGAACAAAAATCACAATAAATTGTTATTTTGAATTACAATACTTGTAGAATGGCAATACTTAAAAATCGCAATACATATCGAATCGGTACCCAAGAATCGTGATAGTATGGAATCGGGAGATATGCGTATCTTCCCAGCCCTAATGGAAATGGAAATGGCCTTGGTGGAGGTCTTCGCTCTCCGAGTGCCCTTCTAATTCCTCATGTAATGTGTCAATACTGTATTATTATTTGTCACCACTACCCATGTCAGATTTGTATACTCACCATACTGATAGAGCAGTAGTGTATTAAACGTGATTTAACTATATTTTGTCCGAGGATAAATTGTTTTCTTGACTGTAGTGAAGGAACATAAGTGATTGAAATCTCATTACAGAAATGTAACATTCAGCAGTTGGCTGAGGATATCAGAAGTATTGAAAGACTCCTGAGTCTTAAGTGGCCATGACTGCAGTACAGTATGCACACAGCTGTGTAGCTACAATGTGTGTTAGAGGAACATGAACCCAGGCACCAAACATCCATTTTTATAGAACCCCTCCCGCTCACAGTCTGGCACTTCACATCAGACTAGTAATTCCGTGACCGGAGAGTGGGAGCACCACGGAAATGAGAGCAGAGAAATCTCTTTCAGACAGAGCCCAAGACGACATGGCAGTAATCACTGTAGCAAAGCCCAGAAAATCACCTTTACTACACCTAGGCGTCTGCCTCTAAAGGAACACTATGTAAAGCTGTGAGAGTAGACGGGAGGATGAGGGCAAAACAATAACGCTTGCTCATGTGAACAACTGGATCATTTGTGTCTGAGTAAAGAAAACAGGAGGATATGCTTTAACTTAATGAACAAATGTAGAGAATGTATTTGTGTATATTTGAGTATTAAATACTTGACAAATCTCCCTTTTAGGTACATTTTGAACGGATAAAAAATGTGCAATTAATTTGCAATCAATCCCCCCCTCCCGAAAAGCCCAGTATGCTCTGATTGGTCAGCTGGCCCAACGCTTTGATTGGTCAACCAAATCAAGCAAGGCCTTTCAGCAGCAGTGTTACTGTGGGGGAGGGTATCTCCCTTTGGCCTGGACTTTGGCCTTTGTAACTTTGCAGACCTTTTACATGAACAAAAAACTATATAACACACTAAAGGAAAAGCAAAAAGCACAAAAGCATAATAGGTCCTCTTTGAGCATGTTTTTTGCGAGCCAAAACTAGCATCCCATTTAATATTACAGTGAACCTGAATCATGGATGCACTTTGCTAACCAAGCTAGCTAGCAAGCGCTATCGCTGGCTGGTAACTTAGCGTTTGCTATGCTAACAGTGCTTGGCCCCGCAGGGCCTCGCTCTTCCCCAGCTCCACCCTCTCATCCAAATATGGTCACTGCTGTCTCCAAAAAAAGAAGATGGTGACGGCCAAAAGCCTCTTCACTTATGTACTAAGATCAGGGCTTCTGACAGATGTGTGGGGGATGGGGGGATTACTTAGCAAACTCTGAGGAGCGGCTTGTCATTATGAAAATAGCGCTGGTCCACCTTAACAGCCCACCTTAAGCGAGTCTGAGCTGAAGTTGTGGCTAACTTTGGGGTAACCCCCTCTGTAAACAGACTGTGGCAAGCAAGACACAGGAACTTGGCTTGTGTCTTGAGGAGTTGTAGGACTTCTTCACCAACTGCCTAAACCGTACACACACTGCACTGCTACGCTCACAGCTATACTGTTATCTTCATAACAACGACACTAGCTAATGTTATTCCTTAAAAGGAGTTTTGCTAATTGTAAAACACATTTTAGTTTAAAAATATATCTTAAAAATACATAATTCCCTGAGGTTTTGTCCCGGCCAGAAAGTCAATTCCGGCCCGGCAGGCCACCAGGCTTACAATACAGTGGCGGAAACCCTGAAAATAATAGGGGCTTGGTATGATTGGGTCTGTTACATTCATTGCACAACATTGACATGCTGAAGTGTTTTCTTCCCGGTTCTCTCCCCATCCCAGAAATGTCATCACCCACTGTCACTGCCAAACATTTTGTTTCCACTGTGGTTTTATTATCATTAGTTGGTGCACTGGAGCACTGCCAAGAGCATGTCTTTGTCTTGAGATAGAAGCATTAAATATAGTTATATACATATCTAATAATAACTGACTATGCTAATACTATATAATATTACATAACTTGCTTAATGTTAATCAATTAGAAAAGACTTTTACAACCTATAAGTAGCACCACAGTCTGGCAGCTGGCACGTAAAGTCGATCAGCAGCCCAATAAATGACATAACTATACACAGAGAGTCTGACCTTTCCCTGCCCTAAACCTCCCATTTCCATTTTTAAGTGACAAATAATAGCAAGCAGTGAAGCTCCTGGCAGGTACAAGCCTACTGTATAACCATGAGGGCTGGCCAGCTCCTGAGCACTTTGAGTGCTTGCCAAAAGGTGTTTGGCAAGTCAGCAGTAAGGATGAACACTCAGCAGTTCATATCCTTGCTCAGTATCCAGTGGAATATGTTTGAAGACGGAAAAGGATGGTGTCTTGGTGAGTGGATGGACAGATGCTGTTGATGGATGAATTTTTCAACAGGCTGGAAAAATGCCCTCAGAGGTGCTCAAGCTTGTGTCATCCATCAAAATACTTGCAATTTGTAATAACTTCTATGGTTTTAACCATTTTAGTTGTGCTACATTACTGTATACAGTATATTTACAGTGATACTTATTTAAAGCATCTTACTATTTTATAAAGCACCTCCTTATACTAATTTGAGAAGTGCTATCTATATGTAGCTTTGTTATTAGTTACTACTATTGATCTATTAACCAATGGAACGGGCGGTTGCTGAGACACTAAAACTCACACTCATGTTACTGAACTCTCCAAGTCACTATAGGCATAAAGTAGAAAGGTCAGACATAGGCCCCGTTCACACTACCTAATATTAGAAGTGTTCAGATCGAGAAGAGACTAGAATTACCGCCTCATGGTTGTACGCCTCCGCCAACCAGTCAAATTGCTGTTTACATCCATGTCTGTCGAAAATGTTATCATTTTATCCTAATAGACTTTTGTGTGAAATTGTCATAATAAGGATATGAATTCTTGAGTTATGGCAAAAACGTATTTTATGAGGTCACAGTGACCTTCACCTTTGATAACCAAAATCGAATCAGCGGAGCCCCGTCACTTCACAAGACACGAGAAACCTCTGTTGGTCTGGAGGAGCTGCAGCAGTTATTTCTGCACAAACGTCCACTGTACATTCACTAGATATTCTCAGAGCTAAACTAACTCTTCTGCAGTGTGGAGTGTGAGGGCATGCACGTGAGAGGTGGAGATAGAGAGTGAGAACGAGCACGGTGTGTGAGTGAAGGCAAGCAGAGGAGCAGAGTACAGCAGAGACTCCGGTCCTGGAGACCAAAGCTACGGTCTCCCCCGCGTCCTCCGATCGCGGCCAACACTGTTTAACAGACGGGCTTCACTAGATACAACCAAGAGGTTTTGGTGCTTCCGTGTAGTTTGTATTGGAGTCTGAGTCTGAACAGCGTAGCCACAAGCGAGCGCGCATGGGACACCGACCCGCAATGATTTATACGTGTAAGAAGTTACAAACAGTCCCTTTAAAGTGTAAAAAAAAAATTTATTCTTAAAGAGCACATTTACATAGTCAATAGGACCTATTGATACCATGGATACTGACGGGGCAGAAATATAAAAAGGTGCCTTATGGCGCCCAATGCCTCACGCCCAAGTCTAACCTCAGCTGGATCAATAAACAATCTGAATATGTCTAGATACAAGAACAAGGTCACAAAGTCCTCTATAAAAGGGATAAGCTGTTGCTCTTATCTAGAGCAAAGAGCCAAATGTCGACCACCTCGAGGGTTGCTGCTGTATAGCAGACTCTTCTGGTGGACGTCTCTGTGGAGCGAGGACATAAAGTCTCTCATCACGGGATCAATAAAGGATCTCCTCGGCATTATTATTAACGCTGAGATGCCATCACAGTGATAAGACTCCTTAAATAATGGAGTATAAGTCTAGATACCACCCGTTGAGTCAAGCACAATGTCAGACACCACAGGGTCGACCCCGCCCACAGGGGGCTGGGGACTCACTGTGAAAGTCTCAGAGGGAGGCTGTGAATAAGGATCAACCCACCACACTTGTGTCAGCCCTGTGAGAGATGAAAAAGAAGGGATGTGAAGAAAAGACTGTGTGCACTTGAATGTGAGGGACACAGTGAGAGATGCTGTAGCTTGAGAGAGATCCAAGTGTATTGTAAGCAGCTGAAATCCACACGCTGCTAAGCGTCGTGACTCTCTCATCTAAAAGGCTTTTGTGATTGAATATGGCCAGAATGTGTGTTGGATGTATGTGGGAAGCGGAGACAGAAGGGTGCACAGATGGAGGAGAGACAAAGGAATAATCAAATTAATAAACAAATCAACAGCACACAACTACTCAATGCTGGCATTATGCTGAATACATTTTGCAACAAATGTTTGTAATATTTCCAGGGCGATGAGTGTTGGATACAAGCTTTCCAACTGTGTGTGACCTTTAAAGGTGTACCACGTGCCCAATGAGTGGTCAGTGAGTGTAATGCCGAGTAGCTGTTTGCTCATGCTCATGTCCACGTGTAGAATTTGGACACAGCAAAATGATGACAAAGGAAAAAAAAGCTGCTTTGAATACTATTTGAGGCCGATCACCTCCCCACACATTTTAAAGGCCGAAGAATAACTCTTGTTAGCAAAATGACCAAAATGCATCCCCCCTTAGCAACTAGAAAGGATTAATGCCGATCTCATCCCTAAAGGTAGCTCCTCATTACAACTTCTCCAATCAGACGTTCCTTGTCCACTGCGGCGCTTTCAAAGCAAGCAACAGGAATAGATAGAAACAGGGCGTTAGACAAAAGTTCAGTCGTGCTGTGCAGTGCTGCAGCGCTCGCGGCCAGTCAGAACACTCCAATAGAAAATGATGCAATCAAACAGATTTTGTCGCTGACGCTCGCTCACGTCACCTTCGACATACAGTTTATGGTTAGGACATGGACACCGTCATCTCATTGAGAGACACAATAAAACCTGGTGACCACAGGGTCCACCTACAGGGGAGATTTGGTAGCCACATAGTCATTTTTTGTAGCAACGGCCATCGGGCCACGATTAATGTCCAAATCTGGGTTGCACCAATTCTCCAGTTAGAAAACCATTATACCAGTGCAGAAGAAGAAGGCACATCAAGATGATGTGATTAAAAGAGTGCCAGTCGAATTGTATTCGCTAAATCGGTTTCCATTGTACTTTGCCACATTTTACTTTTATCGATACACCAACTGTTCCACCTTAGCCAAGCGTAAAAACTTTTTGCCGATATTTCAAGATCTTTTCGAAGTTTCAGCACTATTGTTTTTTACAAGCACAAATTGAAAATGTGCATAAAAGCAGGTGGAAGGAAGCTTGTGTTTCACGCTTCAGAAGCCGCTCTCACTGTGCTGTGTATTGATAGATCCATGGCACTGTCCGTGGTGCTGAAGTAGCAGAGGGATACGGAACTGTGACTTTTTCTCTGAGTCCTGCCTGTTTGAGGTGAAATGGTTCCTTAGTGCAGATACTAAATAGGTGCTACTTTTTAACCAAAAAAACTAGATATACTAGAAATATTCTGGATTACGTGAATCAACATTTATACATATGGTGTTAAAGTTATAGTTAAAGCTGTAGTCATTGATATTTTTTTTTTGCCACTTCAGGGAAGCAGACTATGATCATTGACTAGGGATGCTAATAATTCAATGTTTAACCGACATTAAGCATTTTAACCGATTAACGCTATCAGTTAAAACGGTTAAAAGAAATGTTAATAATAAATCAATCTGAGAAAAACTCGTCACTTTAAGGAGAAAAGTTGGTCCACCTTAAGAGAGTCTTAGCCAGGGTTACAGATACAGGAATTATCATGAGCAGAGCGAGTTGTAGCCTTGTAGCATTTATTCACCGACAAATAAGCTGTACACACCACCGACAAAACCCACATTCACCGTCGCCACACACACGGTCTGTCGGACAATCGCTATCGTTATTCCGGGCAGACAGAGTGTCGTTACGCCGGGCAGACACACAGCTGACAACCTACTAAACTAAACTAAATGTGTGGTGGAGACTTTTACTGGGAAAGTGGCTGCATGTCCTCGACACAACATGCAGCATCGTAGCTGCTAAGTTAACGCTCCCGAACGGTGAACTGTAGACAGTGAACGCAGCACCGTGGCTGCTAACGCTCCCGAACGGTGAACCGGAGACAGTGAACGCAGCACCGTGGCTGCTAACGCTCCCGGACGGTGAACCGGAGACAGTGAACGCAGCACCGTGGCTGCTAACGCTCCCGGACGGTTAACCGGAGACAGTGAACGCAGCACCGTGGCTGCTAACGCTCCCGGACGGTGAACCGGAGACAGTGAACGCAGCACCGTGGCTGCTAACGCTCCCGGACGGTGAACCGGAGACAGTGAACGCAGCACCGTGGCTGCTAACGCTCCCGGACGGTGAACCGGAGACAGTGAACGCAGCACCGTGGCTGCTAACGCTCCCGGACGGTAAACCGGAGACAGTGAACGCAGCACCGTGGCTGCTAACGCTCCTGAACGGTGAACCGGAGACAGTGAACGCAGCACCGTGGCTGCTACAGTAGCTCAGTTGTCTGTTGTGCTCATACACTGCAGCTGGCGCACCGCTGCATGTGAGACACAAATGTTGTCGGTTAACGAGGGTCAGTTATTGGTTAAGAAGATTTTTCAAAATTAGCATCCCTAACATTGACATCATCAACATTGATCAAATCTTTTTTAAAGCTGTTATGCTGTTAGCAAACAGATTTGCTTATTTGCAGTAGACGACTTTTTAGTTTTCACCTAAGTAATGTTACTATTCATCTGACAAATGTCCAATATTCAATCTGTTTTAAATTTGCTCTGTTGGGTCATTTAATTGATTGTTATTATAAAACAAATATTGCTTAGTGCAGCTTTAATGCCATCAGAATGGAATCCCTGTTGAAACTGCTGTTTCTGTGATATTTCCTGATGGGATGAAAAAAAGTTTGACTTTAGTTCGAATAGGCCCAGCTTCATAGAGCAGAGGTTAGATGGGTTTGCTTCCATTTTTCTTTCATGAGCTCTGAGCCAATCCATTATTTAACGCTGCGGGACATCAGCTGAGTCAACATTTAGCCCTCTGGACAACATGCAATGAACCAAAACCGCAACTTAAGCATCATGGACCTGACCAACACCACTGATTAAAAACTAAAAGCCCTTCTTCATTCATGTTCAGGGCTGCTGGAACATCCAGAGAAGTAAAGCCGTGTTCTCTCACCACCTAACTGGGGCATTTTAGTGAATTAAATTTTTTTCTATTTCACTATTTTATTTAAACATTCATTTTATCACATATTTTGGACATTTGTAATCTTGTATTTTCTGTTTTTTTCCAAAATATAAAGTCCAGACTTTAATATTTCCATGCTTGCACTTCAATTCAAGGTCATCTATCTCATGAACTCAACATTTGATTAGTTTTTCAGTATTGTTTGGAATGGACCTCATCTCAAATCTAATTCCAGCGGAACATACAGACTGATACGAAACAGGTCAGCACTTTTCTGGCACAAATCTTTGTCTTAACCTTACTGGCCTGGTATTAGTATACAACCCTGCTGTGTCTGAAGCAGACAGCTGACATGATGAGCAGAGTACGAGATCTTATAAACACAGCAGAACGGCCCTCGAGGGATTTTAGTGAAACTGCTTTGTGTTTGTTGTGGAAGCGTATACTGAGTAGGGATGGGCACTTCATGCAAAAACACTATTCAATATTCATGGGGAAGTATTCGACCATTCTTTGAAGATCGAAACCCCCACCTCCCCCCGCACGTACGCATGCACACACTTCTGCTGGGTGCTTCGCTTTCAAATGACTGCACATAGTTGTTGTAGACTTGTAATATGTTAACTTTACTTGGCTATTTTTTGTATATTTTTTTTGAGTACTTCCAAACAGAACGTGTTAATGGCCGTAGCAGTCTGCATGTTTCTCCTGTTTGTACAATAGCATCTAGCCCCGTCTACTGTTTTCATTCAGAAAAGAGCCGGACCTTGTTTTTACCAGCAGGCGGCGGTAAAAACTAGGGAGAATATATTTGTTTAGGCTACATCCACACTAATACGTTTTTATTTTAAAACGCATAACTTTTACTACATTTATGTCTGTAAAACTACTACAGCATTTTCGAGGCCCTAAAACGGAGACGTATGAAAGTGCTGCTGACCCCATTTTAGTTTTAAAACTCCACGGTTGCGTTTTTCTCTGGATAAACACAAAACAGAGACCTTTAAGAACCATGACACAGACACCCACGTTCGCTTCTTGATGGGGTCTTGACGTGACATGACGTGTCATGCCAATGTATGTATACATTTAGTATTGGAAATCAATTAACACAAAACAATGACAGATACTGTCCAGAAACCCTCACAGGTACTGCATTTAGCATAAAACATCATAACATGGCAAACTGCAGCCCAACAGGCAACAACAGCTGTCAGTGTGCTGACTTGACTATGACTTGCCCCAAACTGCATGTGATTATCATAAAGTGGGCATGTCTGTAAAGGGGAGACTCATGGGTACCCATAGAACCCATTTACATTCACTGATCTGGAGGTCAGAGGTCAAGGGACCCCTTTGAAAATGGCCATGACAGTTTTTCCTCGCCAAAATTTAACCTCCCTCGCGACAAGCTAGTATAACATGGTTGGTACCGATGGATTCTTTAGTTTTTATAGTTTCATACGATGTGAGTAGCTTCACTCTAGCTACAACCTAAAAATGACAACTTGCGTTAATGTGTTAAAGAAATTAGTGACGTTAAAACAAATTTGCCATAACGCGTTATTATGGCGTTAACTGTGACAGCCATAACACAGACACACAGAGGTGCTGAAAAGACATTGACTTTACATGTTCCTCCACACTGTGTAAGAAACATGATCCCATCATCTATCTCCCTTTAGTTACACAAATACTTCTCCCACTCTCTCGTGGGAGAATCGTGGGTACCCATAGAACCCATTTACATTCACATATCTGAAGGTCAGAGGTCAAGGGACGCCTTTTGAAAATGGCCAGAGCCCACTACAACCTAAAAATCACAAGTTGCATCAAGGGAACTGTTTGTAACTTCTTATACGTATAAATCATTGCGGGTTGCTGTCCCATGCGTGGCTACGCTGTTCAGACAAGACTCCAACAAACTACAGTGAAGCACCAAAACCTCTTGGTTGTATCTAGTGAAGCCCGTCTGTTAAACAGTGTTGGCCGCGGTCGGAGGACGCGGGGGAGACCGTAGCTTTGGTCTCCAGGAGCAGAGTCTCTGTACTCTGCTCCTCTGCCTGCCTTCACTCAGCTCACTCCACCTCACGTGCATGCACGCACACTCCACATTGCAGAAGAGTTAGTTTAGCTCTGAGAATATCTAGTGAATGTTCAGTGGACGTTTGTGCAGAAATAACTGCTGCAGCTCCTCCAGACCAACAGAGGTTTCCCGTGTCTTGTGAAGTGACGGGGCTCCGCAGAGAGAAACGTTATCGTCTCCGACCAAAACTCCGGTGTCTCCCCTGTTCCCTCCGGCCGCGGTCGGGAGGCTGAGGCAGGAAAAGCCAACACTAGGATCAGCATTGATTCATGGAGAGACCTTCGTCTGGTCAGCTAACATTACAATCAATTTCTGATTCTTACAAATACTCCCTTTAGTGCTTTAAAGAAATTAGTGGCGTTAAAATGAATTTGCATTGACACGTTATTCTCACGTTAAATCGGACTGCACTAGTTATTTTATAATTTAACGACTATTGGAAAACCACGGCCCATCCCTAACTCTGAGAGTCCGTTACAGGAATCAAACCAACAATAACTGTATTGAGTGGATGTTTTTAGCATGTTCGTTTAGAGCTGACTTCATTCAGATCACAGTTGGTTTGTCCTAGATACAACACATTTTGAATTTCATTTTGAGATGGAAGACTAACTCCAAAACACCTGCTAAACTGTCACGTCTCTGATGTTTCTATTCAGTGTTTACTCATGCCTAACGGATGAATGAAATCTGGGGAGCGTGCTTTCCCCAGCGCCGTCTCTGACGTCAACTAGTGTGACGTTTGTGGGTGCTGAAACTCTCCTGACAGCAAGCGGCTCATAAATTACTTTTCCCCCCCTCTCCACAGAAGCCCGTTCTTTATTCTGGCGAGACAAATGATAAAAGATGAAGAGGACATGAGAACTTGTACATGAATGGAGAGCTTCAATGTTGTCAAACCCACCGACTGATGTCGGCGAAGCCGAGGCGTTCTGAGAAGACGGAATGTAGGAAAAAACTGTTTCTTCAAAGGCGTTCGTCATCGCTCTAGTGGTTTCCCATCCTGCAGCAGCTATACGTACAGTACTACGGCATTTCCTGTGTAATGCTTATCCATTGGAGAGAAGTGGTGTTTGACAGAGGAGGGAAAGGAATAGGCGGAATGAGGTGGGAAAAAAAATCTAAGAAAAACTGAAAGCAAGTAAAAAAGATTGATTGTTAAGGATAATTAAACGGTATAAGGACGAAAAGTGACAAATAAGACGTGGAGAGGTGAGAAACGTGTTCACATGATGGATGATCCTCATTAATCTTGTGGAAACAGAATGAGAGTAAACATGTAAACTTTCCACAAATGATCCACTTACTCACTGGACCAATGAGTGTGATTTTGAAAAGGCTTTAATCACAATAAGGAGATATATTACTTCTTCAATAAGTGGTTTCAAACCATAAGAAAACCATAAACCAAATTTGAACTGCCAACTCCCAAACTGCATGTGATTATCATAAAGTGGGCATGTCTGTAAAGGGGAGACTCGTGGGTACCCATAGAACCCAATTCACATATCTGGAGGTCAGAGGTCAACGGACCCCTTTGAAAATGGCCATGCCAGTTTTTCCTCGTCAAAATTTAGCGCAAGTTTGGAGCGTTATTTAGCCTCCTTCATGACAACCTAGTATGACATGGTTGGTACCGATGGATTCATCAGGTTTTATAGTTTCTATCTTTAAAACTGAGCGGCTCCAATTTAAAAATAGTAAATAGTAAATTGAAAAAGATGACAAAAAACCTGCCCATTTTTCAGTAAATGGTGGTATTCAAATAATGGACAAGTCTCATGTAATAGTCATGTCTAGAATGAGCGCATGAAAGCTAGTCCCTGATAAAGGACAGGTTAAAAACATTGCAGGGAGAAAATGTATTGTACTGTGATGACTTTCATGGTTCCACGAAAATTGAGTTATTTCACATTGCTAGAAATTCTATAGTCATTCACTAATCACTTCTACTTTGCGTTTTCTTTTTCTTTTTTTTTTAATCCTTGAAAAGGTAAAATCAATAAATCTCAACACTTCCTACAGATATTTCAAAATAAAAGCCTACCAGGAAAGAGAGGGATTATGTCCTTTGAGCCTGCGGAAGGGTGTTAATGTAAAACATCTGTGCATATAGTGTTACGTTTCGCTGTCGGTAGCTCTACACACAACGATACAAACGGCAAAGTAGAAGTGATGGAATTGGCTGGTGAGTGAAAACAATACTTAGTTTACTTAGTTAAGAATTTACATAGTTGAATCTGATTGGTCAAGTCTTGCCTATTGTCATCAATTGATGCAGTTTGTTGTGTGTGTGTGTGTGTGTGTGTGTGAGGGGGTTGGGGTGGGGGGTGTAGATGTGGCATTGACAAAAATAATGAAACAGAGCGGAGGAGATCGACAGAACACGGTTTATAAGGGGCCGTACACATGCCGCATTCTTTGCACCCTGAAATCCATTGTTGTCAATGTAGACGCGCCTCAACGCGCAAACGTTTTCTGGGCGCAACGGCCTGTAGATATCTTTTCTTTCTTCTGTAAATACCAGTCTTCGGTAAACATACGGAGGATAAGTTAATGACTTTAGTGCAGGGCCACCCAGAGCTTTATGATCTGTCCCACAGACTTTACTGCCTTCACCCTTTCCGTCCAAGGATGTCACAATGGTAAATGGACTTGCATTTATATAGCGCTTTTCTAGTCTTCTGACCACTCAAAGCGCTTTACACTACATTTCAGCACTCACCCATTCACACACACATACAGTGATGGCAGAAGCTGCTAAGGTGCCAACTTTGCCCATCAGGATCTAATGTAAATACTCATTCACACACCGATGGCTATGCCTTCAGGAGCAATTTGGGGTTAAGGGTCTTGCTCAAGGACACATCGACATGTGACCCGGAGCAGCCGGGGATCGAACCGCCGACCTTCCGATTGGTGGACGACCTGCTCTAACCTCTGAGCCACAGCCGCCACAACATCGGGATGAAAGGTCAGCCAGACTGATACACAGAAATCGAGCAGTAAAGTTACTGTGAGAGATTTACGGTGCATTTATCTTTGTTTTCACTCAGTGCAGCTTTTACTACTAACTACCGCAACTTCATCATTGTCATTGCAGCGCATAGGTTTTGGTTGCTTAGTAACGGCAGGTGCAACAGGAATGCAACCTCCCAAGCACCTTGAATAAAAGGATGAAAGCGGCACAGCTAACGTTTTCCATGCGTTCTAAGACACGGCTTTTCGTGGTTGTAAATAAAACTTTCGGCCATAATTCCATTTTCCCCATCGTAATGATCCACAGACAGAAGGGAAACAACAGGGAGGGGAAGGGACAGTCAACGTGCGATAGAGAGGGAAGTAAACTACTGTTTCTGCCTCCCCTTGCTGATTCTGACAGAGAATCGTTCATAACATTAAAATATACAGTATTTATATATATATATATATATATATATATATATAGTGTTTGGCTAGCGCTACGTGTGAGTGCTCTGATTAATAAATGTATTCTATGATTTTGAAACAGTAGCCTTATGTTGTTGTTATTTAGCCTTCTGAGGCTATCGCCAAGATGCGGCTCCGATTGGCCGCAAATCTGGATAGTGCCAAGCAATTCTATGCAAGATCAGACCCTCTATATAGCCAGGATGGAATGATCCTTTGTTTCTTAACCAATTTTCTCCTTAAATGGAATCGTCAAATAGTGGACTATTCAGGGTCAGCCCTCATGCTTAGTGTTGATAAGGGAAACCCAGACCAGCCGACTGGTGGGTAGGACATGACTCTCTAATGTTGTACTATGGAGTTAATGCTGTGAGAATGTACATTATAATGAATTAATCAAGATAATGGATAAAAAATGTTGAGCTTGCATTAACAGCAAACAACAAGCAACTACAGAAAATTTAAATGGAAGCAGATAAAAAAAAACGGGGGAGGATTCTTACTAAAATAGGATAAGATAAATAAAATCAATAAAGAAATGTCTGGCACCATTTGAAATAAAGGACCGTCTGTAATAAAAGCCTGGTTCAAAAAATGGCGATGCTTGAGGTAAATATAGGCTACTATCTGAGAATGTGTACAGCTCTTGAGGAAAGGACAGGAGGGAAAAGCAAAGAAGCGCACGGTGTCTATGTACAAACCCTCAGCCAAAACTAATTAACGTCTAGTGGAAGGTACAGTTGTGTAGGTACAGATGTGCAGGTACTGTGTGTGCATGTGTGTGTACATGCATTCAGACTGTGTCTGGCTGTCTGTGGCACACTGAAGTCAGAGTTTGAGCATGTGAAGAAAAACGATTATTCACCTTTAAGCGTCATTAAGAGACTGCTGAGACACTTGGAGTTTAGCGCATCACGGTGCTTTCCAAAAGATACGACAGAGACACGACAGTCTGCTTTTAAGTAACTCACTGCTTCTAAAACCTCCTCAACCCACTTAGTTTATGGGTGTCATTTTAGTCTCCCACTCACATTAAGGGTGGGGAAAAAGAAAAGAAAAGCCACCACGATGGTTCTGTGAAACTACAGAAACTTTGGATATGACATCCATATTCAGCGCTAATATCACTCAGCGTGTGTGCCTAAGAGCAAGAGATGTTCCGCGCTCAGCCGCTCGGCACCCGGAGGTTTATTGAAGAAACGCGGAGCTTTAAATCTGCCAAACTACTGCCGCTTTGGCTGTGAGGGGGGAAACAAAGGCAGAGAACTATACCTGCAGGATGGAAAACAACAGAGAGCGGAGGAGACAGACAGGAAGAGAGACAGAGAGAGACAGACAGAAGGAAAACAGGATAATGATCTCTAGACTGCACCCTCCTGAGGTAGACGGAGAGGAAGAGTTGGATTATTTTTGTTTATTTCAGAGGGCGATGGAGTGCCACTTACTTCTCGATGAGGTCCAACGTCACCCCTGGCACCAACTTGGCACTCTTCTGCATGCAAAACCTGGGGGGAAAAAACAGACAGGGAGAAGCGGCAGATGTGAGTTGGATAGAAAACAAGAGGTGCTCACGGACCAGACAAAGCAATAAAAAGGTTTGGCCTCTACAGTACAGATTTTACGACCTACGAGAGAGACAATCAACGGAGAAAACACTCAAATGAAAAACAAGAGCTTCAAAGATTACAACCACTGAGCACTTTGATAAGTGTATTTAGGCTGAGTTACAGTCAAAGGGGAGGGGGCGGGCAGCGGGAAACTCACAGTCATATTTCTGAAACGTCTGGCATTGGGGTTATTGTTTACTGTGCGTGGTTAGCTCTGACAGGTCGGGCCAGCTGTAAGTCACAGCAGGTTCCCGTTCGGGGCCTCGGCTGACATGCAGCGCGGCGTCGGAGCTCGCTGCGAGTCATCGCACACCTGGAGGAGAGCAGGTGTGTGTCTGTGTGTGTGTGTGTGTGTGTGTGTGTGTGCACGTACGCAAACATCAGTCACACATCAACTGCAGAGAACACTGAATTAAAAAAGCATTGGAGATACACTGTAAGAAAAAAGTTACCTGACTTTAACTTAACATATGAGTTACCGGGCTGCCTAAGACAACTTCACCGCACTTAAAGGAGCAGGGCAATTAGGGGATTTATTGGCAGGAATGGAATATAATGTGCATATATATATATATATATATATATATATATATATATTTACATACACACACTATATATACACACACTATATATATATATATATATATATATATATATATATATGCATATATATATATATATATATACACACTATATATATATATATATATATACATATATATATACAGACGTGGACAAAATTGTTGGTACCCTTCAGTTAAAGAAAGAAAAACCCACAATGGTCACTGAAATAACTTGAAACTGACAAAAGTAATAATAAATAAAAAATTACTGAAAATTAACTAATGAAAATCAGACATTGCTTTTGAATTGTGGTTGAACAGACTCATTTTAAAAAACAAACTAATGAAACTGGCCTGGACAAAAATGATGGTACCCTTAACTTAATATTTAATTGTACAACCTTTTGAGGCAATCACTTCAATCGAGTGATTTCTGTAACTCTCAATGAGACTTCTGCACCTGTCGACAGGTATTTTGGCCCACTCCTCGTGAGCAAACTGCTCCAGCTGTCTCAGGTTTGAAGGGTGCCTTCTCCGAATGCATGTTTCAGCTCCTTCCACAGATGTTCAATAGGATTTAGATCAGGGCTCATAGAAGGCCACTTCAGAATAGTCCAATGTTTTGTTCTTAGCCATTCTTGGGTGTTTTTAGCTGTGTTTTATTATCCTGTTGGAGGACCCATGACCTGCAACTGAGACCAAGCTTTCTGACACTGGGCAGCACATTTCGCTCCAGAATGCCTTGATAGTCTTGAGCTTTCATTGTACCCTGCACAGATTCAAGACACCCTGTGTCAGATGCAGCAAAGCAGCCCCAGAACATAACCGAGCCTCTCAAGCTGCTTGGAGATGGTCTTATAGCCTTTACCTTTAACATGCTTGTCTATAATGTTCTTTCTGATCTCCTGAGACAACTCTCTCCTTAGCTTTCTGTGGTCCATGTTCAGTGTGGTACACACCATGATACCAAACAGCACAGTGACTTCTTTTGACCCTTTAAATAGGCAGACTGACTGATTACAAGTTTGAAGACACCTGTGATGCTAATTACAGGACACACCTTAGTTTAACATGTCCCTATGGTCAAATTATTTTACATCTTTTCTAGGGGTACCATAATTTTTGTCCAGGCCAGTTTCATTAGTTTGTTTTTTTAAATTATTCTGATGAACCACAATTCAAAAGCAATGTCTGATTTTCATTAGTTAATTTTCAGTAAATTGTTGTCAGTTTCAAGTTATTTCAGTGACCATTGTGGTTTTTTCTTTCTTTAACGGAAGGGTACCAACAATTTTGTCCACGTCTGTATATATATATATATATATAAATATATATATATATATATATATATATATATATTTATATATATATTTATATATTTATATATATATATTTATATATATATATATATATATTTATATATATAAACTGGAAAAACAAAGTTTGGAAACTTGTGTTTGGTGGATTATTTCTCTGTTGTTACAATGCTAATGGTCATTGTATTTTACATCGTTGGAAAGCCTGTTTATTTACCTTCACAATGATGTCCAACTTGTAAGGATCATGCATTTGTGGGATGAGCAGCACAGCTGATTATGTGGGTAGCGCCCAAGAAAAATTTGCCAAAATGCTCTGCCAATGGTAAACAGTGAATTCTCATAAGGCTACCAGGAAGCCTGCAATGACTGCCCTTCACCGTCAGGCCCGTTTGGGCTGGTGTCGACAACACAGACAATGGAACGTGAACATGTGGGGGAATGTCATGTTCAGTGATGAGTCCAGGTTCTGTCTGCCAAAGTTGGACGGCAGGGTCAAAGTATGGAGACGACGCGGAGAACGCTATGCTGATTGTTGCACCGATGGAGTAACAGCTTTCTAGTGGGGGCAGTGTCATGGTGTGGGGGGGGCATCTCCCTCACTGGCAAAACAAGGCTTGTCATCATTGAAGGCCATCTCAATGCAGGGAGATATCGGGATGAGATTCTGCAGCCAGTGGCGATCCCATATCTCCACAATCTGGCACCTAACTTCATCTTCCAAGAAACAACGCTCGCCCCCACAGAGCCAGGGTTATCACAGACTACCTCCACAATGTGGGAGTAGAGAGAATGGAACGGCCTGCCAAGAGTCCACACCTCAACCCAATTCAACACTTGTGGGATCAGGTTGGGCGTGCTGTACGTGTTAGAGTGACCAACACAACCACGCTGGCTGACCTGCAACCAATCCTGGTTGAGGAATGGAACGCCATCCCACAGCAACGTGTGACCAGGTTGGTGACCAGCATGAGGAGGTGGTGCCAGGCTGTTGTGGCTGCGTATAGATCTTCCACCGCTACTGAGGCTCCTGACGGTGTATTAAATGAATAAAGTGTAAAATTGCCAATATGTCTTGTTTGTTCCTTGTTACTGATAGAGAGTTCAATCATCCAATCCACCAAACAACTCAAAACAAGAGTCAGTACCAACAGGAGAATACACTGTTTACCATTGGCAGAGCATTTTGGCAAATGTTTCTTGGGAGCTACCCACATAATCAGCTGTGCTGCTCATCCCACAAATGCATGGTCCTTACAAGTGGGACATCATTGCGAGGGTAAATAAACAGGCTTTCCAACGATGTAAAATACAATGACCATTAGTATTGTAACAACAGAGAAATAATCCACCAAACACAAGTTTCCGAACTTTTTTTCCCCAGTATATATATACACACACTGTATATATAGGGCTGTCCAAACTCAAATTCGTTTTAACGCCACTAATTTCTTTAACGCATTAACACAATCGATCTTTCGGAGGTTGTAGCGGCTCAGTTTTAAAGCTAGACTGAAGATACTGGCATCATATGAAACTAGAAAAACATAAGGAATCTGTTGTCATCCATGATTCCATGTCATACTAGCTTGTCACAGAGGAGGCTAAATAACACTCCAAACTTACACTAAATTATGGTGAGGAAAAACTGGCTTGACCTCCAGATCAGTGAATGTAAATGGGTTCTATGGGTACCCACGAGTCTCCCCTTTACAGACGTGCCCACTTTATGATATCACATGCAGCTTGGGGCAAGTCATAGTCAAGTCAGCACACTGACACACTGACAGCTCTGGTTGCCTGTTGGGCTTCTGTCATTGTCATTGTTTTGTGTTGTGAATTGATTTCCAATGATAAATATATACATACATTTGCACAAAGCAGCATATTTGTCCACTCCCATTTTGATAAGAGTATTAAATACTTGACAAATCTCCCTTTAAGGTTAATTTTGAACAGATAAAAAATGTGTGATTTATTTGTGATTAATCACGATTAACTATTCTAATCGATTGAGAGCCCTAGTTAGAAAATATTTGTTCAAGTCTGAACCTTCAGGTGCCCCACTGCCTAATGAGTACAGCTTTTGCTGTACTATTAGCAGGCGGATTCAAACCAGGATCAGTGCTGATCCCCATCCGAGAGAGGACCCTGTGACTAATCTTACACAGACACATAACAGGCCTTCAAATATGTTTGGCCAACAAAAACTGATCGCCGTCATTCTGAATTAATGATTAGCCATGTGCTTCTGTTTGCTGCACGAAGAATGTGTATTTCCGGAACAATGGGCGTTTGTCTTCGGTATAACAGACTGTCTGACATCCTGTCCTGTTGCGAGTGTGAGCAACAGGACGCTGACTTTCGTTGACTTAACAGCCACAGGTGTCGCTGTTAACAAGACATTTCTGATTCGTACATAGACCATTTAAATTGGTTGACCATTTAAATTGGTTGAAATTTTAAACAAATAAAATGTATGTACAAATAAAACCGCAAGGTCAAAGCTATTCTTTCCCATTGACACATGCTTCCACATTCAACCAGTCACATATGGTTCTAAAGTTTAAGTGATTCAGCTTTCTCCTCCAACAACCGAAGCCACCATCATGCCTGGAAGAGAATTTAAGTTCCAAAAGGAAAGAAGTCATGCATGGATTGGGAATTTTATCCAACAACTGATCCACCCTGACTTTAATCTATGGCACTCAAATTCAAAGGTTATTTCCGATGCTGGAGAATAATGAGATCCCACATGACACCAGAGTGACTTACAGTCTTTTTAAAGAACAGCACGGGCCCTGAGTGTGCCCGGCACTCAAGGAACAAAGAGGATGGAGCATGTAACCAGGACAACTTGTTCTAAAGTCTTAAAGCTGCAGTAGGCAGTATGTTTTTAGCATCAAAAATTCCATAATAACCTTTCAGCATATTATAATTCAAGTGTTCTGAGAGAAAACTAGACTTCTACTCCTCCTCATGTCTCTGTTTTCAGGCTTTAGAACATCTAGCCCGTGACGGGAGACTTTGACCAATCACAGGTCATTTCAGAGAGAGAGCGTTCCTATTGGCTGTGCTCCGGTCATGTGACTGGTGCTTGCCGTTCCTTCAAGAGGTCTCAACATGGCTGCCGGGCCACAAACTTTACAGCTAAACCATGCACTACAAGATGATTCTGGACACATCTGAGGAGAGAAATAGACATTACAGTAATAGAATATTGATTCATATTTGATCAGCGCTGCCTAGTTTGACCGTTTAGTCGGGGTTTGCGAGTGATTGACAGCCGGCTCTCATAGACAGCAGTTGGACAGCAGACCCCAGATCAGTTCTGACTGCTCGTTTTCCTCCAGTCTGTGAAATCTTGTAGATGCCGTTAGGAGCACCGGAGGACACCAGAAGACACAGAGGAACATGATTTTTTTTCAGATTACCTGTTTCATGTACTGCTGTCACGATATAGTGACCGTTTTATAAAAATAACTTTTTTAATCATATTTATTCCAATCTCGCCTACTGCTGCTTTAATGATCAGAAACATTTTGAATGAAAGCCATGATGCGCAAAACCTGCATTGGTACTACGTGGCAGTACTTTGCTGTTTGTCGGGAACGCGGGTATAACATCGTTTCCCCAATACAACACAAACCAAGGTTGTTTGCTTTTGAATTTCATTTGAACCAGAGATTAAATATCTTGTTTATGTTTTTGACTGCAAAAGGGATAGGGTGAATTCCCCCAACAGAAACAGGGATGATTAACTAAGAATGGAGTCTGGCAGGAACAGACAGACAGGCCAGAGTAAACAGAGCACAGACCAAGCAGGAGGTTGCATCAGTGAGAGCGTGTTTCAACCCAGCCCCTGTGCAGGGAGATGTGAAGACCCTCCGGTTTGGAGGATAGGAGGAGGGAGCAGTAAGAAAAGGAAGAGAAGGAGAAAAGGGAGGAGCATTTGATCACACCCAATCTTGGAACCCATCGGCTATTGGTCTGTTGCAAGCCCCCAGGAAGTGCGGCGGTCGTCGATCCTGACTTTCGTAGTGGCCAAACAGCGGTACTGCAACTTCCGTGTCCGTCAAGTGATGCCATTGGGCCCAAAAATACTTTTTCCCATAGACTTACATTGTGAAAGACACGTCGGTAACTCAACAGATATTTATTTTTGAGGTGAATCAACTTCCCAGTACGAACACTCTAATAGTCTTTATTTAACTAATTAAGTTATTAAAGTTGTAAAATGCACTAATAGCTGAATCCAGTTATTTCCCTTCCTCCGTTCATGTGAGTGAGACCCAGACCAGGACGACGGCGTGACGTTGGGACCCTGTGACCGAGTCATGTGACCGAGCGGACACTACTCCGCCAATCACCTCAGTTCACTCCTACAGGATAAATCCGGGTACTTTTCCAGACGGAAGTCGAGCCATTTAGGCTTCATGCGCCAATGAGCAACTCTCATAGGAATGAACGGGGCCCCGCCTCCAACGCTGTAGCCAGTTCTTTTAATACATCCATGGTCTGTTGACGATTTAGCCTCTGGGGGCAAGGGCCAGTATTTCTGGTGTTCCGGCGTAGCCAGCGGACATCCTGATAACAGATACCCGGGCCAAGACTTCCTCTTCCGTGCGACGGTCATTGTTACAGTCAGATTAGCAACTTGAGACGCGAAAATGTAGTTGGAGTTGAGAGACGACGTCTACAACCGGATTGTTTCAAGTAACCAGTTTACAGTTTATGTTTTTGTTAGTAAGAAGCTAAATCATTGTCAGATGATAGCCCATGGGTTCCGAGATTGCATCTCGTCCAATGCCTTCCGCCTCTTTTGCTCTCCACATGGACCGTTTACCTGCGTGCAACCAAAGCCCGCTCAAACCAGATTGGTCAATACTACTCGGACTACAAACGGAAACCAGAATGCAGACAGCATTCACGTGCAGAATCTGTTTTAAAAGATTAGGTCCCACCAGTATCTATAGTCATTTTCATCCACAACCTGCCTTAGAAGAAGCCATGTATGTTTTTTCTCATCATCATTCTAATGACGCAGGCTAGAAGAAGTGATTATGTGGGAGGACTTATAATCATACTATGCAAACATAAACCTTAAATTAATTATTTTCCTGGCTTGCTTATTTTTTCTACTACCAAAACTATGAACTAGGGCTTTAAATCCATTAAAAAAATATTTAATTGGGATTAATCGCATGACCGTCCATAGCAAATCACGACTAATCACAAATTAATCACACATTTTTTATCTGTTCAAAATGTACCTTAAAGGGAGATTTGTCAAGTATTTAATCCTCTTATCATCATAAGAGTGGACAAATATGCTGCTTTATGCAAATGTATGTATATATTTATTACTGAAAATCAATGAACAACACAAAACAATGACAGATATTGTCCAGAAACCCTCACAGGTACTGCATTTAGCATAAAACAATATGCTCCAATCATAATATGGCAAACTGCAGCCCAACAGGCAACAACAGCTGTCAGTGTGTCAGTGTGCTGACTTGACTATGACTTGCCCCAAACTGCATGTGATTATCATAAAGTGGGCATGTCTGTAAAGGGGAGACTCGTGGGTACCCACAGAACCCATTTACATTCACTGATCTGGAGGTCAAAGGTCAAGGGACCCCTTTGAAAATGGCCATGCCAGTTTTTCCTTTGGAGTGAAGTTTGGAGCGTTATTTAACCTCCTTCGTAACAAGCTAGTATGACGTGGTTGGTACCGATGGATTCCTTAGGTGTGGTAGTTTCATACAATGCCAGTATCTTCACTCTAGCTCTGAAGTTGCGTCAAAGAAATTTGTGGCGGTAAAACAAATTTGCGTTATCAGCCCTAATTTTTTGAATACCAAAACTATGAATCAACCCCAACAAGTGCATAGGTTTACTGCTTAGCAATGAGACAAAGGTACCAAAAGTGAATATGTTAAATAAAAATGCATTGTCCAGTGATTGATACTGCTGTAAGAATATGATATGCTAATGGTGTATAAAATATATATTAATGCAGCTAGCAGCTAAACTTCCTCCTTGTGACGACCTCAAGAGGGGAATCAGACAGGGATGCAGACGTACGAATGACCTCAGTTCACTCCTACAGGATAAAAGTACATCTTTATTCTACACAACAAAGCAGGAGTAAACACTGTGTTATACAAGCTGAAACCAGACCATACGTCACATTGAGGCTGAATGGCTTGAATGAGTGCTGAGGTCAATGGAGAGAGCTTTTATCAAGGCTTGTGCAGTATCTTTGGTCTGGTCTCACATAAAACCCACTGGTCTTTGTCAAATATCTGCTGAAAGCTCTTCAGCCAGATGACACTTTCACTTCAGCGGTTGTTTAACTAAAAGTAGGACACTGTCAAACATTAAAAAAAAAAACATTTGTCTCAAACATGAGTCAAGCTTTGAAAATAATTCTAAAAAGCATCAGTCTGCCAGGTGTGATGGGGACTCAAGACTCAAGAAGCAGCTGGACATCAATTTCAAGGCTTTTCTCTTCAACCACTAATTCAATGCATGTAGCAGATGATTTAAATGATCTATAAATACTGAGTGAGCAGCAGTGAGATCTGTTTCAGTGATCAGTTTTGCCAAACAGGAAATTGTTTGGCTAATTGTTCATCTCTCTTCCCTGTCAGTCACACGTTTGCAAATACGTAGAGCCCTATTTTAATCGTGTAAGCTCAACTATAAGTGCAAAGCGGTAGCTCTCGGTTCACAGACATGTTTCATGTATGTGCGGCAGCGCAAAGTGCAAAAGGGCCGAAGTGGAATATAGATTGGAGGGTGAGGTGATTAATAACGTGCTCTGAGCCGGTCACATCACAGGTCTTATCTCTCTGAAACAGCTGACCCAATCACAGAGCACGACAACAATACATCAGACTGGCAATATGGCCTCCAGAGTCGGCTCGCATGACCACGCCCCCTTTTAGGGGAAACCAATCCTGTGTCCCTCATAGACGGTAACAGAGTAAACAGAAGAAGTTGAAACATGTCTCCAAACTACCGGTAATAGTAATAACGCTATGCCCAAGAGTTGCTGTGTAGTTGGTTGCACCAACAATAAATCAAAAAGCTCTAATCTCTGATTGGTTCCTCTGCTATGTCCTAAAAAAGATATGATTGAGGGGCTTTATGGCTCCAAGAAAAATTACAAATACAGACCTGTGGAAACAAACAAACCAGGAGCAAATCAACAAAGAAATCAAAAGGAGAAAGTGGAGATGGATCGGGCATACACTCAGAAAACAAGAAACAAACATAACAAGACAATCTCTGGACTACAACCCACAAGGAAAGAGGAAGCCAGGGAGACCAAAAAACAACTGGAGACGGTCTATGCTTGACGAGTTAAACAAGATCGGGACCTCCTGGCAAGAAGCAAAGACCACTGCACAGAAGAGAGTGAGGTGGAGATCCATGGTGGACGCCCTATGCTCCCAAGGGGGCCAAGAGGACTAAGAAGAAGAAGAATGGCTCCAAGCTATAGACCCATGTATAGTAGTTTATATGATCGCAACAATCTGGCCCTTTTCAGTCAGAGTTCTACCGTATTTCACGTTGCAAATGAACATCATGCTGTATTGAAGAACACTTGAAACTAGTGATTGAGACCATGAACTCATGTTTACAATGTTTACTGAGGTAATAAATCAAGTAAGAAGTAGGCTCATTTTCTCATAGACTTCTACACAACCAGACTTCTTTTAGCAGCCAGAGGAGTCGCCCCCTGCTGGCTGTTAGAAAGAATGCAGGTTTAAGGCACTTCAGCATTGGCTTCACTTTTCAGAAAAGGAGGTTCCCGCCTGATTGAAACCAATACGAAGCTGATATAAGGATGGAAGAGGTGAGACTAGGGGTGGGCGAAACATCGAATATAGTCGATGTATCGTGGCTTGTCCCACGTGCGGTGTATAAAATGACTATATCGTGAACATCGACTACAAATTGTCATGAAATGATTTTAAGCCACCCTGCCGGCATGAGACTCGCTTTGGCATTTCCTCCTCTCCCTCTCTCCTCCAGCTCCCTCTCACAGACACACACACATACAGTACATCACAGACTCCGCGCCCATCGGCCCATCCAGACCTCTCTCCTGGGCGAGTGTGTGTGACGTATGCGGCCGGCATGTTTTTGTATTAGGAGGGAAGCAGTGGAGAGGGAAGGAGCCCGGAGAAAGCGAAAGAACTGAAGCAGCAAAGCGAGTACGGCAGCGAGAACACGACCAAAGCAGCCAGAACCAGCCCTGAAGCAAATGACTCTGGCTTCCTCGCTTTCCAAAGCAATCCCATATGACAAAAAAGTGCAAAATGGAAAGAAATCACGGCTTCTGTAAACACCTACATCGCAACGCCGGTTAGCGTAGTTGAAAAGCCCGGATTCAAAAGCATCATTAAGACATTTGATCCAAAATATGAACTGCCTGGTCGCAATTTCTTTGCGGAGAAAGCTCTACTGGAGCTCTACATTTCCGTGAGAGAAAAGTTGGCCAACCAGCTAACAGAGGTGACCCACTTCTCCACAACTACCGATCTGTGGTCCAGCTAAAAGAACCAAAGCTGTCAGCCTGAACAAGTGGACCAGACTGCAGGTTTGGCCATACAGTAGGCTACACCTCACGATTGGTGAGTCTTTCTACACTGCTGGGAAAATAATACTTTTTATTATCAGCAATGTTATAATAGCTCACTGGTAAACATAACAATAAGATACTTTACACTTATTACCCACCATTAAAAACTGTGCGTGTGTGTGTGTGTGTGTGTGTGTGTGTGTGTGTGTATTTTTATCAAAATATATAAAGCATGTATTGCCAGAAAACTATTTGGTTAAAGTGAATACTGTTAGATACTGTTTTGTTAAATCAAATTTGTGTGTTAGATACTGTTTTGTTAAATCGAATTTGTGATTTCTCCCTTTTTACATGCAAGATTAAAATAGTTCCAAAACTAGTTCCGAAACCACTAATGAATATAAACAAGAAGGTTTTAATGCAGACATATGCTGCAGGGACTACAAGAATCATCATATTGGTGTGATTGTATGCATCAAAGGGTTAAATCAAGTATTTATGAAGTGCTTAGAGGATATTTGAAATTATCGCTATATTGCCTAAAAATACCGCAATTTTATTTTTAGGCCTTATTGCCCAGTCCTAGGTGAGACATACAGTACTAGAACTTTCAGTGTGGACCATCTCACCTCTAACTGGTCTGACATTAACTACGTTTTATTGTGACTGCTGGTAAAATTTTGGGATGCACCAACAACTGTGGCTGGTGAACTAAACGTTTCTGAAAGAAGACAACCCGGACAGATAAGCTGACGGAAGTACAGAAGGGCTGGAGTCCAGACATGAAGCGGAAATTGAGGGATTAGCACGCACAGCAAAGTGGCCAGACTCTAATTGGATCGGTGAATAAGAGAAAGCGAGTGTGTGGGTGCAGAGAGAGAGAAGAGCGGCATGTACATATTAAAGTTTGATGAGGGAAATGAAGTGGATCTTGTGTAGGGAAACTACTGTACTGCTCCCAGGATGGGTGGAGGAGGAGGAACAGGAGGAGCTTAGTGTCTCCTCTGGTCCCCGCGGAGACGGCTGTCTTCTACAGCTCATTACTCCTTCAATCAGCCTTCCTGTCCCAAGTCACCGTCTCCATCAGTCATGGGCTGGAGGGAGTGCTGGGTGATCTCAATTTGAATCTGCTCCGTCACTGACCTACAATATGCATGGCACATATCACACCGAGTACTGCATGTTCTATGAAATATAAATATGACATTTATTTGCTGTAACCTTGCTGATATGTTTTACTATTCCTTCATTTTCCACATGTGTTTTCATCATTTTGAGCCATCTGTGGCTCGGAAAAGTTTGTAGCTGTCGTCAACTTTCTCAGTATGGAGGTTCCTCTCCTCTTTTCTTTCATCCTCTCTCTCCTTTCTTCACCCAAGGACTTTTAGTCAGATGGCTTCTGTTGATTCTTCATCCAGATGTCTCTAAAGCAGGTCCTCCAGGAGACTCACTGTTCTAATATCATGTGCTGTCTACAGGTCATTTATTCATCCTCTCTTAGCATCATCTCTCGTCTCTTCTCCCCTGTGAGAACGGTATCCTGCGTCCCGACTCCTCCGGAACCTGTGCCGCCTCCGGGGAGAGGAAAGGACGTATCCTCCTGATGTTGTGGAGAATGAATCTGAAGGAGTGGGTTGTCACGGCAATGTTGCCAGCGAAGGACAGCTGGTCACATCCAGATCCCTTGCAGTCCGAGCCGGGAACACCATATTATGTTATTATGCTCCCTCAACCTCATGTTAATGTTGGTGATTGTTGTTGATCTGTTTTGCTAGCCTCTAACCAAACTGGCACGTCTTATATTCACCACAGTTGACACAAAAGCTGTGGTAGCGGTTGTTTGCGGCTCTGCAGGTCAACTTATACTTAGAAGTTGTACAGCAAAAATAAATAAATAAATAAACTTAATAATAAATATTCAATCACAATTAATCGTATGATTGTCCATAGTTAATCGTGATTAATCTAAACATAAAAGGGAGTATTTGACACTGAAAATATGTTCAGTAGATTGTTCCTTTAATATTCTAAATTCTTGCAGCTAATGAGCACAACACAATGTCTGTACTTCCAAATGGTACATGGTCAGTATGTGTAAAATCCATTTTGTAGTAGCATATAAGTATAACCCCAAGACAACAAAAGGACATTTGCATTTCCACTGCTTCATAGCACATTTCTCATTGTTACATAAGCTTAGAACAAGCTGCTCATTAAGTGGCAGCGGGCTCCTAAGCTCCGGTTCAACCGCTCTGGTTTCAAAGCATCATTTCTAATGATAATACATTATGATTAATGTGCTCTGTTTGATCATGAATAAGACAAATGTGAGGATGGAGAGGGTCCTGCCTGAGCAGCATAGAAACACGCTTCATTACCATTACCACTTTAAACTAACATCAAAGAGCGGTGGACACATTATGCTAACTAAAAGACATTTCCTGAACATACAGGGCCGTTGACCTAGCCTACAGCACAATTCAGTTTAAAGGAACAATCCACATTTCCTCACATCACGCAGCGCCGTTTGAATTTGTGAATTTTAACAAGATTTTCTCCCAGCTGAACAGCACAGAGACAGACTGTGGTGATGAGGTCACCGAGAGACGAATCGTGGAGCGGCTGCGACGCTGAATCACGGAACAACTGTTGAGACTCTGTGACAGCAGCTGTGTGATTTCACCGGGACAGGAGCTGATTTTCTGAACTCACAGCTGGAAGCCTGACATTCTAATGAAGCTCATTTGAATAAACAGTAATCAGCAGCTAATGACATCATCAGGTATATTTAGGTAGAGACTGATTCAACTGTCCAAAATAACCTGAATATGTTGAGGTGATATAACGAGGTAGACATTTAGTGGCTGGATATCATTTATATATACAGACGGGATACACATTAAAGGAAAAACCTGAATAAATATGAAAAAACTCACATGTTCCAAACAGGGTCACTGAATGGTTGATGGAAATATGCATTAGTCCATTATTCCTTGCAAGGCAGACTCTATCAAGCACAACAACATTGAGGTGGGGGGGTGGGGGGGTGGGAGAGAGAGAGAGAGAGAGAGAGAGAGAGAGAGAGAGAGAGAGAGAGAGAGAGAGAGAGAGAGAGAGAGAGAGAGAGAGAGAGAGAGAGAGATTCCAATTGTCAGGTGTTTCAGTGAAGTAACTAGACTGCAGACTGAAGTGTGTACTAACAGAGACAAACAGAGTGACAGCTGACGCACATGAACGGGTCCAGCGCAGGATGAATGCCCGTCGGCGAGTCCGGGTTGTATACAGTACGCCATCTCACTCCCTCTTCCTCTCATTGCATTTCTCGCACTCATACAACTAGAGTTCCTGTTTTTGCCATGGCGGCCCAAACCGCGTTCGGAGATAACTTTAGCAGCACCGCTGTGCTGAATCTGAGCCTGAGACCAAGACAAGTCCGAGTCCAACGAGGCACAAGTCCAAGACAAGTGCAAGACTTCAAAAAGGTGGACTCGAGACTGAGACCAGACTCAAGTACTACAATCCTGCTCCAGACCTCCACCTAGTTTAACACCTATGGAAGATTCTTGAGTGACATTAGACTGTTCTCTAAACCACCATCATCAAACCATTGTTGGTTTTACCATTCGTACATCACACATCTGTCTGTTTTCAACTTGTTACAAAAATAAAAATGATGCACCACCAGTTGCTGGTGCATAATTTTTTTCTATCTTTATCACTCTATGGAGCATCATGGATGATTCACAATATCAAAGTCTTTGACCTCAGCTGGACAAATTTGCGTTGACGCGTTATCACCTTAACTTTGACAGCCCTAATCCTTACACGATAAAGAATGATCCCTGTCACTTCCACACAGTGAGGCATACAGTAAATTAATTAAACACTCGTATTGGATTGGTACTCCATATCGGCCAATACCCAAAGCCCAGGTATAGCTATCTGTATCGGGACTGTAAAAGTCAGATCAATGCATCTCTTCAATTAATCAAATTTTTATCAAAATCGCAATATGGCCTACTTAAGTTTCCAAATCGCAGGAGACACAATGTTTGTTAAAAGTGAAATGTGCGTCAAAATACCATTTTAAATGAATTACTGTCGTACTGTAGAGATTTCCTGACCTTTACATCATATCCTACAGACTTAAGAAAACATCTTTGTTTGGTACAGATCCCCGCAAAAAAATCTATATCAAATATTTATTAGTAAAAATGAGAATAATGATGTAAAAATATCATTCCATCTATTATCAAAAATAATTTTGTAATTGCAACATCAGTCGCAATTAATCACAATTACATATTTTCTCAAAATTGCACAGCCCTCCTTTAAAAACCGGCGCTATGAGACACACTTCTGATCCGGCCATAGAAACTATTTTAACTCACTCCAAAAATATGGTGTGAAGTCAGCAAACAGCCAAGCCTTTAGAACGGGACAGAGCCCACGTATCCCACGTTTCTGTCAGCATGTATGTATGATTACGTTCCCTTGCTGCACTCTTCAGATCCACAGAGATAAGGCATATGCAGTGTTATGTAAGACAGACAAGAGGGGAGTGTTTCATTTTCCTTGTTCCACCTATAGGAGCTAAAACGGGATGACAGAGAAGCAGCCACGTTTGCTCTCAATGAACATAATGAGGCTGCTGCTGTGGTGTATGTGTGTGTGTGTGTGTGTGTGTGTGTGTGTGTGTCAGGGGAGCGCCCACTGAATGAAAGGAATACAACATGTGGTCATGTGAGCCCTTGCTTCTGCATTTCCATTCCAATCTCATCTGCGTTCCTGCTCTTGACTTGCTCACATACGGTTCACAGCACACACATGGAGATAATGAGATGCTACTGTACTTGAGGTTAGCATGGTCGAAAGGCTTGCACATCATCATTCGCATTAACAGCAGGTATATGTGTGTGTGTAAGTGCATGGAAACCAGGGTTAAGCATGTGGAGGTGGGGGTATTGGCAGAAACAGACACTAACTGAGGGGTTGGCCCAGGCTAAATTACAGAAGTACTCTGCTGTACACAGCAGTGCTTTGATTGAAATGATAATGCTAATGCATCATATTACCATGGTCGTCATCTTAGTTCTACCAGGGCTGCCGCAATAACTGCAATATTGACAAGCCAACCACAGGGGATGGCAAACAACCGCTATGTTCACGGTTTCTTTTTCTTTTTTTAAATTCTTTGCAATGGGAGTGCCGCGACCTGTCCAGGGTGTACCCCGCCTTCGCCCAATGTCAGCTGGGATCGGCTCCAGCCCCCCGCAACCCTGAATAGGATAAAAGCCTACAGATAATGGATAGATGGATCGATGGATGGGTGCGCCACATTTTTACACTTCGCTACAAACAGCAGCAGCGTGACGAGGTGCTGAGCGCCTATGGTCTTACGAATGGTGTTTTTTTTCTGGTTCAACTTTGGGTAAAACTCCAGAAAGACCAACCATCACATCCTACATGTAGCTACAAGTGCTGGACAACAACAACAACAACTATGGAGGAGTAATGAATACACATAGACCGGCGGGTCCATCCTCTCTCCCTACGTCCTTCAGCCTTCCCTTCATCCAGAGCAAGTACGATATTCCGTATCATAGCAACCAGATGCATCCAAAGCTGAAAAAACACTGTGCCTCATTCTTTTTTTCTGCATTTAACAATAAAGAAGTAATTAATTTGTTTTAAAACTATCATCTTTGTCATTTAAAAAGCAACAATATACCTAATAATAGCCTAACATAAAGCTTATTTATATAGCACTAAAATCAGGATAAATTAAGTAATTTGCAAAAAAAAAAGGTTGCAATAATACTGCTTATTACAAGGCTGTTGAATACTCAATTCTGATTGGTCAATCACGGCGTTCTGCTGTCTGTAATTTCTCTATAACAGACTGTTGCTATGTATAACAGACCATTACTATGTATAGCAGACCGTTGCTATGTATAGCAGCTCTGACTTTGGACTCTGGCTGATAGTTTTTGTGTCAAAATATTGATTTCTTCAGTAAGTAGCCATGTCATAAGCGGGATAACGTACAGCTGACGGGTCATTGTTGTGTTAGAATCCCCTTCATGGCGATGCCGCACCCCGATGCGAAAGGGAGGGGTCTCTTATCACCCTGAAGTGGATTCTTTCACAACAATGACCTGCTAGCTGTACGTTATCCCTTACATCTAGCACTGTTGAGCCAATCATTATCACCTCAGGGGATATTCCTCCACCGTGACAGCCCTAAGTTCAACGTGTTCTACTATTTGCTGATTACAACAAACCACAAAGTGCAGCTAAGGCTAACAGGAATGTAGTTCTGCAGGTATTTTGGACATGAACCGCAGTATTGGAGAAAGTGAAATTTGACCTGATGACGGTGCTAGATGAAAAGTCAGGGGATCCCCAAAGTCATTACAGTTCATTCTGAGGGGAACTGTATATCCAATAGGGGAGACAGTCACATTGTCTGGGAACCATGAATGTCCGTATGAAATAGGGCTGACACTTTTTATCCAAAATCCCAACTACTGCTTGAATGTGGAAAAATATTCAATTCAATCAGTCTTGACTGGTTTGAAATAAAAAATTCATAGGCACAACAGGCCATGCCTTGTAAATCCAGTGGGAAGCGGTTGTAAAATGCTTTATCACTCTATTTCTGATCCGCATCCCTTCAAATTTAACAAAGCAAATGTTCTGCCAATTTGTCATGTCATGTGTCATGTCATGTCATTTGTCATGTCATGTCATTTCATGCCAATTTTTCCTCAAAAGTTTTTCCGCAAAATTTTGCGCAAGTTTGGAGCGTTATTTAGCCTCCTTCGTGACAAGCTAGTATGACTAGTAGTATGGATTCTTTAGGTTGCTTTTTAGTTTCATATGATACCAGTATCTTCACTCTAGCTTTAAAGGGGACATATTATGCTCATTTTCAGGTTCATACTTCTATTTTGGGTTTCTAGTAGAACATGTTTACATGCTTTAATGTTCAAAAGACACAATATTTCTATCATACTGTCTGAATACGCTTGTATTCACGATCTGTCTGAAACGCTCCGTTTTAGTGCATTTCAACGGAATGGCAATGGAACTGCGTTGCTAGGTAACAGCTTGGGGTCCATGTTTACTTCCTGTCAGCTGCGGTCATTCACATACACTTAAACAGGAAATAAACTGGGACACATTTAGTATGTTTACGTTTAAAACTGTAAAATGGTCTAAATATTGTAGATTTGTGACATCACAAATGGACAGAAATCTTAACAGCTTGTTTCAAGCGCACAGTTTCTGAATACGGGCTGTGTGTATTTATCCGTGGATTGAGTGTTTTGATACTTTCACAGTATCTATATATCACTTAAACATGCTTTATAATATAAAAGACATGAAAATATCACTTTTTACAATATGGGACCTTTAAAACTGAGCCCGCTACAACCTTCGAAGGACAGAAAAGCATCCGTCGGATTAATAACAATTTGGAAGTACCTCCGCGGCTCACTAGATAGTGCTCTGAGGCCCACCATTGGGCCCGGGCCCTGTGGTTGAGAATAGCTGGCGTAGTGATCTACTGCGCATGTGTGGAATGCATCCTCCGAGCCGACAGTATAAACATAACTACTACGCGTCTATGGTGTCTGCAGCTGTCCATATGATCGTATGAGCGCAGTGCAGAGCGGCGGCCGTGAGCCAGCCAGTGGGGCACGCTCAAATGCACACAACAAGCACTAAATGCACAATAGTGGTTGTGATTAGGGCTGTCAAAGCTAACAGGATAATAGTGAGGTAACACAAATTGGTTTTCAATTTAATTCAATTCAATTTATTTTTGTATAGCGTCAAATCACAACAGAAGTTATCTCAAGACGCTTTATATATAGAGCAGGTCTTAGACCGTACACCATAGTTTAGAGACCCAACAAGAACCACCAAGCGCACTGTGGCCAGCATTTTAACTCCATTCATTTCTTTAACGCATTAATTCAAGTTGCAGTTTGTTATGTTGTAGCGGGCTTAAAGTTAGAGTGAAGATACTGCTATCATATGAAACTGAAAAAGCCTAAGGAATCCATTGGTACCAACCATGTCATACTACCTTGTCGTGAAGGAGGCTAAATAATGCTCCAAAGTTACGCCAAATTTTGGCGAGGAAAAACTGTCATGGCCATTTTCCATGACTATTTATTGGGGCTGTCAAAGGTATAAAAGTGATAATAACGTGTTAATGCAAGAAAACATAATGAATCCATCGGTACAAACCATGTCATACTAGCTTGTCGCGAAAGACGCTAAATAACACTCCAAACTTGTGCAACTTGTGATTTTTAGGTTGTAGTGGGCTCTGGCCATTTTCCCTTGACCTCTGACCTCCAGATCAGTGAATGTAAATGGGTTCTATGGGTACCCACGAGTCTCCCCTTTACAGACATGCCCACTTTATGATAATCACATGCAGTTTGGGGCAAGTCATAGTCAAGTCAGCACACTGACACACTGACAGCTGTTGTTGCCTGTTGGGCTGCAGTTTGCCATGTTATGATTGGAGCATATTGTTTGATGTTAAATGCAGTACCTGTGAGGGTTTCTAATATCTGTCATTGTTTTGTGTTGTTAATTGATTTACAATAATAAATATATACATACATTTGCATAAAGCAGCATATTTGTCCACTCCCATGTTGATAAGAGTATTAAATACTTGACAAACCTCCCTTTAATGTACATTTTGAACGGATAACAAAATGTGTGATCCATTTGTGATTAATCACCATTAACTATGTACAATCATGCAATTGAATATTTTAATCGATTGATAACCCTGGTTATATTTCACTCTGGACCAAAGTGCTGAATCAGCTGACAGACCAACTGTACCGTCAGTCTGACTGACATGGCTGACTTTAGAGGCCCGTTTCTGGCATGGCTAAAATACGCACCCTGCACTTTTCTCCCCCTGGTGTCTCTCTATTTTCAGATGCTCACCTCCTCCACCATCCCCTCCCATCCATCGCAGCTGTGGGGAAATCCCTTGAAGATGGCACTCCATCAGTAATGATTTTCTGCTCAGCTGAGCAATGAAAGGTACACATGCACTCACTCTGCCTTGCTCTCCCCAACTCTCTCTCTCTCTCTCCCTCTGTAAACCCCATCATCCATCCCTCAGTGCATCTCATTAAAGTTTTAAAGCCAAGGTAAGCCAGCACATCAGTGAATCCCTCCATCCGCCCACTCCAACCCTGCCAAACTCCACCCCATCCCTTCCTCATTTTCTCTCCACGTCTCACTCTGGGGCTGTGTAAAATTAAGGAGAAGACAGCTCGGCATGTCTTTATTTAGAAAATAATAAGCGAACAGGAGAGATGGTAACAAACAAAGGGAGGATCTGAGGGGAGGGAGGAGCAGGGAGCTGCAGCGTCTTTGGAGACTTTTGAAGAGTTCCAGGTCTCAGCAAAAGCTGGAGGGCAAGTAGATGTAGATGCAGGCCACAGCTGGTGTGTTTGCACACTTCTCTACAAAACCGGGCAGGAGGCAATTGTATACTATGGCTGTATTCAAAACCGCCTATAACATACTACTGACGAATGCAGTACGCAGTATAGAGTACTTACTGTGTTCCTCAGTATGCAGTACATACTGCGTTCCTCAGTATGCAGTACATACTGCGTTCCTCAGTATACAGTACATACTGCGTTCCTCAGTTTACAGTACATACTGCGTTCCTCAGTATACAGTACTTACTGCGTTCCTCAGTTTACAGTACATACTGCGTTCCTCAGTATACAGTACTTACTGCGTTCCTCAGTAGTATGCAGTATGAAACAGTTAAAGCGATGCCAGACAGTTTTACTTCCTGTTTTTTGGGCAACGTTCTTTCTCAAACAGAGATGGGGGTGTGGTTAATAGTCAGACGCAATTCATTACCGTGGCAACCAGATTGCATTGTTTTTCAACACAGTTTAGATGAATTTACTGTTTATCAGAACACAATTAGGACAATAATTAGCGCAACACACCGACTCTCTATCACTCTGGTTTTCTTCTTCACCGTCTCCTCCTGGCGAGGTGGCCGTCTGGCTGCTGGAGCCGCACCGCCGCAGGCCGGCCACAGCGCACCGGAGGACGGTTAGATATGTTGCCGTGGTCCACTGTTTAATATGGAGTTTCGGCACGTTCTGGAGGTGCACCGTCGACTGGTACCGGCCGCTCTCGCCTCCGACACCGCAGCGGGCTGCACTGTGATTCATTTATTTCTCTAACGGAGCTTTTCTCTTGTTTTCTTTTGGGCTGAAAGTTCTGCTCATCCTGTTAGACCCGTTAGAGTCCAGCAAACCTCAGAAACGGCATCGTCTGCTTTCCGTTAATTTATCTCCTGGAGGAGGAGACGGTAAAGACGAGAGTGAGTGAGAGAGACAGTCAGTGTGTCGTCCTAATTTTGCGGGCGGAATTTGGTGTAATCTACTGCATACGTCACATTATCCCATTTACCTACAACCCTTTTTTTCTTTTTCTTTTTCTTTTTTTTTACTTTGAGCACAAAAGTAAGTTATTTGTCCAAAGAATTTTGACAAACCGTGTGGCTAATCAACATAGTCTGGAAATGACTCCAATAAATATGAAATGTCATAGAAATGGCAAAATACATAAAACACTGGACAAAAAAACAAACTGGTCTTGGTCAGACTGGTCCGATGCATACTGGAGATTTTTCCGAATCAGTATGACATCCGGGTATTTTTGGCATACTGTAGATTTTGCGCTGGCTCGCATTCTGCATACTACATACTACATACATTTGGCTAAATTAGTACGTACTACTAATTTAGTATGCCGTTTTGAATACAGCCTATTTCTGATGATAGTAATCTCTGTCCCAGAAGCACACAGTTCTGCATCCTACAGGGAAAACTGATTGGATTTGCTTCTTTATAGAAAAACAACTGCAGATATAGTTTTGTTGTTCTTTCCAATGAATCTGTATTTATTCTTTTTTTTATCATGTTTTTTCAATGTGTAATTAAAGGCTGAATGAAATAATGAATAAATGAGTCTGAATATTCTCTTTGGAAGCGTTGGTGTTCATGTAACATTAATGCTAAAGGAGCTTATAAAACTCAACCATGTGAGCGATGTGAGGAAAATTCATATATAATGCATACATGCAGTAATACATGACTAAATTTCCCCTGATTCATTGCCGAACAACAAGTTAAATTCATTAATACTGAAGCCTGACGTTTCCCCTGCAAGCCACTTTTTGTAGGCAGCAGAGAGTATTAAGGAATAGTTCAGTCAATATTATCCAGCAGGCTTTTAGCAACTTGTTCTCCGAAATGGAATGTTGGAAAGGGATATCAATATTAATGGCATAATACTGAGACCTCATTATGCTGAAGGTCACGACTGGGTGTGGATTTAGCGCGGAGGAAGATAAACGAAACTCTTCAACATTTCTGGCAGAGAGGAAACATTGGGCTAGCTGTAGGACACATCCTGAAGGCAACCTGTCATTCTCACTTCAACACTTTCAAAAAAGTTATCCCCCTCTTTCAAATTTGTAGTTGAAAATTTCTTAAATCATCCCCGTGACTTTTTGGTATTTGCAAAGAGAATTCAGTCATTAAAATTCACAGAAAAACTTTGCGGATAGGTCCTGATTTATGGCACCACAGGGACTGCAGATAGAGACAGTATCAAGGCAGGTAGAGGTAGTGCGTGATGACTGGAAGTGCTGAAAGGGTCTTTCTCACATTTTTATTTTTTATTTTGCCATCACACTCTCCATCTCTCACTCTCCATCTCTCTCTCTCCATCTCCCTCTCCATCCCTCTATGTATTAGAAGGCATGTTACTATGTTGCGTGTTAAAGCAAGGGCTGTCAATCGATTCAAATAGTTAATTAATCACGATTAATAGCATGATTGTCCATAGTTAATCACCATTAATCGTGAATGAATCACACATTATTTTATCTGTTCAAAATGTACCTTAAAGGGAAATTTGTCAAGTATTTAATAATCTTATCAACATGGGAGTGGACAAATATGCTGCTTTATGCAAATACTGTCGCCATCTTGGTTTTTGGCGGTCGCCATCTTGGTTATTTGCAACCAGAAGTGACACGTACAACCGAACGCTGAATAAGATGTTTTCAGGTGACCAAAAAGGTTATAATTATGGATGCACCCATCCAACTTTTTCAGTCCCGTTACAGATAGCGATACCTGGGCTTTGGTATCAGCTGATACCGAGTACCGCTCTGATACCAGTCTTTATTAATAATCTGTATGCCTCAGTGTGTGGAAGTGATTGGGATCATTCTTGTAAGGCAACATCAGGCTTGACTTAAACATTACTTTCTTAACTTTGTAAAAAATAAAAAATTTAACCAATAAATAGATATAAATATACTTAAGTATTTATTATTAAAATAATAAATCATACACTAGCAACTTGGTAAAAAATCTTCAAAATTAACAGGAATTACAATTCAAGTAAACAAATTGGTCAAAACTTCAACAGGAATTAGAATTCCAGTATATAATGTATATAGTATATACACATAGAATTGAATTGAATAGATCAACGCCAATGTCACCGCTACCCGATCCAGCTATTTGAGTCAGTATTGGCTCGATATCCAATATTGGAATTGGTATCGGTGCATAATAAACTTTCATGAACAGAAAACACACTGCAAAAAGGTTAAAGTTGTAAGACGAAAACAACTCCTAGACCGGACAACGCTGTAGTAGCGACCTGTCAATCATAAGATAGCCCCGCCCTAAAGCATCCCCTGCTTTATGGTCTATCTGACTCTAAATGGGACCATCATTTACTAAATGAACATCATGCTGTATTGAAGAAGACTTGAAACTAGAGATTGAGACCATAAACTCATGTTTACAATGTTTACTGAGGTAATAAATCAAGAGAGAAGTAGGCTCATTTTCTTATAGACTTCTATACAATCAGACTTCTTTATGCAACCAGAGGAGTCGCCCCCTGCTGGCTGTTAGAAAGAATGCAGGTTTAAGGCACTTCAGCATTGGCTTCACTTCTCAGACCCTGGAGTTGCCCACTAGGTGCTACCTGGGTTACAGTACTCACACCAGGTGAAATATTTTCCAATACTTAAGTTTGAAGAACATAAACATTTAAAAACTAAAATCTTTAAAGAAAATATGACAAATTCTTCAAACTTGAAGGGACTTTTTGTAAGAATCAGAAATGCTTGTTAACAGCGACACCTGTGGCCGTTAAGTCAACAAAAGTCAGCGTCCTGTTGCTCACGCTTGTGCTCGCTCTACATAGACATGAACGAGCATCGCTCAAAACAGTGAGGAGACACACGTCAGCTAAAAGCACAATATCACTCTATATTTCAGCTGCTTGGCAGTAATGTTAGCTGACCAGACGAAGGTCTCTCCATGAATCAATGCTGATCCTAGTGTTGGCTTTTCCTGCCTCAGCCTCCCGACCGCGGCCGGAGGGAACAGGGGAGACGCCGGAGTGTTGGTCGGAGACGATAACGTTTCTCTCTGCGGAGCCCCGTCACTTCACAAGACACGGGAAACCTCTGTTGGTCTGGAGGAGCTGCAGCAGTTATTTCTGCACAAACGTCCACTAGATATTCTCAGAGCTAAACTAACTCTTCTGCAGTGTGGAGTGTGCGCGCATGCACGTGAGAGGCGGAGCAAGAGAGTGAGAACGTGCGCGGTGTGTGAGTGAAGGCAAGCAGAGGAGCAGAGTACAGCAGAGACTCCGGTCCTGGAGACCAAAGCTACGGTCTCCCCCGCGTCCTCCGACCGCGGCCAACACTGTTTAACAGACGGGCTTCACTAGATACAACCAAGAGGTTTTGGTGCTTCACTGTAGTTTGTGTTGGAGTCTGAGTCTGAGCAGGGACACCGACCCAGATTGATTTATACGTGTAAGAAGTTACAAACAGTCCCTTTAACCTGTGAAATACAGTCTACAACTAGCAAGAATAAGTAAAGACTAAGAATCTGACCTGAGCATTGGAAGCCAAATTTTTATACTTTTGACACTTTTTGATATTTGTTGCAACTGACAAATTGTCCTACATACAGGATGTGGAGTTACAGCACATGTGTATTTTGAACATGAATGACATATCTATGTGTGTGTGTGTGTGTGTGTGTGTGTTGACAGGGGATCGGGGATGATGAAATCACCTTTGCCTGGGTGTGCAAGCCCCACACAGCTGACTGACTGATGCAATCGGCGTGCTCCCGTCGTGGTTTAGCTTGAAGCTCCATCAGTACAGTCCTCTGAATGATGCATCATGCCGCATTTACGTCAGGCCGCTGTATCAGCCGAGTCTGAGCACATTTCGCCTGAATATCTTTCACCTATTTCACTGAAGCGTCCTCTGCGGGGATCATCATCCTTGCATTGCTGCGTGGATGATGTCGGTTTACATTTTTCATCATAGCGGAATATTTCTCATCATAACTGAATACTGAGCAGGGTCGGAGCTCGGAGGAAGATTTGGGGGGGGGGGGGGTGTGTCAAAGATAGATGAAAAGTCAGCAGTAGATGTCACATAGAAGTGGTGTTCATCATCTGAAAGCTGGAACCTGAAGATTAATTTGAGATGCAGCTCAGCACTGTGTGTCAAGTTGTTCTAGTCTTAAATAAGAAATAAACATGAATTAATTATAAAAATATATTGTGAAAGTGTATAATAGCATAAGACATGATATAGTAAGTTTGTGATGACCAATCCAATGATCTATTAGAAGTTGTTGCAGCAATTTTTGGGTTGATACCATTCGTTACACAGATTTGGTGCTAAATTTAACCATTTTTTTACCGATAGAGAATTGATAAAATGATCAATAATCCCTCCAAAATACCACATTAAGACACCAAGACCTTGAGGAACACCACAGAAAAAGCCATGCTGTGATTTGGTTTAAAAAACATTTTGACATTTGGAGATTTCTGCAAGAATTGCATTTTTCGCAGATTGGATGGCGAGCACTTCTGTTGTGTAAATTGCTCAGAAACCCCCTTATTGTCAGTCTAGCTAGGAAACCCATCCATCCTCTGAATGCTCTAGATCTCTAGTTTGATCCATCCATCCTCTGAATGCTCTAGGTCTCTAGTTTGATCCATCCATCCTCTGAATGCTCCAGGTCTCTAGTCTGATCCATCCATCCTCTGAATGCTCCAGGTCTCTAGTCTGATCCATCCATCCTCTGAATGCTCTAGGTCTCTAGTCTGATCCATCCATCCTCTGAATGCTCTAGGTCTCTAGTTTGATCCATCCATCCTCTGAATGCTCTAGGTCTCTACTTTGATCCATCCATCCTCTGAATGCTCTAGGTCTCTACTTTGATCCGTCCATCCTCTGAATGCTCTAGGTCTCTAGTTTGATCCATCCATCCTCTGAATGCTCTAGGTCTCTAGTTTGATCCATCCATCCTCTGAATGCTCTAGGTCTCTAGTTTGATCCATCCATCCTCTGAATGCTCTAGGTTTCTAGTCTGATCCATCATCCTCTGAATGCTCTAGGTCTCTAGTTTGTGGCTGTAAAGTTTCATGAGGCTGTGATTATCCTAGAGGTCACCACAGGTCATTTTATACAGTGAGGTCAAGTTTCAGAATATGGTCTCACTACAATGAAATGTCTCCTATGGGGACTAACATCATCACACATGAATACAGTTGGACTCATTGGATCCAACAGAGTCTCAGCTTTACAGTGATACACAATTGATGGAATTCCAAGACTGTTTAGGGACCCCAGGATGCAGAAATATTCAAACATTATTTTAGAATAGGCGAAAATAACACATTTATTCTGCCTTCAAAAAACTGCATGTGATTATCATAAAGTGGGCATGTCTGTAAAGGGGAGACTCGTGGGTACCCATAGAACCTATTTTCATTCACATATCTGGAGGTCAAAGGTCAAGGGACCCCTTTGAAAATGGCCATGCCAGTTTTTTGAGCATTATTAAGCATTCTTCCCAACTACTTAGCCATGGTACCAGTGGATTCCTCAGGCTTTCTTGTTTCTAATGATACCAGTATCGCCACTCTAGCTTGAAAACTGAGCTGCTATAACCTCTGAAAGACCCGCCAGCAGGCCGTCAGAGTTTTAGAGACATTTACGCTGGATAGGAAAGCCACAGCAAAAACGGAGCTAATCATGAGCAGAAAAGTTATTCAAATTCTTCCAGAGTAGAAACTTGCCTTTAAATTTTCTCACCTGCTGAGAAAGACCATAACCACACAGCCCCTGTGTATGAATTCAAAGTCTCTCCTCCTGCTGTTAAAAGCCTGTCTGGGCTCATTATTGGAAAACACTGCTTAAAAGTTAATAGTTAGTGACAAAAATCCCAGCTACCCCTTACTTCAGCATAAATGTAGGCCATATCCTGAATGCACCATCTGGAATGTTTAAGACCTTTAATGTTTAGCAAGAAACCGTGTGGAGGAGAGAAGGGAAATAAAAGTGCGAGAGAAACCTTACCATCGGAGGGCGATCTTGATGGGCGTGGTGAGGCAGGAGGTGAAGAGGTCGGCCGGGAGGTCGGGGTTCATGGGCAGCAGCTCGCTGGCCTCACAGGCGGCCAGCTGGATGCAGTTCTTCATGGAGGGCGGCAGCGGCATCTGGGCGAGCGGGTGGCTGGGGTTGATGGCTGCCACCTGAACACACAAAACATGAGTGTTTGTTCACATTCACTTGCCACTGCAACGACCACCTGAGCCACATCTAGAAATATGTCAACTAGAGCTGTCAAAGTTAACGCCATGATAACGCGTTAACCTAAATTTGTTTTAAAGCCACTAATTTCTTTAACGCATTAACGCAACTTGCAATTCTTAGGTTGTAGTGGGCTCAGTTTTAAAGTGAAGATACTAACCCATCACATGGAGCTAGAAAACCTAAGAAATCCATCAGTACCAACCATGTCATACTAGCATGTCGGGAAGGAGGCTAAATAACGCTACAAACTTGCGCTAAATGTTAGCGAGGAAAAACTGTCATGGTCATTTTCAAAGGGGTCCCTTGACCTCTGACCTCTAGATCAGTGAATGTAAATGGGTTCTATGGGTACCCACGAGTCTCCCCTTTACAGACATGCCCACTTTATGATAATCACATGCAGTTTGGGGCAAGTCATAGTCAAGTCAGCACACTGACACACTGAAAGCTGTTGTTGCCTGTTGGGCTGCAGTTTGCCATGTTATGATTGGAGCATATTGTTTGATGCTAAATGCAGTACCTGTGAGGGTTTCTGGACAATATCTGTCATTGTTTTGTGTTGTGAATTGATTTCCAATAATAAATATATACATACATTTGCATAAAGCAGCATATTTGTCCACTCCCATGTTGATAAGAGGATTAAATACTTGACAAATCTCCCTTTAAGGTACATTTTGAACAGATAAAAAATGTGCGATTGATTTGTGATTAATGGTGATTAACTATTTGAATGGACTGACAGCCCTAATCAGGAGATATTTTACAGCTGCAGCAACAACAGAAAGTGATCTCAATATCAATCAGGGTTTCAGACCCCAAACATCAAATTATTGAAACCTGACCTATATTGCCTGGGGAAATGAACAACAGAGGGACAGAAAGAGAAAAGGAGCTGGGTGACAGACGATCTGATCGGACTTTAAAGAGGTGACGTAGCAGATACAGACGTGGAGAGCCTCGCTTTGTGACAGCCCCATCTGTTGACACACATTCAAAGACAAATATGTTTGAGCAAAGCCGTTTCAAAGTGTTTCCCTTCGACGGTGCTGGCTGCTTTTTCTTGTTTGCTCTGATATTTTGCTATAAATTAGCATCGTCACAGAGGCATAATCCTGGTACTGTGGCGGTACTAGAGGGAGTTTGAGTTTAGACACAGCAATAGGAGCAAGGTGAGAGGAAGACAGCAGCAGACAGGATTAGGAATGTACCGATATCGGACCAGATATCAGGCAGATACTGACTCAAATAGATGGATCTGTTATTGGTGACAATGGGGCCGATCTATTCAATTCAATTCAATGTTTATATACTGCATACATTAAATACTGGAATTTGAATTCCTGTTTAAATTTTGACCAATCTGTTGCTGCATTAAAAAGGTTGAACTTTGAAGATGTTTTACCAAGTCGCTGGTGTACCATTTATTATTTTAATGATGAATAACAGTTCAGTAAATTTACATCTATGTATTTATTTGTTACATTTTCCTGGCTCTGACTACCGTTACCTCCACACTCTCCACTAGCACCACCCTGTTGCGTTTCGCTATCGTCACGTCACAAACTACCTGCAACCAGTTATTCTTCGCTGCTCTAAAACAGTAGTTGCCAGTGGCAGCCATGAGACCTCCAGGGTGACCGCACAGTGAAGGCGACTGGTTTGGAGCGGCGAAGAGGAAGAATTGATTTCTGGTTAAACAAGTTGATTTTTTTCTGGGTTAATAAATGATGATATCGGATCGGTGCGTAGACTAGCGTACTTGCTGATATCGTTACCAAATTTTGGGCAGTATCGGACACATTTCCAATACTGGTATTGGTATCGGAACAACTCTGGTTTAAGTCCAGCCTGATGTTGTCTTACACATAACAGAAGGATCCCAGTCACTTCCACACAGTGAGGCATACAGCTGATTCATTAAGTAAGGGATAATGTAAAGTGAGCCAGTCGGGGTTCATTTTGCAATAACGACCAGATCACTGTCCAATATCCCGCTTATTACATGGCTACGTACTAAAGAACTCAATCATTTGACACAAAATATTAATTAAAAAATAAGATAAGATTAGTTTACTCGTTAGCTAGAATTCTTGTCGGAGAAGATGCATAAAATGACCACAGCGTCTGATTGAGGTTTTCTACCCTGTAACTTTTCTTTTGGATTAGCCAGTCTTTAAACACTGCCATGACCCAGACTGTATTCCGTTTAAGTGTTAACTTCATCTGTCTTCTTCAGTTTCGTTGATTTCTCTGTCGTCTAGCTCTTTGTGTCTTTTAACCCCTCTCGCTTTCTCTGCGCTGTTTTCTCTCTTTCTTTTTCTTCACTGGGGACTCTTCTGCCGTTAGCCATGAATCTAAAGTTTCATGCACTCCAAATATATTAAAATGAATATCATATAAATACTCCATGGTGTTTTCTGATGGAGTAACGTCTATTTTTTGCCATAGCTGACGTTGTTAAGTTTACCGGACTTCTTTCCGCGCATTGATATGATCGGACGTGGTCCTCCAGAGTCTATGATCGGAGCGTCTGTAGCAATGGTCTGTTATAAAGAAATAACAGAGTGTAGAACGCTGTGATTGACCAATCAGAATGGAGTATTCAACAAAGCCGTGTAATAAACACTGGTATCGGATCAATACTCGGGATCGGCCAACACCCAAAGCCCAGGTATCGGGACTGAAGAAGTGGGATGGGTGCATCCCTAGACAGGATGATGAACTTGAGCTGAAGACCAGATAAGACATGAAATGAAAGGTCAGAGACAGATTAAAGAGCAGCAGCTCCAGACTGATAGAAAAAGATATGTAGTGAAGAAAGGAGGACAAAATACAAAGCAGAAGGAGACCTATTTGGTACCTCCATACTTGAAGAACAAACAAGTTACAAAACCAAAACTGAAGTCTCAGTGTGAGTTGGTGCAAATGTCCAGGTGAAGGCATTAGCACCCTGCTAGCACCGACACGAGCCTGTTCTCACTGTGTTTGCAGGCTGTTTGTGCTCCTCAGATTTGGCACCCAGAAAACGTTTCTACAAAGGCAAATCTGCTCTTCATTTGATCACTTGTCAACTTACAGCAACAGACCAGAGATTCCTCCATCTCTCATTTAAAAGTATTGTGTTTATTATCTGCTGAGCCTCGTCCATCATAGAGATGTTTTTTAATCTTCATAAGCTGCTGTGGTGTGTGTACTACATTGCAAATTCAAAAAAAATAAAAATAAATCTCACTAAAAAAGTGAAGCAGACTGAGTTCATCTTTCTGTTTCTGTTATGGACAGCATGGGACTAGCAATAAAAGTTGTTTTGTTTTCTCTCTGGTGCACAACAACAGGAGGAGAATGTGATTGCAGAAGATACAAATCAGTGCTTTTTGCAGCTTTGCCACCCGACACTTCCAGACAAAACATTACCACTGACGCACTGCCTGAAACATTTTGAGAACGTAATGATAATGTGATAGTTTATCGATCCCTGCGAGGAAATTTTCCTCTTGCCTGCCCCCTTAGCGGGCGGTCTTTAGTGGTAAACAATCCCCTCGTCTATTCTACAAACAGAATTAGCGTGTTATTTCCACACGCTGGGCCGGCTCAGTCAATACTCGCAAACGTGAAAAATGGAGGAGGCGTGCATATGATGTGAAACTTTAATTATATTTGTAGCTCTTGACTATTTATGCTCTCGTTTCGCTGTTGTACTGCTGATTTGTTTTCTGGGAGTTCAATATGGTTTGTGTCTTTTGCTGAGTCGACTTTAATGAGTTTAACGGAGGCAGCAGTCCAAGACTTCCCTTTAACATCACAGACTGCTCTCATTGTGCAGCTCTGCCCGATTTTAGGAAGAAATTAAGGAGGGAGATTATTATATTATTATTGTTATCGTTCTGCAAAACACAAAGTCTCTATTATTCCAGGAAACACTGCATCATGTTGCTCATCCATTTTTAATTGACTCTGAAGTTGTTTTTTTCCACTGACAGCGGCAACGTGTGACTTTCACATTGATGAAGGAGTATAACAGGGTTTTAATTGGAATCCCTTGTTGTTGGTCTTAAATCGTAGCTCACATGTACCTTGAACATCACATCATCTCACTGTCAGGCCGATATGGGCTTATTTGAACCCTCTGAGACCTGCAGGATCACGAGGAATGCCAACTGACTTACCTGTGTCAGGTTCAGTTTTAAAGCTAGAGTGAAAATATCAGATGAAACTAGAAAACCACCAGGTACCCACCAGGTCATGCTAGCTTGTTAGCAAGGAGGCTAAATAACGCTCCAAATTTATCTAAATTCTCTAAGACTCTTGAGGATCCAATGAGTCCAACTGTATTCATGTGTGATGATGTTAGTCCCCGTAGGAGACATTTCATTGTAGTGAGACCATTTTTTTAAAATTTCACTTCACTGTATAAAATGACCTGTGGTGACCTCTAGGATATCACAGCCTCATGGAACGTTACAGCCACAAACTAGAGACCTAGAGTATTCAGAGGATGGATGGATCAAACTAGAGACCTAGAGCATTCAGAGGATGGATGGATCAAACTACAGACCTAGAGCATTCAGAGGATGGATGGATCAGACTAGAGACCTAGAGCATTCAGAGGATGGATGGATCAAACTAGAGACCTAGAGCATTCAGAGGATGGACGGATCAAACTAGAGACCTAGAGCATTCAGAGGATGGACGGATCAAAGTAGAGACCTAGAGCATTCAGAGGATGGATGGATCAAACTAGAGACCTAGAGCATTCAGAGGATGGATGGATCAAACTAGAGACCTAGAGCATTCAGAGGATGGATGGATCAAACTAGAGACAGAGCATTCAGAGGATGGATCAAACAGAGGGATGATGAGAGGAAACGACACAGAGTGGTGTGCACCGTGATCTCTCTGGTCACGGCGCTCACGCCAGTGACCGGAGGAGCGCTGAGAGCGCTGCAGGTTGAGCAATACAGAACGCCCGAGAGCCTTACTTCATTATATTCCATTATATTCTGAACGGTCACCTGCCGCCTGAATTTAGTGTTTTCCTTAAAATAAATAAAAACGTTCTAGAGCCGACACTGTATTTAACTGAGGAAGAGGAGAACTGCTGCGCCCCTGTGTGTGTAACAAGCAGAGTGTACACGTGTATTGAACCTTCCTATAGACGCATCTTACTATCCAAATAATCCATCCATCCATCCGTTATCTGTAACCGCTTATCCTATTCAGGGTCACAGTGGGGCTGGAGCTGATCACCAGACTATCACAGGGCTGACACATAGAGACAGACAACCACTCACACTCACATTCACACCTACGGGACATTTAGAGAGAGTCAACAACTAACCTAACCTGCATGTCTTTGGACTGTGGGAGTGGGAGGCGGAGAAAACCCACACTAACACGGGGAGAACATGCAAACTCCACACAGAAGGGTCCTAAGCTGAATTCGAACTTGCGACCCTCTTGCTGTGAGACGACAGTGCTAACAACGGCACCACCGTGCCGCCCCTATCCCGATAATGTGCCCTTTAAATAGCAGGAAAATACTGCGTCAGACTTTAGAACAGGTTTTTGTTGGTCAATGGCGCGATCGCTTTCTGCTGCTTCAAGATAGTAATGCGCCAACAAAGTGCCTGACCACACCTCATTTTATGAACAACACACCCATGGGGGCACAGGTGGGCACAATTTGCTACTTACACAATTTGTAAGTACAACTGAGTCGGTCTGAAATATAGCAATTACAGTTGCGCTGCGCTGTGCGCCATTTTGCGCCGGGTGTAAGATAGGACCCATAGTGTAATAACATGTACACCCACCAAACAACTTATACACAACCACAAAGCAGAGCTCCTGAACAGAAACTCCTTCTTGAGCCTCCCAGCTTGCTGTGTGCTGCAGCTCAGCATCTGACGCAAGTAAGGGTAAACCCACGCTACCCGAGGCGAGCACCGAGGGGACGCCCTCGTCTTTCTGCACCCAGAGGGTGAGTCGAGTCAAATAGCGGATGAGACAAGAAAACAAATTTGACAAATGATCCAGGAGGCTTCCCGGGAAACAAAACAGCAACATTCGCAATTCAGAAATTCACTTGGAAAAAAGCGAAAGAAAAGCATCAGTATTTTATTCATAAAAGTGATGTGACCTGATTCAAATGTTCAATCTGGTTTCCAGTTAAGCTAATCAAACTGGCTTGTGATGAGGCACTGTAGATATATGTAATGCCTCCCTACTCCTGTATATACTGCACAGCTCCCTGCTCTCTGCTAGTCCAATAACTCATTAGCTGACTCTATAATAAGTGGTGCAAAAAAAAGGCGGCAGCAGCTGAAGCTCAGATCTCAGTGTGAGACACTATGTATTTACAGAAGCGCTCTATAAGAAGCTCTGCAAACACATGAATAAATCATGATATTAAAAATACAGAAGAATAGTCATAATTAATGGGGGGTGGGGGGGTAACGTGTGTAACTGTATGTGTATTTTTTCAACATGCATATTTCATTTCTCTTTGAAATACTCGCAGGCGTGAGTGGGCGCCCGATTGTTGCCGTGCCGATGGATCTGTGCCAATCTCCTTGGAACATAATCTTCTCTCCCTCTCTAATGAGGAAGATGTCGGCTCGCTCGCCGAGGCAGACATCACAAACAAAGCGGCGTGCGTTTCTAAAGCCTCTCATTGTGTCGACCTGAGAAGAACATCGTCTCCCTGAAAGAAATCTGTGACGGCGCGCCGCAGTAATCCGAACGGTAAATACGACGACAACGCCAGCAGAGGCTGATTAATGCCAAACATCCACTGTAATTATCCCATTAGCATACTGTAATCTCGCAAATTACCATGAAAATCACCGTGACAGCTTTCTTTTCTCTCGCTGCCACTGGGGATATCTGGGTGCAACTTAAAGCTGGAGTAAGCAGATTGGAGCAAATATGATTTAAAAAAGAGGGTCATTACTAAACTGCATGTGATTATCATAAAGGGGAGACTCGTGGGTACCCATAGAACCCAGTTTTTATTCACATATCTGGAAGTCAGAGGTCAAATGACCCCTTTGAAAATGGCCATGATAGTTTTTCCTCGCCAAAATTTAGCGTAAGTTTGGAGCGTTATCTAGTATGACATGGTTGGTACCGATGGATTCTTTAGGTTTTCTAGTTTGATATGATACCAGTACCTAGCTTTAAAACTGAGCCTGCTAAGACCTAAAAATCGCAAGTAGCGTTAATGCATTAAAGAAATTAGTGGTATTACAATGTATTTGCGTTAACATGTTATTGCGTCAACTTTGACAGCCCTAATTTCTAGCCTTAAAGGGAAAGTTCACCCCAAAATCAGAACTACATATTTTTCCACCTACCTGTAGTGCTATCAATCTCGATTGTTTTGGTCTGAGTTGCTGTGTGTACGAGGTATCGGCCTTAGAGATGTCTGCCTTCTCTCCAATATAATGGTGCTAGATGATGCTCGGCTTGTGGTGGTCAAAACGGCAAAAAGAAAAAACTCCAGATAATCCACAGACCTTGTTGTGAGTAGTTTCATCTAGGTACTGTTTTCCTTCTACCACATAACCGTTTTTTATACGATACCTATACTTTTTGTTACGATTTTACTGATACCGATACTGATCATTTCTTAAAGCTGCAGGATTGGAGCAAATATAATTCAAAAAAGTTATTTTTATAAAACGGTCACATTATCATGACATGATGGTAATCTGAAAAAAATCCTGTTCCTCTGTGTCCTCCGGTGCTCCTAATGGCATCTGCAAGTTTTCACAGACCGGAGGAAAACGACCAATCAGAGCCGAGCTGGAGCCTTGCCCTCTCTGAGCAGCTGTCAATCACTCGCGACCTCCAATCAAACGGTCAAACTAGGCAGCGCTGATCAAACATGAATTAATATTCTGTTACTGTAATGCCTATTTCTTACGTAAACATTTTTCAAAAACATCTTATAGTGTACTGTTTAGCTGTAAAATAAGAAGCTATGGCAGCCATGTTGAGATCAGCTGAGGAAATACCAAGCACCGCCCACCAGCTGGAGCAAACGTTCTCATTTCACAGCTAAACAGTACACTACAAGATGAGAACATCATAGGAGAGAAATAGTCATTACAGTAACAGAATATTGATTCATATTTGATCAGCGCTGCCTAGTTTGACCATTCGACCGTTTGCGAGTGAATGACAGCTGCCTCTGTTGAATGAACAGCCAATAGGAATGCTCTCTCTCTGAAATGACCTGTGATTGGTCAAAGTCTCCCATCACAGACTAGATGTTCTAAAGTCTGAAAACAGAGCCATGAGGAGGAGCAGAAGTCTAGTTTTCTCTCAGAACACTTGAATTACAATATGCAGAAAGGTTATTATGGGATTTTTGCCCGATGATGCTAAAAACATTCTGCCTACTGCAGGTTTAAGTGCTGAGAATTCCTTCTTTTTATAAATTGACAGTAATTGATAAGACTAGTCCTACAGGGGGGGATTTCAGATGTAAAAACACGATCACAGAACGTCATGTACGTGCACACACGGCCCACCAACTCTAGTCGAGCAATACATTTTACAGCCGTGAATTAATAATTCATTAAAATGATAGAAGGAGCCGGTGGAGGCCTAATGTGAGCATCCTGGAAACGCCGGCAACACAATCATCTAACCCACAACATACACACACACAAGCTCTCTGGGTCCACTGTGTCCTAGCAGTGAGTGCTGCAGGGTACAGTACACACACACACACACACACACACACACACACACACACACACACACACACACACACACACACACACACACACACACACACACACACACACACACACACACACACACACACACACACACACACACACACACACACACACACACACACACATATCTTTCCGCCCTGCAGCTAATGCAGTGAGCATGTTTGCTGAGTGCACACAGGAAGTGATGAGATATTTAAAAGGAAGCAGGTGGCCTTATAATAGAGCACTCAGAGCAGACACCCACCCACACACACACACACACACACACACACACACACACACACTGACTGGACTGAAGGAGGAGGTTGATATGGTGCTGCGGAGGAGTGATAAAACACCTCCTCCTCCTTTCATATCATCCCTTCAGCCGTCTCCCCCATGCTCCGGTCTTCATCTGCATCGCTGCATCTCCAAATAATAGTCCCTGGTGAGATCAGGCCTGTCGTGCTATGGGAATCGTGTGCACCGTGCATGTGGGTCTATTTAACAATGGCTGACAAAGCGTGTGTGTGTCGTGTCGCGACAGAGGGATGCGGGTGCAGGAGGGCGTGGGCGAGGTGGGGGACTCCCCGCTTGGATCATCTCCTGCATGATTAAAAAGTCTCTGGAAGTCATCGACTCTCTCTCTGTCTTCCATTACCTCCCCCCATTATACGCTTCCTGTGTGGGGGGGGGGAGAAGAAGGGCGAGCACTCAGGTGGAAAAGTGAAATTGCTTATGGATGTTATGCAACTTCCCCTGCATTTAACCGGGGGACTTCCTCTGTTTATTTCCCTGCCAAAATGGTCCTACCTTTAAAGCTACTGGGAGGAACTTTTAACTGGTTATGAAAGAGTCTCATTTTAACACTGATGCCTCTATATGACCTACACCAGCAAACAAGACCATCAGTGAGAAGATTGGCTATTTCTATATAGTAGGGCTGTCAATGTTAACGCGATAATAACACGTTGACGCAAGTTCGTTTTAACAGCACTTATTTCTTTAACGCATTAACGCAACTTGTGATTTTTAGGCTGTAGCAGGTTCAATTTGGTGGAAAAATTCTACACTTACAGGCCTATGTTAACCACTATAAAGATACACTATAAGGAACCTCTGTACAATATACTGGCCTTGAAGGGTTAATGGCAAAACACTAGATAGACCGACTAGATAGTGAAGGAACAGCCATCGTGACACGAGACGTTGATCCTGTAATGCAATGAGATATCATGTTGTTTATTTGTATTAGACCAGAACAGGCCAGACTTATGTGAAACTGTTAGAGGGGCGTTAATCACTGCACTGATTGAGGTAGCCAACGGGGACAGTCATTCGGGTTACGATGTTTTTGATATAGCAATGTACCCGGAAATACAAACCACTTTGTTGAGCCTCTGCAGAGCTGCAAACTCAGATCTTTATGCAAATAAAGGGTCTTCTGCATCTACAACAGTTTTCTTCTCCTAAGTCTTGTATTTCACCCACACATCCTCCGCCATTTTAACCTGGACTTCCACTGCTATGCCGACGACACTCAGATTTACCTCAGCACAACCCACCCCTCTCCCACATCAACTCCTGCCTCTCTGCAATTAAGATCTGGATGCAACAGAATTTTCCTAAACTAAACAGTGACAAAACAGAACTCCTCCTCATCGGCTCCAAATCCACCCTCAGCAAAACCAGCAACCTCACTCACCATCGATGGCACCTCTGTTTCCCCCTCCCCCATGCACGCAACCTTGGCGTGATTCTTGACCCCACCCTCTCCCTCGAGCCCCACATCCGCCAACTTGTCAAAATATCCTTCTACCACCTACGCAACATTGCAAAGATCCGACCCTCATTTACACCCCCTGCTGCCGAGAAGCTCATCCACGCCTTCATCTCCTCCCGCCTTGATTACTGCAACTCTCTCCTCTACGGCATCAGCAACACCTCCATCAATAAACTCCAACTGGTCCAGAATGCAGCTGCCCGACTCCTCACCCACACCTAATCATGGCATCATATCACCCCAGTCCTCAAAGACCTCCACTGGCTCCCTGTCTCCCACCGGATCTCCTACAAAATCCTGACTCTCACCTACAAAGCCCTCCACCAACTTGCCCCCCCCCTACCTCTCTGACCTCCTCTCTCCCTACCAACCCAAACGGTCCCTCAGATCCACCTCAGCTGGTCTACTTTCCACCCCCAAGTCCAACCTCCGCAGCTTTGGGGACAGAGCATTCTCCAGGGCAGCTTCCAAGCTTTGGAACTCCCTCCCACAACTCATTAGACAGTCTGATTCCCTCCCCCTATTCCAGTCCCGCCTCAAAACCCACCTGTTCTCCTCTGCCTACTCCTAGCCCCCCCTCCCCGTACCCATTTGTCTGTGTGTATGAATGAGAGTGTGCCTGTGTGTGTCGTCTGTCTCTTGTTTGTCTCACACCGTTTCCCCCAATAATGTAAAGCGTCTTTGAGTTCTTTAAAAGCGCTATATAAGTTGAATTTATTGTTATTATTATTAGAAAAAAATGTGTGATTAATTACCATGCTGTCATGATTGGTTTAAGAAAGACCCAACAATCTTGGTTTCTGTGTGTCGGCTCCTGAGCGGTTCATAAGCCTACATGCCTCTCCGACCTGATTGTGGGATCATTTCTCTTCACTGTTATTTTCTTTAGGCCCACTATCCTCACTGCACAGCAGAAAAAAAAAGACTTGAACCAATCAGTCAGGTATCATATTCACCCCCTTTGGGCCATAAAAAATGTCCCTATGTCCGTTATTACTAGTAAATATTAGTAGATATATAACAAAAAGCATTGTCCAGGGTCTTTATTCTACATCATTTTACATCTCCATCATTGAGCACGGTATTAACTACAAATGTTCCAACTAATCGTCTCTGAACGTTGTCCTCTGACTGTCCAGCCAACCATTATCCACATCAGAGAAGAGAGGATTTGATTCTGAGTTTCCTTCAATATTACCATACACTAGGTGCAATGAGTTTAACAAGCAGTACCAAGCCGTAAGATGCCCTGGGTGTTGCCTCTCAGGCTACATGTAGTCTGCTCTACTTTATAGAGCGGTGCAGGGATGATGTGTTTTTGTAGGCTAACCAGGAAGTTAGCATCACCCTGTTTCCCTCGACAAACTCCCAATGGAATTTTTCCATTGGGTTTACTGCAGAAAATAAGCTCTGTGGTAAACAAACGTTTATGATACTTACACGTTTATGATACTTACACTTTTTCTTCCGTAACAAAATCTTCACAAATGAACACCACTTTTATGGTTTTAAGTGTACAATTGACAAATCTCCCTTTAAGATGTATTTTGAACAGATAAAAAATGTACGATTAATTTGCAATTAAATATTTTAATTGATTGACAGCCCTACAGTCAATATTACTGAATACAAAATGTGACTATGTAGCTGATCTACTTTGACAAATAACTAATAACTGAACAAACTCAAACTATATGGTGCAAAGGAACAATTAAAATAAGAGCAATGATTTTAGCCCTGACGGTGTGTCCCTGACGTGACCTCTGCAAACAGAAAAGAGAGAGACACTTGTGACGAGCTCTGTCAACCATTGCAGCAACTCAGCAGTTTAGCTGCTGCCTTCACCTTTCCTTTAACAGGTAGCACAGCAGCTCTTCTTTACTCTCGCTCTACCTCCCGTCTCTGCTCAGTACAGTTCATCCTGTACCTCTGTCTCTCTCTCTCTCACTCGTTTTCCAGCTAATCTACAGCCTGGCTGAAACTTCTCCATGAATAATTGAGATGAATGACAGCGCCATCTCATTAGGGATTCACATAACATGCCATAGCCGGGAGGGAGAAAGGGAGAGAAAACGTCATAAAAAGATGAAGCGGAGAAAGGGAGTGGGGCTGGTAGTGGTGTGTGTGTGTGTGTGTGTGTGTGTGTGTGTGTGTGTGTGTGTGTGTGTGTGTGTGTGTGTGTGTGTGTACTCCCGAGACTAAACCAAAACTCAATGATTTAGAGCCAGCTGCCCATTTGATTGGCTGAATCACAGCACTGAAGACATCCTGGAGTTTTTCAGAGAGGATTCCAGCGGAGAATCATGACACTAAATACAGTATATATGAGTGTGTGTGTGTGTGTGTGCGTGTGTGCGCAAATGACAAATCTCCCACTTTTCCATTAATAAATCATAGATACCAGCGGTTCATTTCACCCTGTGTGTTTGTATGACTCATCTAATCTTTTGGAAGTGTTTTTTTTCCCCAATTACAACCCTTCTAATAATCCATGGCTGCTGTGTTGTGACATCCCATAAAGCGGGAGTGTGTGTGTGTTTGTCAGTGCGGCTGCCCACCTCCAGCTCCTGCTCTCTCTGCAGGGCGAACTGTTTAAACGACTTGACGATGATTCCCGCGTTGGAGCAGTCGTAGACGAAAATGGACGGGCTCCCCATCCACGTCTGCAGGTCGTAGATGGACAGCGGGATGTACTGGGTGTAGTTCTGAAAGAGAAAAAGAGAGACGGGGCATCGTGTTATTGCTGAAAACTCACTTTTTATGGATTGTGTTTAATTATTAACTAGTCATCTGTTTGATGAAGTGTGCGAGGAGGAGAGGGGGAGAGAAACAGTTGAAAAGATAAAATTATAATGAGGGAGAGTGAGAGAGGATGAAACGGGAGGATGATGGGAACACAGAAAGAGGCAATGAGGAATAAATCCATAAAGTAGGGGTGGGGAAAAAAAATCGATTCACATGTGTCGCGATCTTTTTTTTATAATTTTGAAATCAATTTTGTTAATGCCAGAATTGATATATTTGCTTCATTTGAGTCTATGAGGAGGTAGAAGGAAGTGACCGCTTTTATTGTTGTAGTCTGAGTAACGTGACGTCAAAGCTGTTCCGTATCCGTCAACCAAAACAAACCGCAGCGTGCCGTAACGACAAAGCAGGAAACAGCGGAGGGTCCGCTTGGATACGACCTGCACCCTCCCATGTTAAATCCAGCGTGGTAAACACTACACATCCAGTAAAGGATGGAAACACTTTGGGTTTCACACATTGCAGGAAAAGCAGAGCTAGACATCACGGCTAAAGCTGCATGCTAACTCTGTACAGACAGGAAACGTTGTCGTATTGCGGTAACGTGCGGTCGAGCCGACTGCGCTCTCGTCTCCGTGGTCAAATGGGCCAATGCTACAACTGTAGAGCGCCCATATACTGACATTTATGTTCTCTGCATTCAAACGGCCCCGATGGAGCTGACCATGGATGGATAAAGAGAACGGAGCTGACGGGAGAGCTAGAGACCACCTTGGAGAAGTTAGAGGAAGTAGACACGTGGGACTACCACAGTGGTTAGCTAGCTAGCTAGCTAGCTAGCTATAGCATACTCATCGAGGACTTTAAGTGCTGCAGCAATTTCTGTCCACTTCTTTCTCAATGATTTTTGTTGTTAATTTCCACCAGGAGCAGGATGTGACATCATCTCAAAAGGAATCTAGTTGTAGTCTTGTAAATAGTGACCCTGCAAGATCCCCAGTCTTTGCAAAATATTATAGTCTGTCTTCAGTCTTTTAAAAGTCTTTTATAAGTCTCCTAGTGTATGGTAAGCATTGCTTTATTTGCATTTCACCTGCAAGTCCAATAGGATGGGTTTAATGTAAAGAAGTAATAATACTTTGTTTCAGTACTTAAGTATCTGTACTTTACTTTTTATATTTCTGTCAACTTCCACTTTTAGTCCAATACATTTCCTAAATAAAATGTCTTCTTTTACTCACATACGATACATTTCCGCTAAGCATCTTTGTTACTTGTTACTATTACAACCAAGCAGATTTGGTGAATCAGTGGTCCTAGTTACATCATTCACGTGATGGGCAAGTGCAAACACAGTGCTCTCAAAGTCCTAGTTAAGTTTCGATTTCTGCTCAAGTCCAGGCAGGCTGCATGTCAGATCATGCTACATGCTACATGCGACTACGAGGGAAGGAAAAACTGGATTTTGTTCTTTAAATCCTTTAAGTTGGGAAGACCTTATTTTTTTTCAAGTATAATGTAGCCTCCATTTTTAAGGTGGAGTACATGTTAAGAGGAATAAACTTCAATATATATAAAAAAAACAATTCTGACTTGCTTGCTTTTTTATTAAAAGCATTTACTTGTACTTGTACACTTGATTACATTTAATATCAGAACATTACTTTTGATACTTAAAGCTGCAGTAGGCAGAATATTTTTGGCATCATTGGGCAAAAATTCCATAATAACCTTTCAGCATATTGTAATTCAAGTGTTTTGAGAGATAACTAGACTTCTGCTCCTCCTCATGGCTCTGTTTTCAGGCTTTAGAACATCTAGCAGACGGGAGACTTTGACCAATCACAGGTCATTTCAGAGAGAGAGCATTCCTATTGGCTGTTCATTAAATGGAGGCAGCTGTCAATCACTCGTGAACTCCGATCAAACGGCCAAACTAGGCAGCGCTGATCAAATATGAATCAATATTCTGTTGCTGTAATGACTATTTCTCTCCTCAGATGTCAGAATCATCTTGTAGTGTACTTTTTAGCTGTAAAATTAGAAAGTTTGCTCCGGCTGGTCGGCGGTGCTTGGTATTACCTCAACTGATCTCAACATGGCTGCCAGGTCACAAACTTTCTCATTTTACAGCTAAACAGTACACTACAAGATGATTCTGAGAACATTTTATGTGAGAAATAGGCATTACAGTAACAGAATATTAATTCATATTTGATCTTGCAGATCCCGTTAGGAGCACCGGAGGACACCGGTAATTTTTCAGATTACCTGTCTCATGTACTACTGTCAGGATATAGTGACAATAGTGATAATAATAACTCTTTTGAATCATATTTTCTCCAATCCTACCTACTGCTGCATTAAGTTCAGTGAATATCAGATACTTAAAGACTTTTACTTAAGTAATAATCTAATAGGTGACTTTATTCAGAATTTCTTTTCTCACTTGCCTCTCAGGGCTTCAGTAGAGTTTATTCATTCACTGTGTGTGTGTGTGTGTGCGTGCGTGCGTGCGTGCGTGCGTGCGTGCGTGCGTGCGTGCGTGCGTGCGTGCGTGTTACCTTATTAAAGACCCAGATCTCTCCGTTGACGGTTGGCCGTGGCACCCCATGGCCGTTGTAGTGGAAGAGGACTCGCTCCTCTTTGGCGTTGCGTCTCAGTGACGTGCACAGCTTCTTCACCTCGTCCACCGTGGGGTCCAGACTCTGTTTGTAACGCGCCTGAAAAAGACAGGAAGGAAGATCGGAAGGTGTCAGCATGATCATTTTACATCTAAAACTAAACTTTACGGACACGTGACTACATGTGACGTAGTGTTCTCCATTCATCAACAACAATCGGACATTTTGCTCAAATAACATCTTGAAAATATGTATTGCAGATGGGGTTTAATAAAAACAAATCACACAACACATTAACACCTTCACCACTTATTATGCCTGCAAATAAGAGAAGAGGAGACAGAGCGTTACATCCCTGCTCATCATGTTAAATAATGTTTAAATGAATGGAACATATAGCAAAGCCTGCCATTGGGAAAGAGAGACGCGTGTCAGAACACATGAATGTTGTACATCTATGAGACACTAGGCTCATGGGGGGGGGGTCATCTCATGGTTTCTTTATGTTGCATTTGTCATAAGGCTTTGTATGAGAGAGGAACAGTTAGTGTGATCCAACAGTGTCTTACATAAACATGCTGCTTCATTTAATTACCTACATTTCTCTGGTCAACAACTAGAGAACAGGCAGGAGGGCAACGAAACACTCATGTCATGGTTTATACTTTAACAAAGAAAGCAGATTGGATTTTTCACATTATTTATACATTATCAAGTTGAAACTTACAGAATGACGTTAATGCTGGTGAAGTCAAAGCGTGAATTTTTCAGATATTTTGAACAAGATTAACATCTTCTTTGCCTGCATGTCGAGCTGTTTCCCTCACTCACCACTTTACCAAAGAACGCATATTGATAAGATGAGGAAGTCAGTTGTTCGTACCATTGCAACGTCAGCGCCCTGCAGCAGAGCTACGCTTCTGACAATTTGGACTGAGCGATCGACGTGAATAGAAATTAGAAAAATCCAGCGCAGATTTTGAGAGCAATCTCAAAATTGTTCATGTCATGTCTCCAAAATGGAGTCCAATAGACCCCAGACCATGGATCTATAAGAGGTTGTGTCCTGTGCTTTTGCTTTTGCGTGTTAGTAAATAGCCTACAGCTACATTCAATTCTGTTGATGTTACTAGCACTACTAGCTACTGGCCGATAACCGGATCAGAGACGTTAAAACATCCACCACGGTACAGGCTTACAGCATACAGCCCATGGATGTATTAGCAGATATTATTACACGGTTGTATTGAATACTTGATTCTGATTGGTCAATCACGGTGTTCTGCGGTCTGTAATTTCTTTATAGCAGACCGTTGCTATGGGCGTAGTTCTGATGTCGGACTCTGGCGGACCATTATGTGTCAAATTATTGATTTCTTCAGTAAGCCGTAGCCGTGTAATAAGCGTGATAATGTACAGCTAGCGGGTCATTGGTGTGAAAGAATCTCCTTCAGGTTCGATGAGTTTATCTCCAGCAGCGCCCTGTCGGGGATTCTTTCACAACAATGACTGGCTCGCTGTACATTATCCATTACATAAAAGTGATAAATTACAGCCAATATATTGATTAGTACAGCCGCATACAGCTAGCAGGAAGCTGGCAGAGCCGGATATGTCATATGAGCGTGCAGGGTGGTGCAGTCCTGTGGGTCTGATGCACGTTCATTATGGCGAGGAAAAAAACGCTGGATTCGACTGTTAGTTAATTTCACAACTTTTAGGACATCATTATTTAAATGAGGGATATTTAAGTGTTCCTAATGGGAAGTTGATTTACCTAAAAAAAAATGATCCTCTGATTTACAGACGTCTCGCTATGCATCCATGGCCACAGACTTATTGGTGTTTTCAGTCCAAAATGGCGGAAGCACTACCGCAGTGCCATCTAGCAGCTGTTGTCAAAAAGCACCGGATTTTCATCTCTTTGCTTATAGACTCTTTGCCTACGGTACTGTAGAAAAACGAGTATCGGCATAATTTCTGAATTTTGGCATGGACTTGGTACATGTATCGGTTCTGGTGACATCCCATAGTACTGTCTTTTCACCTGTAATCAGGGAAAGATGGTATAACAGGGCCTCATCAAAAAGCACTCTGAACAGGCCTACATCCCTTCTTCAGATGAGTGAAGAAGGGACGCAGATGCTTCTCTACAGGCAATTAACAACCCACCGTGCTCTGTGTCGTGTACAAAAAGAAGTGAGCGGGCCGAGTTGACCTCGACTTTGGATCAAGATGACAATAGAAAAGATCTAAGCCACTTTATCCTTCAATGAAACAGTTCTGACTGAAGTGGTCTTCCAGGACGGCACTGCCCCCATTCACAGGGCATGAAGGCTCACTAGATGGTTTGGTGAGTATGAAAATTATTTGAATTATGGATGCACCGATACAAGTATCGGGTATCGGGTCCGATACAGTGCTCATGTACTCGTACTCGCAAAACGGCTCCGATTCAACGGCATAACACTTTACGGCAGCGCGACGTTTACCTCTTATCACCATCTTTCAGGTCTTCACTTTTGGATGCCTCCCCGATGGCGCGGGCGAGATGGGCCGGTGGTGCGCCCAGCCCCGCTGGTCCGGGATCCAACCTCAGCCGGCGCTCGCGACCCTCACTTTCATTGCGCCACAGGGTTTTGCTTGCAACCTCGGCCTCGCGTGTGCGTTAGACTCCCTGGTCCATGTTTCAAGACGGGTCGGGTGGGTTGCCGACAATGCCACAGACCTCTGGCGCCTTTTACGTGGGCCGCGGCACAACACTGTTGGGGCGCACTGAGAACAGTCCGCCCCGGACGACAGTCGCACCGGGAGCAGGGAGCCCCATCACGGTGCGGCGAGGTCCGGGCAGGGAGCACTGTAAAGCTGCGGTCACGAGCCGCCTCCGCCCCGAGCCTTTCCACGCTGACCTACAGCCGGTGGCGGCGCACCGCCTCGTATGCGGGCTCCCCAGCCTGCCGTGTGTCGCTCACACCCTCCAGCTGGCTGTTAACGAAGGTCTTTCGGCACAGAGAAGTACTCGTATCGGTACTCGGTATCGGCGAGTACTTGCACTTGTACTCGGTCTGAAAAAGTGGTATCGGTGCATCCCTAATGTGAATCATTTCTTTGTCTTGACATATTGCATATTGCATAATTATAAATTTGATACTTATTCCACATGTAGCTCTTGATTCCTTAAACCCCTCCATTCCCGTACCTCCCAATCTCAGTTTAGTATATTCTATTCTGGTATCAGTGTCACTGCTAGATACCACCAAATCCTACACACTGTTCCTTTAAGAGGTTAATGTTACTGGTCTAGTATTTAACATGTCGTCTTGATTTAGACTCGGTTGTAATATAAATAAAACTGAACTTCGTGGCAAAATTGTCTGTATCTTGCCAGCCATTTGCAAATACATTTCTTCTTGTTACTACATTGCACAAAGTAAAACCACCTCTCTCCTTTTCTTTTCTCAACATGGGGCTATCACGTTTGAATAAAACTTTGTTGGAATTGTGAATGGACGAAACCAATAGAGGGTTCCATGTTCATGTTCAGTGCGAGCTTCCATGTTGTGACCAGTCGATCAATTTCATAAAGCGTGAGCATTAAAATTGTATGTTGTTGCCGTGCAGAGAGAGCGGTGAAAATGTACAGTGTGAGTTAAGAGAACATAGAACATCAATAAAAATGTGAAGTGTCTCCCCAGCTTTGGATAGCGCTCTACACCACCATCAGAAGATTGCTGTTCATCCCTCCAGTACAGTTCTTCAGATTGAAGAATATATGACAAGCATTGTTGGTTTTTCCATGAATTTGCCCCCAATATGTACAGTACACTGATCAGCCATAACACTAGGACAGCATGGGCACGCTGACCGGTCCCCATACGCAACAACCTGCTCCTCACTGTGTGTTCTGACACCTTTCTATCAGAACCAGCATTAACTTTTCCAGCAGTTTGAGCTCCAGTAGCTCTTCTATTGGATCAGACAACACGGGCCAGCCTTCGCTCCCCACGTGCATCAATGAGCCTCGGGTCTGACATCGCAGGTTCACCGGTTCTCCTTCCTTGGACCACTTTTGGTAGGTCCTGACCACTGCAGACCGGGAACATCCCACAAGAGCTGCAGTTCTGGAGATGCTCTGATCCAGTCGTCTATCCAGCACTATTTGGCCCTCGTCAAAGTCGCTCACATCCTTACGCTGGCCCATTTTTTCTGCTTCCAACACAGAGTTCAAAATGTTCACTTGATGTCTAATATAAATAAAATAAATACATTTTGGTGAGGAAAAACTGTAATGGTCTTTTTCAAAGGGGTCCCTTGACCTCTGACCTCCAGATATGTGAATGAAAATGTATAAATATCACATGCAGTTTGGGGCAAGTCATAGGCCCTGTTCAGACCTGGTATTAACATGCGTCACTGGACAGCTTTAAGTACAGGTGTGAACACACTCAAGATGCATTGAGGACACATTGAGATCCGATCGCTCAGACCACATTCAGAGGTGGCCACATTATTTTAGCAGTGTGCTTGTAAACGACTTCTGTGCTCTACTGTACTTTGCTGGCACAACTGTATGTTATTAAATTGTATCTTATCGACTTTCTGAAGCTCTGTACACCACTGTTGTCTGGCAAAGGCAGTGGTGTCGGAGGCACGGAGGTTCCCAGGGACCGCTAGTACAACCTTTTATTTTAATGTTAATGAAATGTATTCATATTCACGACTATGTAGAATATTACTGCTGACATTCATGTAATATTACGTCACAACGTCTTCTGTGTTAGCCTTGTGTTTACTGCGTGTTTATTTGCATATAGAGCGCGGAAGTGAGATCCGATCAAGTTTTCATTTGAGACGCATATGGAGACGCATTCTAATGCCAGGTGTGAACAGACATACTTAAAGCTGTCCACTTGTGTTGGGATCACTGAGGACCGATGTTAATACCAGGTGTGAACAGGGACATAGTCAAGTCAGCACACTGACACACTGACAGCTGTTGTTGCCTGTTGGGCTGCAGTTTACCATATTAAGATTTGAGCATATTTTGTATGCTAAATGCAGTACCTGTGAGGGTTTCTGGACAATATCTGTCATTGTTTTATGTTTATAATTGATTTATGATAATAAATAAATACATACATTTGCATAAAGCAGCATATTTGTCCATTCCCAGGTTGATAAGAGTATTAAATACTTGATAAATCTCCCTTTAAGGTACATTTTGAACAGATAAAAAATTTGCAATTAATGCGATTAACTATGGACAATCATACGATTAATCGCGATTAAATATTTGAATTGATTGACAGGCATAGTTACAATATAGTTGTAAGCTGTTGTGCATTCTGTTTTGAGGAGCCCAAAAATAAGAATGTGACTCAGTTCTGAAGTGACTAACAGGAGCTGGCAGAGCTGATAAAGAGACATTTTGTTTGCAATGATCCAATATTACACTGACTCAAACAAAGACGTTGTGTTTTGAAAGATGTCAAACCCTCACGTGTTTGAACACTAATGATTTTAGCTGAAAAACTTCAGGCATCAAACCACGGGGCCGATAGCGTTTATATGATAGTTGCTCTTCACTAGGAAATACACGAATGCAACAAAAGAAAGTGGAATTTGCTGGTAAACAAGGACGCTTTTACACTTCCAAGTGTGAACTTTAAACAAGCTGTTGATAGTAGGAAGAATATACAATATGACACAATGTAGTAGCGCTTCTGCAAACCTCTTGTATAACGCTGTTTTACAGATCAGGCAGAGCAGTGCTTTTTTAGTGCCGATTTGAAGCACATATTCTACACATAAACAAACACAAAACGCCAGTTTGAGGTGGTGCTACTGTTGCTTTACTGCTGTCAACTTGTTTTCTCTGCCACCTGCTGCTTCTTTAGATCACACTTCACCAGGCTCAGTGGTTTTATAAGAGTGAAGTCAGTGTGATACTGGTGGCTGTACCCGTGAGTGTGTGTGGAAAAGCTGCTCGAAAAATGTAAAGGAGTAACAGTAGGAGACGTGTGCATCGTTTGTGCTCCTTCACTTCATTAAATAGCGTGCGTGCGTGCGTGCGTGCGTGCGTGCGTGCGTGCGTGCGTGCGTGCGTGCGTGCGTGCGTGCGTGCGTGCGTGCGTGCGTGCGGATGGAAGGGACACAGAGGTGTCAACTAGTTACGCAACAGAAAAGCGGCCGGTTAGACCAGTCTGAATCATTCTCACACTCACCAAGGCCCTTCTGTTACATAACTAACATGCCTTTTACCAAACAGCCTGCCTCCTGTCAAATGGCTTTTAATCACAGGAGAAGCCATATTTCAACCCAAACTTGTTGCAAAACTTCAAACCAAAACAGGCGACAAACAACGAGTCAAAGACAAAGCCTCGAATGTGGACATTGTTGAGAGAAGCGTTTACCCATTAAAACATAACACAAACCTTTAGAAAACTAGAACAAAAACATCCCTCTTTATTTATCTGGAATGCATGAAGACGATTTGTAATTGAAAAGCTCACATATGAGACAGGTCTGTATTCTTAATTCCCCTGTTTTATAACATAAGGATAAAATGGTATAGTATATTTTATTAGAGGTCTGAATCTTTCGATATCTCACGATTTGATTTGGATTGTTGGGGTCACGATTAGATTAAAAAACGAGTCCTGATTAAAAATGGATTCTATATTCAGTGCATAGGAGTGCTATTCAAGGATCTCCTCCAGTCTGCTGTGTGCTAATAAAGGCTTTGTGGCAAAATATGGCATGAAAGCAGAGTAAAGACTATGCAGTTTTTATATTTGAAAAAGTTATATCAACTGATTGCAATAATATAACACACAAAGGCAAAAGGTCGTCTAACATTTATTCATGCTAAACACACACAAATAATCCCTTTTTACTAAAACGTTTCTAGTATTTCTCAATTCTCAGTGACTTCAAGAATAACAAGTTCAAGTTATACAAAAAAATTAAAATGATACCTGTTACATATACAAAAATTGGTTGAATTTATTTCTGAGAACTTGCCAATTTCAAAAGTTAAAGGGACTTTTTGTAACTTTTTAAGCGTATAAATGTAGCGGGTCGGGACACAAGCGCACTCGCATATGCGCATTCGCGTGTAGCCGCTGTCTCTCCTCCTCTGCCTGCTCGCCTTCACTCAGACAGCGCGCGCGTTCTCGCTCAGCTCGCTCCACCTCTAGACGTGAACGCGCGCTCACTCCACACTGCAGAAGAGTTAGTTTAGCTCTGAGAATATCTAGTAAATGTACAGTGGATGTTTGCGCAGAAATAACTGCTGCAGCTCCTCCAGACCAACAGAGGTTTCCCGTGTCTTGTGAAGTGACGGAGCTCTGCACAGAGACACGTTATCGTCTTGTTACCGACCGGGTGCCAGTGTCTCCTCTGCTCTCTCCGGCTGCGGGCGGAGAGAGCAGGGAGACACGCTGCAGAGCCCCGCTGCATCAGCCTGCGCTGAGGCAGGAAAAGCCAACACTAGGATCAGATCTAAATCATGTTCATGGAGAGACCTTCGTCTGGTCAGCTAACATTACTGCCAAGCAGCTGAAATATAGAGTGATATTGTGCTTTTAGCTGACGTGTGTCGCCTCATTGTTTTGATCGATGCTCGTTCATGTCTATGTAGAGCGAGCAAGCACGAGCCCGCCGCTGACTTTCGTTGATTTCACGGCCACAGGTGTTGCTGTTAACAAGCATCTCTGAAAGTTACAAATAGTCCCTTTAATTGTAACAAAACAACCTGTAAAACTGCTATTTGGTGTGATTTTTTCCACACACATTATGTCCATGACACCAGGTCCTAACTGGCCGCAGAACTTTTGTGTTTTTATTTATTCCTATCGATCACTTTGAAAGCGCTGAAAGTCGTGAATCAATTCAGAATCTTAGAAGATCATAATCACAATTCTTATATGAATATCATATCATATATTCTTATCATATTTAGTAAGAAGATTCTGATTGGACCCGATTTAAAAAAAAAAAAAAATCCTAAAGGTTTGCATCTCGTCTTGATGAATTCAATATAATGTACGTTTTTACACCCTGATTTCTTCAGTACAACAGTCATGTCATACTCATCACTCTGCTGCTTTGACTTTCTCTTTAACAGAAATACTTCAGTCATTAAATGTTTTCAGTCGTTTCCATTTCTTCATTTCTTTCGATAGCTGTTGATCTACCGTCAATTCAACTTTCCACTTCATGCACTGGTGCGTCACATTCAAATCCTTCCATCATCTCTCTTTCTCTTTTTCGATAATTTTATTAATTTACTCATCTTTTCCAGACAAGTTTATTAACCGGTGGGAAAATGTCCTCACTGTAACATCCCTAATCGCAAGATTATCTCTAGTTTGACATTATTTGAGACTTTTAATACGGACTTTTGAGAATTTACAGTATACAATTTATACCAATAACAACCCTACTTTTAAGAATCAGTCTTCCCTGTGTCCTATGTACAGAATTCATATAACAACAGATTTGTACCCATCGACATGATGGTAATGATGATGATAATGTTATATGAATAGCTGTATTTATGACTCTTTGAGCTATACAGTAATTTATGATCCTTGCTGTTTAAACGCTACAGCTGTGTGATCATTATTTAAATGATGCTAGAATCCAATTAAGAATCATGATTCGTAGTCCTCATTTGCAGAATAAAATTCTCACTTGCTCGTTGTTCTTCATGCACATCGCACACATCCTACAGAGGCCAAACTGAACAGACCTTGATCAAAGACGCCACATTTCAGCTTCCCGTATCTGGATGAGTTTGAATCGCAGCATGATAGCAGAGCCGACAGGCTGATTCAATTTGGGCATAATCAGATCGGGGCGTCTGAATGCCAAGAGACGCAGCGCTCATCCCGGCGATATCAAGTGGTATCTGAATGGCATAATGGTGTTAGCGAGGGACCTGCAGTGATGGAGGTATAGCATTTGAAATCAGAGCTCGTATTGGAGAGTGGGGTGGGTGGGGGGGAGGTATCATTTTGTAAAGAGAGAACGAGAGGGAAACAGACAGGTGGGACAAGTGTTTACACCAACTGCTTATAGCAGTTATTTCAGACAAATCCCAATGGCCGATGCTTTAGCAAAGCTCTTCATTTACATTCATGACAGTGGGGCATATTAAATTCAAGTGCCATAGAGAGATTAAGACAGATTCATATGTATGAGGAAGACACTTAGGAGAGTCCATTTAAATATACCAATCACAATTTTGTAGGAGAAGGAGGTTTGAGAGTGTGTGTGTTTGTGACTTGACTCATGTCCTAACACTAACCACCTCGACCTGAAGGGGGAGCTCCGGCCTCTTGCGGGGGAGGTTGATGCAAACTGCAGCTGTCTGCCTGTCGCTCCGTTACCTCACACCACCTCTGTAAAACACCTCCATTATAGCCATCAAGGCCACAGGAAACAAACTCTTTCTAAAGGTGTGTTCTCTGCTCGCTCCGTCGCCATTTATCATGGTGTCACATCCTGAGAACTGGCGACCTTTTCAAAGTACCGTAAGCATTCAGGATGCAATTAAAATACAGACTGTTAAGCTGTAAGGTGCATTCAGAGCCTCTCTGGCTGTCACACACATCACGCTACATTTTAGACAACAAAAAAGGCAATGACTGTGGTGACGGCAAACAACTAGAATCAGGATGCAAGTTAGAAAGTCCAGCAAGATTTCAAGTTACCGTAGTGATAGAGCCCTTATTATTAATAAATATAAAAACAGCCTGTTTACATATATTTAATCTCTCTTCTTCACAGTGGAGACTCCCATGGAGAACTAACACTCCGACAGAAACATTAACTACCAAATATGTTCATCAGCATGATGTACCAACTAGGGCTGTCAAAGTTAACGCCATAATAAAGTATTGATGCAAATTCGTTTTAACGCAACAAATTTCTTTAACGCATAAACGCCACTTGCCATTTTTAGGTTGTAGCAGGCTCAATTTTAAAGATGCTGGCATTATATGAAACTACAAAACATAATGAATCCATCAGTACCAACCATGTCATACTAGCTTGTTGCAAAGAAGGCTAAATAACGCTCAAGACTTATGCTTAATTTTGGTGAGGAAAACTTGGCTTGGCCATTTTCAAACGGGTCCGTGTGACCTCTGACCTCCAGATCAGTGAATGTAAATGGGTTCTATGGGTACCCACGAGTCTCCCCTTTACAGACATGCCCACTTTATGATAACCACATGCAGTTTGGGGCAAGTCATAGTCAAGTCAGCACACTGACACACTTGACAGCTGTTGTTGCCTGTTGGGCTGCAGTTTGACATGTTATGATTTGAGCAAAAATTGTTTCTGCTAAATACTAAGGGTGTGACGATTCACTCAGCTCACGCTACGATACACGATGTTGGGTTCACAATCTCGATTTGTCTCAGTTTACCAGTGAGATACATGACAAACTAACCTAAACAGTTGGACTACACAGCCTACTGCCAGCTTTAGTTTCAGTCTTGTGTAGCCGAGGGTTACGCTGCTCCTATACTTTATGAAGATAATTAATCAATAACACGGAGCCTCCGTAGTCTGCAGCCTCGTCAATAACAGCACATCACCGCTTCACGTCTTCCGTTCCTCCCTTCACGATAAACTCCTCGGACACATTCACTGAAACACGGCTTACTAGAGGAACTAAAGTCATTCACAACTCAACTGAATAACTAACACGTGTTTACAGTTAGCTGTTAGCCGCCGAGCTAACGCGCTCTGCTTGTGTGAACAGCAGGGGAGGATGAGAGACTGCAGACAGAGCAGATTGAAATGTTACTTTCCTCCATGTTTCACCGTTTCATCGTGTTTCTGCTTGAACCGGTGTAATAACGTATCTTGGCTTTACACTTGCAAAGTTTTATTGCACTAACTTACAGCAACGAGCATAGCGTCAACTCGTCTCCTGCTGCCTCTCTGATCAGCTGTTCACTGACTGCGCTGTGTGTGTTGATGTGTGTGGAGCTCCGACACAGAGCAGCAAGGCCTATAGAAGGAGGCTGGGTCACGGGCGGACATGGCTCTGGGGGTATGACACATGTGTTGTACCCCAAAGATATGACGCGTACTCAGCCTCCTTCCATAGGCCTCACAGAGCAGCAGGAAGAGGCTGCAGCTTTAGCCCCAGAGCCCGTATGTACGTACTTTATGTATATAGTACCTATTAAGCCCTGATATTGCGATTCAGTTTTGCGTCACGACGATGCATATCGTTAGGTTTTTATATAGCGATATTTCGTGGCACAATATTTCGTCACACAGTACCTGTGAGGGTTTCTGGACAATATTGGTCATTGTTTTGTGTTGTTAATTGATTTCCAAAAAAATATATATATATAAAAAATATATATATAAATATATTTATTATATACATTTGTATAAAGCAAGAATATTTACCAACTCCTATGTTGATAAGAGTATTAAATACTTGACAAATCTCCCTTTAAAGGTCACCTATTATGCAAAATGCACTTTTCCATGTCTTTTAAACATCAATATCTGTCCCCAGTGTGTCTACAAGTCACCATAGTATCATAAAAGACCATCCTCTCTCTTTTTCTCCTGCTCCGTTTGTCCGGAAATGGGTGTCGAAAAACGCTGCGCAGCTTTTCCTTCTCTTCTGACGTCGTTTGAGAAATGCAAGCCACGTGAGGGTTTCCTGGTCGAACCAGAGCAGAACCTTCAGTAGCTGACCCCGCCCCACAGCGCGTCACTGTCTCTCCTCCTCAACCGAACTTGAGCAAAGTAGCTCCTACTGTTAGTCTGCAAGAACCAGCAGAACAGGCTTCATGTACTCCCATCATCTAAATATAACATGTTCTTTCACAAAGGCTTTATGTAATTAAACTGTTTAAACAGGTGATATTTATATATTATATATATTTGATGTCATGCATGTAGAAGAGTACAGGTAGTAAATAGTGACTTGTAAGCAACACAACACATTTCTGTTTCACAGTCAAACTTTATTTGAGTTGACAGATGACAATATTAATTATTCACAGCATTTGTAATCATCTCACCTGCAGTTAAGTTAACATGGTACAGGAGAAAGTCTTCAGCTCTGGTAAACTATGGTAAGCTAAGCTCCGGTGGTCTGTAGTCATGGTAACACAGAGACAGCTACTACTGTAAATAATATACCATTACTCTGATCTTCCATACATTTATCTTTTAGCAGAAATAATGAACTGACTACTGTTTCACATCTTCTATTTTCCACCCTGATGGTCGCTGTGTTTACACACCGTGTCATAGCGGTAGCATGTAGCTAACCCGTTAGCATGTAACTACATGCTAACGGGTTAGCTCTGTATCTCCCATCTGCTCTCAGCTGTCTGCTTTCAGCTGTCTGCTCTCCTCTGGGATGATTCTGTCGGTCATTTCTCACAGATGGATCTGTAAAGACAAACGTAAAACAGAGTGTATGTTTACGGTTTACAGAGTTGATGCATAAGGTAAACACTGAGCTAACTAACAGAGCTATAAATAGCATTATTTACCTGAGAGAAACCGTCAGGAAAACCTGGAATCTGGACCGCAGATGTTCATCATGTGTCGCCGATTTCTGATCAGATTCCTCCGGTCACGTGCGCTGGGTGAAGTTTCTGGTTTATAAACTTTAAAGTGGTTTATAAACTTTATTCTAGCTCCTCTCTCTCCAGAGCTTCTCCGGGAGGGAGGGGGAGAGTGTGACGCTGTGTTGTTGAGGACGTTTGATTGACAGAAAACGCTGACCAATCAGAGCAGAGTGGGAGGAGACAGGCTGTGAATCAGGGGTTTTCAGACAGAGGCTGAATTAGGCTCTGAGGCAGGCAGACTCAGGCTGCAGTATGAGAAGAATAAAGGGTTTTTTGAACATTGCAGCATGTAAAAATGTTCTAGTGCAACATTAAAATACATCTATGAACCTGGAAATGAGCATAATAGGTGACCTTTAAGGTACATGAAGAACAGATAAAAAACGTGTGATTAATTTGCGATTAACTATGGACAAACATCCGATTAATTGCGATTAACTATTTGAATGGATTGACAGCCCTAGTATCAACATTTATGACGGTGAATGTTTTAATAACCTTCAAGTATGCAATGTAATAACTAGGAAAGCAGCTTAATGGAATGCAAGCAATCTTTTTCAGGTTGAAGGTTAAAAACAACTTAAAGGACATGTTAACTTGGATGACAGCGACAGAAGCAAGCCACTTGATGTCAAAGAGAGGAAATGAGTAAAGTCTGGCCTCTCAACCACCAATCAACATGAGACACTGGGGTTCTTTTAGGTGTGAAGTACACCAAGGGAACAGAGAGAAAAATGGAGGACATGGAAGAAGAAACATAGAAAAGAGAAGGAAGTGTTTCAAAATCCTTTTGTTCCAGTATGTCTCTACCTGATCTTACTGAGCTCATCTAATTCATGTGAATCCATTCACAAATGCCAAAAAATGATTTTTATGTCATTAATAACATTGTTACAAAATTTAAAAAGACAGAACCCACGACAGGACAGTGCAACACGCACACACTTCAATTATTTGTAGTTCACCTTTAAAAGGCAAGGGTTAGGCAACATTTGAGATAACTTAATAATTACCTTTGTAAGACAAAGGTGAAGTACAAATACTTTGTAGGCCATCACCGAGAGACTAATATCAGCATGCACTTCAGTGGTGGATAAGCCTGAAAGTGGTGCCCCTGTTTCTTTTTGTTCAACTGAGAATTGATTTAGAGTTGAGAGTCGATTCTGAATCAAACCGTGACATCAAGAATCGGAATCAAATCATGACATTCCCAAACATTCCCATCCCACACTGAGTCCTATGCGTTATATTATTCTCTTTGTTGCGAAAATTCGCCATATGAGACACAACTGATTTAATTACGTGGGTGCGATGGATAGCACGATTCCAAAACGGGGCTAATGAATGAATGACATTAGCAAGAAGATATTGTTTTTGGCGGATGCAAAAAAACATAGAAAATTGAATATGTTCTGAAACCTTTAATGTCTGACGAAAGTTTCGGAGTCGGTGTGAAAACGTGATGGGCAAAACGTGAGGTTGTATTTATTTTTAAACGTGCGACAATTTTGGACGAAAAATACAGACAACAGGCCTTTCCAGTGGAGGTAAGGTTGGGTTCTGATAGTCAGTTCCATTTTGGATCTGGTTCCTGATTGGCAAAAAAACAAGATTCAATAACCTCAGACAGTTATGAATATGTTATCCAACATTTTATCTCTCCTCGCTTTCTTTATTAGAAATGTAAAAAACATTTAGGTAATGCATTTCAGCCAGGAATGACCTTTGCTTTTGCCAGTTTGAACAACAAATGTCAGCGCTAAGGCTAATTAACGTTTCTGTGATGGTTACATTTGTTCTATTGAAGCTGGTGCTGGCCAAAGAAATATCACTCTGTATCACCACCCTACGACCGGTGTATTTTTGTAGTCCAACAAGACAAACAGAGTGGTGACTCTTCTCTATATTGTGTAGGTAAGCTCCACTCATTACGTCTATGTGACTGACTCAATGATGGCAACAATCACTGGACAATTTCAGTCACTGATCCTTCAACATTAGCCCTACCTTACCACAGGGGGGGAATCTAAACTATATTAAGTTGATTCTGGTAGCTGACAGTAAATCATTGCGATTGAAGGATATATTTATCTTGTGTGGTGGTCATGAGAAGCTCAGGCAGATATTCAAGTCTGTAACTGGACTTCATTTGTCATAAATAACGATGGACATCTTAGAATCAGAGTGAAGGAGAAAATGCATCCTGCCCTGCAACATGATGTGGGAAATGGTTGCCATGATCAGCAGACAAACGGGATAGATTTGTTTCGTTTCACATATGTGTTATACAATATATCAATGTCACACAATGCTGTGGTTCATCTCTGTTGTGATGTCACCACACAAAAACACACCAGAGTTTGCTTGGAAGAGGACCGAGACCCAGCCTTTGAGGCAATCTGGGTGCACGTGGTTGGGCTGTCCCAGAGCTTGAATGACAGCATTTTGATCATCGGGACGAAATGTGGTTTTAAGGTGTAAGCCTCACCTAAATTAACTTCTGTATTTTGTTCATGGTATGGAAGAGGAGGTGATACGCTGATGACGGCTTATAGCTGAAACGCGTTCGTTTGATTGCCCAGAATAAACCAAAAAAAGACTTTATCTGTGAGTGCCGCTGATTTGTTTCCTCTGTTCTTACCACTACCTGGCACCCGATACTGTTCAAGATTTGGAGACGTGCTCGCCGCTATTTTCAGTGGAAGAGGAGGTATCAGAGGAGGCTGTCCAAATTCTGGCCAACAGGGTTGGGCAATATGACAATATACAGACGTAGGCAAAATTGTTGGTACCCTTCCGTTAAAGAAAGAAAAACCAACAATGGTCACTGAAATAACTTGAAACTGACAAAAGTAATAATAAATAAAAATTCACTGAAAATTAACTAATGAAAATCAGATATTGTTTTTGAATTATGGTTCAGCAGAATCATTTAAAAAAAAAAAAACTAATGAAACTGGCCTAGACAAAAATGATGGTACCCTTAACTTAATATTTTGTTGCACAACCTTTTGAGGCAATCACTGCAATCAAGTGATTTCTGTAACTCTCAATGAGACTTCTGCACCTGTCGACAGGTATTTTGGCCCACTCCTCGTGAGCAAACTGCTCCAGCTGTCTCAGGTTTGAAGGGTGCCTTCTCCAGACTGCATGTTTCAGCTCCTTCCACAGATGTTCAATAGGATTTAGATCAGGGCTCATAGAAGGCCACTTCAGAATAGTCCAATGTTTTGTTCTTAGCCATTCTTGTGTGTTTTTAGCTGTGTTTTGGGTCATTATCCTGTTTGAGGACCCATGACCTGCAACTGAGACCAAGCTTTCTGACACTGGGCAGCACATTTCGCTCCAGAATGCCTTGATTTCATTGCACTCTGCACAGATTCAAGACACCCTGTGCCAGATGCAACAAAGCAGCCCCATAACATAACCGAGCCTCCTCCATGTTTCACATTAGGTACAGTGTTCTTTTCTTTGGATGCTTCATTTTTGCGTCTGTGAACATAGAGCTGATGTGACTTGCCAAAAAGCTCCAGTTTTGTCTCATCTGTCCAAAGGACATTCTCCCAGAAGCTTTGTGGCTTGTCAATATGCATTTTGGAAAATTCCAGTCTCGCTTTTTTATGATTTGGTGTCCTCCTCGGTTGTCTTCCATTAAGTCCACTTTGGCTCAAACAGTGACGGATGGTGCGATCTGACACTGATGTACCTTGACCTTGGAGTTCACCTCAAATCTCTTTGGAAGTTGTTCTGGGCTCTTTGGTTACCATTCGTATTATCCGTCTCTTCAATATGTCATCAATTTTCCTCTTGCGGCCACGTCCAGGGAGGTTGGCTACATTCCCGTGGACCTTAAACTTCTGAATAATATGTGCAGCTGTAGTCACAGGAACATCAAGCTGCTTGGAGATGGTCTTATAGCCTTTACCTTTAACATGCTTTTCTATAATGTTCTTTCTGATCTCCTGAGACAACTCTCTCCTTAGCTTTCTGTGGTCCATGTTCAGTGTGGTACACACCATGATACCAACCAGCACAGTGACTACTTTTCACCCTTTAAATAGGCAGACTGACTGATTACAAGTTTGAAGATACCTGTGATGCTATTTACAGGACACACCTTAGTTTAACATGTCCCTATGGTCAAACTATTTTACATCTTTTCTAGGGGTACCATCATTTTTGTCCAGGCCAGTTTCATTAGTTTGTTTTTTAAAATGATTCTGTTGAACCACAATTCAAAAACAATAGCTGATTTTCATTAGTTAATTTTCAGTAAATTTTTATTTGTTATTACTTTTGTCAGTTTCAAGTTATTTCAGTGACCATTGTGGGTTTTTCTTTCTTTAACGGAAGGGTACCAACAATTTTGCCTACGTCTGTATACTGTGATATGTTAGAAATGAATCAACTGCCAGATATTTTGCTATACCGTGATACTTATCTCTTCAATATCACTGGCTGTATGAAACAATGATAGGCAATAATGCAATGAGGACTCCTGTAGGACAATATTGGATGTACAGGATTTCCCAGCAATGTGATGAAGTATCTTGACTCTTCTCTCCACAGATATTGTACAAAAGCTATAGGAAACCACAGGAGACCTTTTCAAGGAAATAGCAGTCACTTCAACCCTATAGGACACTGACAAATGACAAAGTAAGTTCAATTACCCACCATACTTAATGAATGGGGGTTAGAGTGTAGAAATCTTACATAAGACACCTTTAACTCTCAGGACTTCTTGCCTAATGTTAGCACCAACATTGAACCTGCTACACTTACGAGTAAGAACTACTGAATACGACCATCAACACACCTCAGGTACTGTAACAACATGGTAAATGGACTTGCATTTATATAGCGCCTTTATAGAGAGCTTTACACTACACGTCAGCATTCATCTATTCACACACATTCATACGCTGATGGCAGAAGCTGCCAGGAGACAACCTGCCCATCAGGATCTAATCTAAATATTCATTCACACACCGATGACACAGCCTTTGGGAGCAATTTGGGGTTCAGTATCTTGCTCAAAGTCACTTCGACATGTGGACTGGAGGAGTTGGGGATCAAACCGCCAAACTTCCGATTAGTGGGCGATGACATTGTATGAGTCACAGTCTCGTCTATGTCAAGGGAAAGAGTCTCTTCAACAGCAGACAACAGATGATGACAATGACAACAGGACATGGAGAGATGACTTCCCATAACATCTTTGCTCTTCGTTTATATAGCACATCCTGGTCGCAGAACAGTGGACCAGCTGTTTACCCTCACAAGGATCCTGGAGGGGTCATGCGAGTTTGCCCATCCAATCTACATGTGCTTTGTGTACTTGAGATATCGTGTTTGGGAGAGTGTGGGGTACTGGGAACCAATAATCCTTGTGGAACCAAGAATCCTTGTAGAACCAAAGTCAGAGCTGTGTCCGCATTCTCGGCAAAAAGTCAAGTGCATTGTCAGTGGGTGTTGGGCTCCGACAGGCTTGTACCTGGTCACAGACTCTGTTTGTGATTTACATGGACAGAATCTTGAGAGGAAGCCGAGGAGTGGTGAGGTTTCATTATGGGGGCCTACGGATGGCATCTCTGCTTTTTGTGGATGATGTGGTTCTGCTGGTTTTGGGGTGTGAGGCAGCCGGGTTGAGGGTCAGCACCTACAAACAACCAAGTCTTAGGCCATGGTACTCTGCCGTAAAACGGTGGATTGAACCCTATAGGTTGGGAGTGAGTAGCTGCCCCAAGTGAAAGATTTCAAGTATCTTGGGGACTTGTTCATGAGAGAGGGTAAGAGGGAGCATATGACTGACAGACAGAATGGTGCGGCATCAGCAGTAATGCGGATTCATACCAGACTTTTGTGGTGACGATTGTTTGATTGGTCGATTGATTGGTCAATCTACATTCCAACCCTCACCCATGGTCATGACTTTCGGGTAAAGTCCAAAAGAATGAAATCGCAGATACAAGCATCCAAAAGAGTTTCCTATACAGGGTGCCTGGGTTCACCCATGAAAATAAGGTGAGGAGTTCAGACATCTGGAAGGAGCTTAGAGTATACCTGCTAGTCAAGTCAGCTGAGATGGTTCAGGCATCTGTTTACGATGTCCCCTCGATGCATCCCTGTGGAGGTGTTCTGGCATAACCAACTGGGAGGAGACCATAGGGTAGATGCACAACACGCTGGAGGGAATACATATCCAATCTAGCCTGGGAACACCTCTGGATGCCCCAAGAAGAGCTGGAGATTGTATCTAGAGAGGATGATGCATGGGCCTTGCTTTAGCGTGCTGCCATCATGACCCAGAACCCGGATAAGCAGTAGAAAATGTATGAATGAATGAATGGAAGAATGGATGTTTAAGTGCTAGCTTGTGACCCAGTTAACTCAGATGATGTTGACGATCTCCTTTTGTTTTCAACCTTCTTATTATTTCAATTACACTGTTTTCATGTCAATAACGTGATTATGAAAATAGATCTAAATAGAGTTTGGTCAACTTGGACATGGAGATGCTCTCTCTACATTTGTTCAATATCACTTTAAAAAGGTTGGGGATTTTTGATTGCATAAAAAGAGAAACTCAAACTCGACAGATTCTAACAATACTGATCTACAGTCCGCTATGCAATCTGACCTGGAAAGGGGGCCAGCATCCCTATAGGGATCAATAAAGTATACTTATTCAAATTTAACTGAGAAAGTAATGTCAGTTTGATAAATTGCAGGCCTCTGTGGCAGTAGTCATTTCCCCAGTGACAGCAGTCCTGCTGGGGCCAGTGTGCCCAGGCTGAGTCAGTTCACAGCAGGTCGGATGGAGCAGAGGGAGATATGACATGTCTCCTTCCTTCTGCCAGCATGCACCTCCTGTCAAGAGAACGTAACCCATTCAGCCATTTCTCAGACCCACAACTGTGGCTTTGGAGGTGTGGATGATTGCACTTTTGAGGAGTTGTAGTCAAAAACACCATAGAGACATTTTAAAAAGTGAAAGTATGTTGTCAAGAACAGAATAAAATGACCTCCTAGTACTTATAACTTTTCAAAGACATTACATGTTCCAAATGGCAGATATATAATAGTACAGAAACTAAGGATTTTTTTACTTCTTCATCTGTTCTTGTGTTTAAGACGAGTCTGATGCTGGAAGCGAGCAGCAGGAGTCGGAACACTGCTGCCGCAGCTGACTAAGTGACATGGGTTATGTAACTGGCAGAAGGTCCAGATACACTAACTGCTTGTGTACTGTACGTTAAACAGGATGAAATCATACAAAAAGATTTCAAATACAAATTGCTTCAAACACAAGTGAACAAACTTTCATATGACTTTTCGAAAACTATTGAAACACACTCTTCCTCTTCTATCTTCTTCAGCGCTCAGACTTCTAGGTTTGTCTCGAACATGAGCTGGGAGACCAATGAGGCTTTCTCACTTCTGACCGTAACAAACCTCACTTCCCCAAACCTTTTATTTCTTGCTTTCACACCAACTTCACCTTCATCTAGTGACATTTTTCTTGACATTTCATTGCGGAAATAATACATATTATACCTTTAAGTCCTGATTTCAAGTCAGATCAGGGACCTTTGTCACGTCATGCCGCTCTATTTCTCCCCATACCATATGTCCTGTCACTCCTCCTTCACAAAAGCAAAACATTGGGAATTCCCAATAAAGTTCTGGTCAGCCCCAGTTCCATTGCATAAGTTAATTTGAAAGCTGTGAAGCATACGTGACTGACTCAGTATTATTAGATTAAAAGCTCTGTGAACATGTCATGTGCGTTTGTTTGTTTGTGTGTAGTGTACACGTGTGTGATAGAGAAGGGGCAGAGAGACCTCTAAAGCACCAGTCCAATTAAAAGCTGAGTTCTGGAAAGCTCTCGGAGGTCTTTGTGTGGTTTATGTTGTTTTTCTGTGTGTGTCTGTGTGTGTGTGTGTGTGTGTGTGTGTGTGTGTGTGTGTGTGTGTGTGTGTGTGTGTGCATGTGTGTGTGTGTGTGTGTGCATGTGTGTGTGCATGTGCGTGTGTGTGTGCGTGCGTGTGTGTGCGTGCGTGCGTGAACGTGCGCGCAATCTATTGGCACCTTATGTGAGGGGCATGAGGAAAACTGAAACCTCTAGCTTTAAGCTCTCAAACTCTAAGCAAGCCATTTAGAAGAACACAATAGATCTTTGACACTTTATCTATTGTTTTAGCTGTGGCACATTAGATTTAAAATAAAACAATAGCTAGGTTTCCATACAAATGTAGCACTATTTTAACCAAATTCCCAGAAAATCTGCAAAAGAAAATCTGCTACGGTTATGCGAATATTAGGAATTGAGCGCATCAAGCTGGTGGCGCTAATTCTCCAGTCGAGTGTCATTAAACAATTGCAGAAGAAGAGATGAAACAGCGTAAGTCGAACCTCAAACAAGTGCGGTGGTCTGTTCTTCGCTCCACGCAGGTCTGATGTTTTCGTCTTCGGTGGAGCGGAAGCTGGAGTAGTTACCGTTTTTATTGTTGTAGTCTGAGTAACGTCATATTCGTTCCGTAGACGTCATCCAAAACAAATCGCAGCCGGCTGCAGCGAGCCAAAACGACAAAGTAGAAAACGGAGGAGGGTGTGCATGGATACGACCTGCACCGTCCCATTTTCAATCCAGCGTGGTAAACACTACACATCCAGTAAAGGATGGAAACACTTTGGGTTTCACACATTGACAGGAAAAGCAGAGCTAGACATCACGGCTAAAGCTGCATGCTAACTCTGTCATGGACAGGAAACGTTATCGTATTGCGGTAACGTGGTTGTCAAGCCGGCCGTCACTCTCATCTCCGTGGTCAAATGGGCCGACGCTACGACTGTAGAGCACCCATATACTGACATTTATGTTAAATGCATTCAAACGGCCCCGATGGAGCTGACCATGGATGGATAAAGAGAACGGAGCTGACGGGAGAGCTAGAGACGGACTTGGTGAAATTAGCGTAAGTATACACGTGTGACTACGTCCGGTTTTCAAAATAAGCTGTTGACAAAGGGAACTGGATATATCAAATACATATATAGGAATAAGATTGATTGATTATATTCACCAGAAGTATAAAACATTACATGTCCCTTATAAATGAAAAAGAAAATACCACTAATCTGTGAGGGAAAGTTTTGGGTTGCTTACTTTGCTCCCAAAGTAAAAGTCCCTAGAAGTGTATGATTCAACTTTTTCCCACGGTCTAGTGTTAAAGAAGTTTAAACAAATCGCAATAAATCATAATTTGAATCACAATATTTAAATATATATATATATAATACATGTCGAATCCGCACCCAAGTATCGTGTGAGGGAAATGTCTTTATTTCGGGTTTTTGGGGTTGCTGGACAAAATGTAATAAATAATGCTTGAGAATGGCTGATATATCTGACTTCAGGACATCTCTGACTACATACATGCTGAAAATCAAACATTTTTACTGGATTAATTTAGAGATTTTCCAAAATAGTAGTCCTTACAAGTGTATGATTCAACTTTTCCCCGTGGTCTAGTGTTAAAAAAGTTAACAAAAATCGCAATAAATCGTTATATTGAATAATATTACTTATTATATTAATATTTAATCGCAATACTTAAAAATTGCAATACATATCGAATTGGTACCCAAGTATCGTGATACATTTTGCTTTTATCAAAAAAAATATTCATATATGTAACCAGAAAGTCACAGGCTTGATTCCTTCCAACAATGACCATGTTTTCTGTCACAAGTGTCCTGGTCACACAGGGTCATCTTAAGATCCACAATACACAGTACACACCTGTAATAATTTGTGAATTTCCACACTATTATACCTGTAAAGCTGTATAACGGAGGCCAAACATTAGATGTTTAATTTGTGTTGAAGTGCTGGTGGATACACTGAGAGCATCAGTAAGTCACAGTAACCTGTGGTCCGACTGATGCACTGAAGCAGCTATTCTTGTCCCGAGCAGCCGGCTGCCTATTACGGCGCTCTCCTCTGCTCTAATCAACTGCTGCCCTCATTTCCAGCCACCTGCAGGGAGAGTAACACCAGTTGGTGATTGAGGAGGAATTGGAGCGGGCAAGAGTGCCACAAACCATTAGCCTGGAGACAGCTTAGGGACTGCTGCTGTCTCTGACTCTGTGTGATGTCGTGACAGTGTGTGTCTGTGTACTTCTAGTCAGGAACCACCTGACTACCCAGTCAAATTCAAGTTTTATTAAAAACCTTTTCATTATCACCCAGAGTCCTGATTTCAAATGGTTCATCCTACAGGGGCCTGTACCTGATATACATAATAAAGTGACTACTTCCTGAAAGAATAAATAAGCTAAGCAGTGATTCACTGAAACAATAATGAATAGGTCAAATGTAATAATGCAGAATGCAGATCAAAAAAACATTTATTCATATGTTTTTATGGCTCAGAAATAATTTGTCTTGTGACGCAGGATGCTTGCTCACAGCCGCGTCATCAGATTAATGTATAATGAGTTATTAATATTGATCAAGAGCCCAAACAAACCCACACGGACATATTACGATCATTTGTGCTGAGGGACATCCTGCTTAAAGCCTCTTTGACAACAGCTAAAGTAAAGAAACGAAAATCAACAAATGCACATTTTTACTAAAATGCAGCCAATGTCATTTCTATATATTTATTACACGGCGTTGTTGAATACTCGATTCTGATTGGTTAATCACAGCGTTCCGTGTTCTGTTATTTCTTTATAGCAGACCGTGTTATGTATAGCAGACCGTTGTTATGTATAACAGACCGTTGTTATGTATAACAGACCGTTGCTATGTATAACAGACCGTTGTTATGTATAACAGACCATTGCTATGTATAACAGACCGTTGTTATGTATAAAAGACCGTTGTTATGTATAACAGACCGTTATGTATAACAGACCGTTGTTATGTATAGCAGACCGTTGCTATGTATAGCAGACCGTTGTTATGTATAGCAGACCGTTGCTATGTATAGCAGACCGTTGATATCTATAGCAGACCGTTGATATGTATAGCAGACCGTTGATATGTATAGCAGACCGTTGCTATGGGCGCAGATCTGATGTCGGACTCTGACGGACCGTTTTGTGTCAAATGATTGATTTCTTCAGTAAGTAGCCGTGTAACAAGCGGGATAATGTTCAGCTAGCGGGTCATTGTTGTCAAAGAACACGGCATCGCCCTGTCTGGTTTTCTTTCACAACAATGACCGGCTCGCTGTACATTATTCCTTACGTATCATCTTACTGTGACTTCTTCGTAGAGTATATAAAAGGACATATCTGGTTAAATGCAGGAGGAGACAAAAAGGTGTGCAAAGGCCAAGGCTCAGGCAATGGATGAGATGGAAGGGTGTAGAGAAGAAAAAGATCTCCTGGAAAGAGCTGTGGGAAATGGAGAAATTCAGAGCGAGATTTACCATGAAGGCTGCTTACGATGTCTTGCCATCTCCCAAGAATCTAAGCCAGTGGTACGGAGAAGACCCCACGTGCTCCCTTTGCCCTACACCAGCAACACTAAAACACATCTTAGTGGGCTGTGAGACCGGCCTCATTCGAGGCCGGTACACCTGGTGTCAGAACCAGGTGCTACTGTGTCTTGCAGCATTGCTGGAAAGTCGGCGGACAAGTATCAGCTCACTTCCTCTCTCTTCATCCCGCTGTCTGACAACAGCATTTGTCCGGGAAGGTGAGGGTCAAGCCAGAGTCGTCGGATCAAAGCCAGATACTGGGCAGCAGGGCGGGGCTCACGACTGGAAGATGGTGGCAGACTTAGTTGGGAAGCAGAGCCTCCAGTCTGAGATCGCATCAGCCAACCTCAGACAAAACCATGTGCTTTTGGTCAGCCTCACTCCATCTCATCAAGCTTACCGTGCCTTGGGAGGAAGAAGTGGCGGAGGCATAAGAGTGCAAGAAACCAAGGTACGCTGAGCTTGTAGCCAACGCTCAACAACGTGGCTGGAAACCAGGACCAGTTGAGGTAGGCTGCAGAGGGTTCATAGCCACATCAGCATCAAGGCTACTCCGGGAGATGGGAGTCCAAGGCAAGGCCCACTGGCAAGCAGTCAAAGACCTCGCCAGAGCTGCTGAAAAAGGCAGTCAATGGCTCTGGATGAAGAGGAAAGACTCCATCTGGGCCCCCAGGTGAGCGGTGGCATCCAGGGGGTGATCCTGGGACGCCAGGAATCACTGCTGAACTCTCTGGAGACGTCGTGGGCTTATCAGCGAAACATTGAGGGAAAGAGGGCATCTAATTGAAAACCCAGAAGATGCCATCATTCACTTGATCACCCTACTTAGTCTAGGCAGCCTGCCTAAGGTGTGCAATTTAAGGGATACCAACAACTAGTCATATAGAACAAATTCAAAATGCATTCACTCAGCTGTAATGTAAAAAGAAAGCAAACTATGCTTTGAAATGTTTTAGGTGGTTCTGTGTTAAAGGGGAACTCTCCAGAGGGAGCTGTGTGAAATCTGATAAATTGCCTTAAGCGATGTCACCTGAGTCAGCGTCGGTTGGGTCTGTGGACTACAAGTTTGAAAATGAAAGAAATCTGAGGGTTTGAAGTTAGGAAAAAATGAGCTGACAGACCTCTGTAACCCGCTCCTCATCTCTGCTTGAGGCCGGAGGCTTCAGGCTACATTAGCTGCTACTAGCATAACACAAGGCGGCCACCTCTGGGTCTGAAAAGTGAAGCCAATTCTGAAGTTCCTTAAACTTGCATTCTTTCTACCAGCCAGCAGGGGGCAACTCCTCTGGTTGCAAAAATAAGTCTGATTGTGTAGAAGTCTATGAGAGAATGAGCCTACTTCTCTCTTGATTTATTACCTCAGTAAACATGAGTTTATGGTCTCAATCTCTAGTTTCAAGTCTTCTTCAATACAGCATGATGTTCATTTAATAAATGATGGTCCCATTTAGAGTCAGATAGACCATAAAGCAGGGGATGCTTTAGGGCGTGGTTAAGTTGTGATTGACATGCCGCAGCCACAGCGTTGTCCATGTTTTAACCCTTTCACAGTGTGTTTTCAGTTCATGAAAGTTAATCATAACCTTTTTGGTCGCCTAAAAATGTCTCATTCAGCGTTTGGTTGGACTTAGCTCTACCCTCTCCTGTCACTTCTGCTTCCAAAAAAAACAAGATGGCAACTGCCGAACTCGAGGCTTCAAAATGGCAATCCAGAAACCAATGGGCGACGTCACAGTGACTACTTTCCACTTCTTATAATGTCTATGCATAATACACAGAATCTCTGACTGAACTGTGGGCATTTTTAGGTCTGCCTTATTTTAATATCGTATTCATTGTACTTTCAGAGTCTTTTCTTGAATGGTCTAGTACAGGAGCTCAAAGATTTGTGTTTCCGCAAGATCACATTAGAACTCAAATGATTATTTCACTGATTGATTAGCTAATGAGCAGGAAATGAATCAACAGGAAGGAATTTCAGCTGATTGTTTAGGTTATTTATCAAGAAACAACAAAAAAACACACGCTGGTTCAATTCTTTAAATGTGTGTTTTTCTATCACTGTAAATTAAATATCTTTGGGCTTTGGACAAAACAAGCTATTTGAAGACACATTGGTCTTTAAGAAATATTATCTATCAGCTCAAAACAATGAATAAACAGATGAATCACTGATGAAAACAATCATTAGTTCCAGCCCTACACTGTGGTAAAAATTAAAGTCTATCTACCCAAATGACAGTAAGTGAGGAGAGAGCAAGAGAGTGAGGTGTGCGTTTCGGGGTTAATTTGAAGATGTGGAGCAGTGGAGCAATAAGGGAATAACACAAGCAGAGCCCAGGGTAGGATGTAATCAATCCACGTCACTTCAGATGGTAATGCTGTGCACAGCACCGGGGATCCAACCGGACATTACACACACAAACATTCATGTTATTTGAGGCACACAGAGGATGTCTGTCAGGTCCATGCTCCAGTAAAGGATGTGTTTTTCTCAATCCCAGCGGTCATCTGGAGTGGGGTAGGGTTTCTGTGACTGACGCACACACAGAAACGTACACACACACACACACAACTGCGGAATGAAACCAGCAACAACACACAACAGAGCTCCTCTCTCCTCATTTCCAAGTCTGTACCGGCCGCCTTAGTTTCTTATAATAACTCAGCAGGATCGCCGAGGGGTTTCACAAGACATATTTATAACTGGATCAATGGATCGATATCTACACCTGAGCTGGACTTGAAATATTACCTCTGTGTGTTTCAAAATGGATGTGTATCTGTGCCCGTTTGTGTGTATTTGTTCATTTTTTCTTTACTGTGCAATCTGTGCATGCACACTTTTGCATGTGTGGTTCCCCGGCGTCCTCATTAGCGCTCCCACTCACAGGGTCAATGTCTCAACATGCATCATAACCTCACATAAAGGACCTGGACACTATAGTCAATAAAACATCTTTCTTGTGCATCTATTTGCCTACATTTAAATTTAATCGGATAAGAAATCCTAATCTTATATTTAGGGCTGTCAATCAATTCAAATATTTAAAAGGGATTAATCGCAAATTGGCCACTTGAATGCATAAAACATAATGTTAAGTGTGCTACAGTTGTAGCATCGGCCCATTTGACCACAAAGATGCGAGTGACGGCTGACAGACTGAAATGAAGCAAATATATCGATTCTGGCATTAAAAAATCTAATTTAAAATCATGAAAAACAAAAAAATCAATACATTTTTTCCCACCCCTTTATTTATTTAGCGAATGCAAAGTCCTTGAGCCATGCAGTTGCCTCCTGGTCTGCTGTATGGAGGGTGTCTAACCCTCCTTTTAGACTGTGGAGCGGGCAAGCTTCAATGATGGGTTCCATTGTTTGCACCTCTCCACAGGCACACAATGGGCTTGGGCTGCTGCCCCATTTGTGAAGGCTGGCCAAGCAGGGGCCATGTCCGGACCTGAATCTATTAAGAGTTGACCACTGTATCCTTGGCAGGTTGGTGCCAGGGACCTGTTGGGTGGGGGCTGACACCAGATGTTTGTTTGGGACATCCTTGGACTCCCATTCCTTTTCCCAAGCTGATTGGATGGTGAAGTCGGCTGGTGGGGTATTCTTCCATATCGGTCGTCTAGATGGAAGACGGGCAGTGGGTGGGTTGAAGATGTCTGCATGGATTGGTAGATGGGGAAAGTCTTCGACCTTTTGAAGCATCCTTTGAGTAGATGCTACTCGCCGGATACGTGGGGGGGTTATATTGGATAGGACAGGGAGCCAGGGGAGTGGTGTTGAACGAATAGTCCCGCTTATGATTCGCATGGTTGTGTTGAGCTGGGTGTCCACATGGTGTGTATGGGGTGACCTGGACCAAACAGGGGCACAGTATTCTGCTGCAGAGTAAGCAAGGGCCAGTGCCGAGGTGCGCAATGTGGGGGCTGCTGCCCCCCATTTGAGCCAGCGAGCTTACAGAGCAGGTTGTTTCTAGTCTTCACCTTAGCTGCCGTTCCTTTCAGGTGTTCCTTGAAGGATAGGGTCCTGTCAAGTGTCACTCCCAGGTAAGTTGGGTTGAGGGCGTGCTTCAGCTTAAGTCCGCTGAGTTGGATATTTAGCTCTGAAGCAGCTTTTGCGTTGTTGAGGTGGAATACACTGGAGACTGTTTTAGCGGGGCTTGGTTTTAGGCGCCAGGTTTTGCAGTACTGGTCCAGCTTTGCGAGGTCTTCCGTGAGCACCTGTTCCAGAGAGTCAAAAGTCTGGTGCTTGGGTTGCCAGACAGATGTCATCAGCGTAGATGAATTTACGGGATTTAGTGGTGGGTAGATCATTTGTGTAAAGGTTAAACAGGGTTGGGGCGAGGACTGACCCTTGTGGGAGCCCGTTTGACTGTTTTCTCCATGCACTCTTATTCTGTCCAAGGTGAACTCTGAACCTCCGGTTAGTTAGCAGAGTTTTAATTGTTGCTGTTGCCCAGGCAGGGAGTGCTTTTGTGAGTTTTAGCAGGAGGCCTTTGTGCCAAACAGTATCGTAGGCAGCTGTGAGGTCGAGGAATACTGTTCCTGTCTTCAGTTTGCGCTCGAAACCATTTTCGATGAAGGTGGTTAGGGCCAGTACTTGTTCTCCTGTGCTGCGGCCCTTGCGGAAACCGGCCTGGTCTACGCAAAGAATCTCTTCTACTCCTGGAGATATGCGTTGTAATATAAGGCGTTCTAGGATTTTGAAAGGGACGCAGAGTAGAGAGATTGGGCGGTAGCTTGCTGGTAGTTTGTGGTCTTTACCAGGTTTTGGTATGGCAATTACTTTTGCTGACCGCCATTTCTTTGGGATTGAGTTTGACTGTATTATCCTGGTATAGAATTGGGTCAGCCAGGTTAGAGCTCGGGGGCCCAGATGTTTCATGAACTCTGGAGAGATGTTATCATATCCTGCTGCCTTTCCACATTTCAGGGCCTGCAGGACTTTCTCCAGTTCAGCGACCTCAAAAGGCTCAGGGTTGCTTTCCTCTCTGAGCTTTTTTCTGTGTGCCTTTAGCTCAGTTGTAATTGATCTTCTGGTGTTTTTGTCTTGGGCTGCTTTTGCAATAGTCAGTAGGTGGGACGCAACTTGATTGGGTGTGACAGGTGGTCGGCTTTGGGTAGGTGGTTTCTGTGCAGCTCCAAGGCGGCGGATGAGGCTCCAGCATTTTCTGCTTGAGCGGGTGAAATTCAGGTCTGCTACAGTCTCCTCCCATTTTTTCCGCCGAGCTGTAGATAGTGATTCAATGAGATGGTCTGCCATCTCGGGGTCCCCTGATGTTTTGTAGGCTTGTAGGAGGGCAGCACTTTCTCCGTCCAGGCATGGGACATAGAGGGGTCGGTAGCCTCGTGGAATTGCTGTGTGGGTAGCTTTGTAGATGGCGCTGCAAAAGCGATTGTATGCTTCATCTACAGTGATGGTTTGGAGTGGGATGGTGACGATACTCCGGTCCAGAGTTTCACTGAATTTCGTCCAGTTGGCTTTTCGGAAGTTCCAACGCATCTTCTTTGGGCTGTTTATGATTGGGAGTTGTAGGCCAATGTGTATAAGTGAGGGCCGGTGTTGGCTGTGTGGAAAGTCGTCAAGGATGAGGGTCTGTGCAGGATAGGGGGTTCCATTCAAAGAGCTGACCCAGCACAGGTCAGGGGAGTAGTCCTTATTCCACCTGGCTGAGTGGAATGTTCCTCTTTGTTTGGGGTCATGAATCAGAACAAGGTCGTTTCTGGATGCCCAGGCTGAAAGTGCCTCACCATCACCATCTACTGCTGGGTATCCCCAGTCAGGGTGGTGGCAGTTAAAATCCCCCACATAGATGGCAGGGTGGGGGAAAGTGGGTAGGACTTGCTGATCCCAGTTGGCACTCGGGGGCTTGTATACATTAACGATGTGAAAACCGCCAATGGTTATGGTTTCAGAGAAATTGATTGTTGTCAAATGGTTAGCTTCAACTATGTCAGAGCGCACATAGGTGGCAAGTCCGTGTTTGGTATGGGGCGTGTAGCACAGAAGATCAAAGCCATTGATGGAGTAGCGGCCTGCTTCCTCTGTGCCAACGTGAGTCTCTTGGAGGCAGATAACGTCAATGGAATGTTGGGAAGCGAGGACTTCGATGAGGCTCCGCTTGGCTGCAGACAGGCCTTCAACATTAAGTTGAAGTATTCGGAGGGCAGGTCCAACCGCTAGGTGCTCTTGGGGCTGTTTGTGGTTACTGCTTTCGGCTTGGGGACTGTGACTAAGATTCTTCGATTTGGCTCTCAGGCGTTGTCTCTTGGAATTTAGTCTGCTGGTAGGATCATTGGCTTCCCCAGGTGGGCCTGGGTACTGACGGGGGGCGCGACCTGAACGCTGATCCATTGCCATCCCTAAAGCATCCATATGATTTTTTTTTTACTTCATTTTGAACACATTTTCAAGGCTGCAGTTAGTGGTTTACATTGATAAAATCAATGTCCTGGAATATATTTATACCCTGTTGTGGTACATTTTCAGGGTGTTTTTATAAAAGTATAACCTAAGACATATATATCATATTTAGCTAATTTTTAATTTTACATAATCAAAATATTGTTTGATGCATCATTTAAGCAAAAATATAACGGCTTCTGATATAATGCTGCACTTGGAGAGAGGGTTGATGAATGGTTGTCGAAGTGTATACACGGCATGCTGGCTTACCGCATGCTTTGTCATTCTTATGTAATGTTATCCAAAATTAAATTACCAAAAAACACAGAGTAAAGCACGAAGGATGATACACACATGACAATAGTGTGGACATTTGATCATAGGAAGACAGAAAGTGTACAAAGATAGTGGTGTAATGATGGCAATGATGGCAAGTTAAGGACTTTATAAATAAATAGAAACCAGTGCCCGTCACATCTTACTGTTACACACGTAGGCAAAATTGTTGGTACCCTTCCGTTAAAGAAAGAAAAACCCACAATGGTCACTGAAATAACTTGAAACTGACAAAAGTAATAATAAATAAAAATTTACTGAAAATTAACTAATGAAAATCAGATATTGTTTTTGAATTGTGGTTCAACAGAATCATTTTAAAAAAACAAACTAATGAAACTGGCCTAGACAAAAATGATGGTACCCTTAACTTAATATTTAGTTGTACAACCTTTTGAGGCAATCACTGCAATCAAGTGATTTCTGTAACTCTCAATGAAACTTCTGCACCTGTCGACAGGTATTTTGGCCCACTCCTCGTGAGCAAACTGCTCCAGCTGTCTCAGGTTTGAAGGTTGCCTTCTCCGAATGCATGTTTCAGCTCCTTCCACAGATGTTCAATAGGATTTAGATCAGGGCTCATAGAAGGCCACTTCAGAATAGTCCAATGTTTTGTTCTTAGCCATTCTTGGGTGTTTTTAGCTGTGTTTTGGGTCATTATCCTGTTTGAGGACCCATGACCTGCGACTGAGACCAAGCTTTCTGACACTGGGCAGCACATTTCGCTCCAGAATGCCTTGATTGTGTTCAGATTTCATTGTACCCTGCACAGATTCAAGACACCCTGTGCCAGATGCAGCAAAGCAGCCCCATAACATAACTGAGCCTCCTCCATGTTTCACATTAGGTACAGTGTTCTTTTCTTTGTATGCTTCATTTTTGCGTCTGTGAACATAGAGCTGATGTGACTTGCAAAAAGCTCCAGTTTTGTCTCATCTGTCCAAAGGACATTCTCCCAGAAGCTTTGTGGCTTGTCAATATGCATTTTGGAAAATTCCAGTCTCGCTTTTTTATGATTTGCGTCCTCCTCGGTTGTCTTCCATTAAGTCTACTTTGGCTCAAACAGCGACGGATGGTGCAATCTGACACTGATGTACCTTGACCTTGGAGTTCACCTCTAGTCTCTTTGGAAGTTGTTCTGGGCTCTTTGGTTACCATTCGTATTATCCGTCTCTTCAATATGTCATCAATTTTCCTCTTGCGGCCACGTCCAGGGAGGTTGGCTACAGTCCCGTGGACCTTAAACTTCTGAATAATATGTGCAGCTGTAGTCACAGGAACATCAAGCTGCTTGGAGATGGTCTTATAGCCTTTACCTTTAACATGAAGGTCTATAATGTTCTTTCTAATCTCCTGAGACAACTCTCTCCTTAGCTTTCTGTGGTCCATGTTCAGTGTGGTACACACCATGATACCAAACAGCAGATTTTCATTAGTTAATTTTCAGTGAATTTTTATTTATTATTACTTTTGTCAGTTTCAAGTTATTTCAGTGACCATTGTGGGTTTTTCTTTCTTTAACGGAAGGGTACCAACAATTTTGCCTACGTGTGTAGAGAGGCCCAGCGTAATGGAATGTTACGGAGCTGCATATAAGGCCTGTGTTAATCCATACAGACACTGCCTAGATGGGGTACAGTTATCAGAGTTGAATAGTCACTTCTATTGCAATCACATATTTAGTCCTAGTAATCACAGGTTATGGAGTAGCCTGGGTTATGGGAAGAACAGGGAGCAACTCTGCTCTCTGCACCACAATCTACTGCTACTCAATTGAGACTCAAATTTAAATTTTGCTAGTTACAATTATTTACAAACTTTATACAATTTTAGGGAAATATTGTTTATTTATTTATTAACATTATCATTTAACTTTGTCAGAAGCTGGGAGCTTCCTGCCCTTTTTTGGTTTTAAGATATTGTTGAAAGTTCTCTTTTAATGCTGTCCGGAGTACAGTTAAAACTGAATAAATACACACCAAAAACAATTTACAAGAAAACAAACAGACAAAATCAGAACACAGTTATAATCAGTTACATTAAAGAGTATAGTTGGTTAACATGGTTTAATTTGACCCGGTTCTGTTGTGTTATAATAAAAGTAATATGTAATGTGATGTATGATGGCAAGTTACGGGCTTTATAAATAAATAGAAAGCAGTACCGGTCACATCTTGCTGTTAGAGAGGCCCAGTGTAATGGAATGTAATGGAATGGAATGGAATGGAGCTGCATATAAGGCCTGTGTACTAATCATTGGTCATGAAGTATTCTAGTTTATGGGAGGAACAGAAGCCGTCTTACTGGAGAACAGGCTGAGCAACTCTGCTTTCTGCACCAAAATCTGCTGAATTGAGCCTCAAATTTAAGTTTTGTTAGTTTTATCTATTTTTACACTTTATAACACTTCAGAGAGATATTGTTTATTTATTTATAAAAATGTTCAGTTAAAGGGACTGTTTGTAAGAATCTGAAATGTCTTGTTAACAGCGACACCTGTGGCCGTTAAGTCAACTAAAGTCAGCGTCCTGTTGCTGGCGCTTGTGCTCGCTCTACATAGACATGAAGGAGCATCGATCAAAACAGTGAGGAGACACACGTCAGCTAAAAGCACAATATCACTCTATATTTCAGCTGCTTGGCAGTAATGTTAGCTGACCAGACGAAGGTCTCTCCATGAATCAATGCTGATCCTAGTGTTGGCTTTTCCTGCCTCAGCCTCCCGACCGCGGCCGGAGGGAACAGGGGAGACGCCGGAGTTTTGGTCGGAGACGATAACGTTTCTCTCTGCGGAGCCCCGTCACTTCACAAGACACGGGAAACCTCTGTTGGTCTGGAGGAGCTGCAGCAGTTATTTCTGCACAAACGTCCACTAGATATTCTCAGAGCTAAACTAACTCTTCTGCAGTGTGGAGTGTGCGCGCATGAACGTGAGGTGGTGCGAGCTGAGCGAGTGAGAAGGAGCGTGGTGTGTGAGTGAAGGCAGGCAGAGGAGCAGAGTACAGCAGAGACTCCGGTCCTGGAGACCAAAGCTACGGTCTCCTCCGCGTCCTCCGACCGCGGCCAACACTGTTGAACAGACGGGCTTCACTAGATACAACCAAGAGGTTTTGGTGCTTCCATGTAGTTTGTATTGGAGTCTGAGTCTGAACAGTGTATCCACACGTGAGCGCGCTTGGGACACCGACCCGCAATGATTTATACGTGTAAGAAGTTACAAACAGTCCCTTTAACTTTATAAGAAGCTGGGAGTTCCCGGCCCATTTATTTTAAGCTAATGTTGAAAAGTTCTCTTTTAATTAAACATATGCTTTAATGCATTTCAATGACGTTTTGTGTTATTCCCATTTTTGACACCAAGATTAAAATTTTTACTGCAAATGTATATCGTTTCAAAATATTGGTTATCGTCTCCTTGATTACTAATAATCGGTATCGGTCCTGAAATACCATATCGGTCGATCTCTACAACATGCACTATCTCAGAGGTTACCGTTTGCTTGTGATTGTTTTGCTATATTTTCCTCTAATGTTTAAGAGATGATAATAGTGTCAAACCTCCTCCTCCTGTCTTTAAACCAGCAGAATTCCTTCCTTTAGACTCACAAGCAAAGCAACAGAAAATAACCTTGAACAAATTTCCTTTGACATCTTACCAGAAAAGAAAATGCCACCTTTCTGCACATGCTCAGTAAGCGTGATATTAGGCGTGTGTGTGTGTAAGGCACCTCTGAAAGGCCACAGTAAGTACGTATTCAGTGGGGGTTTAAATAACATCTCTAATTGTGGTGCCCTCGTGCCTGCTTAGCGAGTAATATACGAGTGTGTGTATACGAGAAAGAGAGATGTAAGCATGTGGATGTCGGGTGAGCCCTCGTTGCTGTGATTAATGAACTAGCTGTGTGTGTGTGTGTGTGTGTGTGTGTGTGTGTGTGTGTGTGTGTGTGTGTGTGTGTGTGTGTGTGTGTGTGTGTGTGTGTGTGTGTGTGTGTGTGCGCGAGTGTGTTGCTACTCCAGCCCTCGGGGTGTTAAAGCCCATTGAGTATGCATGGAAACGACCTTCTTCCAGTGTGTGTGTATAGGCTACATGATCCTAAAGACTAAACACACCTCCACCCACTCCTCCCCTCCGGCCTACCACACTGTGAAATGGACATTGGAGTGGATTTCCTGCCCTCCTGCCTCATTCCTGGAAAACTCAGGGAGGCATCTGTCACTAAAAATAGCTCCCACGTCATATAATCTAATAGCCTTTTTGGATGTAGCGATGGTGTTTTTAGCTATGAGCACGAGAGCATCTCTCTCTAATGATAGGAGGAATGGTTGCACAAGAAGCTCCATTCATAGCGCATTAAGCGTAATGGCATAGAGCAAAAGGCTCGAGACGGATTAATTGGATTGGCACTGTGTTATGTCCGGAAAAGACAGGGTAGCCGAAACGCATTCACAGGAAATTGCACTTCCAAGAAGTCTGTTTAGAAAACTTTTGTGGTATTTGATGTTATCCAGCTCCAAGGAAGCTGAGTTACCAATGGGAGACATCAAAAACAACAAAGGCAATGTACCAGCATCAGCAAAAATCACTTACAGGTGCAGTGTGTAGGATGTGTTGGCATCTGGCATTATGGTGTACGGTCTAAGGCCTGCTCTATATATAAAGCGCCTCCAGATAACTTCTGTTATGATTTGATGCTATATAAAAATAAATTGAATTGAATTAAATCTAACAGTGAGGTTGCAGATTGCAACCAACTGAAACTACTCCTGTGTGCCAAGTCTGTAAGAGAACAGTGGACGACGCAAAAACGTGAATGTCCCTCTCTGGAGCCAGTGTTTGGTTTGTCCGTTCTGGGCTACTGTAGACACATGGACCCGCTACCTATTTAGATATAAACATACGCATGGGATAATCACATAGAGTTTGGGGCAAGTCATAGTCAAGTCAGCACACTGACACACTGACAGCTGTTGTTGCCTGTTGGGCTGCAGTTTGACATGTTATGATTGGAGCATATTGTTTTATGCTAAATGCAGTACCTGTGAGGGTTTATGGACAATATCTGTCATTGTTTTGTGTTGTTAATTGATTTCCAATTATAAATATATACATATATTTCCATAAAGCAGCATATTTGCCCATGTCCATGCTAATAAGAGCATTAAATACTTGGCCAATCTCCCTTTAAGGTACATTTTGAACAGATAAAAAATGCACGATTAATCGCAATTAAATATTTTAATCGATTGACAGCCCTGCTATTTATTATTTATCTTACCCAAAGGGAAGAAAGAGGTATTTTCCCTGCTTCCCCCCCCCTCAAAGAGGTCTGAGTAGAGGGTCACCACCTTCAGCCGTTGAGAAATTAAGCGTCTCGCCGAACTCCATTGCCCGCACTGAGACGATGGATTCCTGCCAACTCAGAAGGCACTATTGTGTACCTGACCCTGACCTCTGACCTCTCTGTGAATGGCCAAAATAGCAATTCCTCGTGTCTGTCAATACAGTATCACATGACACCAAGGACATTCAGAAATTAGAAAGATGGTCCTGTAAGTCGTGCTCTGTGACCCTTTCTAACATCTTTCCGCCGTGTCAAGGCTGCCGGCTTTTCTTTTGTGCTGATCTCAGCACTCACTCCAGCGTTGGTGCAGGGGCTTAAATGTTTTAGATATACAGCTGCTGCTTTTATTCAGAGCAAGTTACAGTGAATACATTGGGTGAATAAGCCAATCAGTGGTAAGGACTGTGATGGTGATGGCTTTAGTGCTCTGACAGTGATCATTTGACCTCAACGTTATCCTGGGAGAGAGCGACGCTCTGAAGAGGAATCTAACTGTAAAGCAAAGAATGTCTGCAGCTCCACAGCTCAGTGACTGAAGTAACGTTACAATCAAACCCATTATGCATTATTAACATACGTATAATGTGTTATAATCCGCTTATAGCACTGTATAATCATTGTTATAAGCCTTAATAATGCTTCCTAACAATATTCACAACACATAAAGCATTTCATAATAACTTACAAGGTCAGGTATCATAACACTTCATAATTAACGGTCACTTACTGATATTGTTTTATGTGTTTTAGAAGGAAACATAATTCCTATTGTTGTAATACATTACAATCTGTTTATAAATGCATTATAATCACCGTTATAATGCATTATAATGTGATTATAAGTTAATCTAACATTGATGATAATGCATTATAAAAAAAGATTATAATGTATTACAACTATGGGAATTATAATACACTATGATCCTTGCAAAAACAATGTCAGTGAGTGACCGGCAACTATGAAGTGTAATGATACTTGACCTTATAAGTCATTATAAAATGCTTTAAAATGTGTTGTGATTATTTGTATTAATAGTGCTTATAACAATGATTATCAAGAGCTATAAGCAGATTACAACGCATAATAAGTATGTTTATACAGTGGAAACTGCTTATAGTGATCAAACAGCTGGGGACAGAATCATTCCTACAAATGTTGTTTAGATAATCTGCTTCTAATCAAGTAGTCCGCTCACAGTGTTCATCTTGGCTCTTTTCAAACATGATAACATATGGAAAACATTTCAGAACTACGTTAGACTAATGTTAATAGAATTTTTGTTTTGTTTTTTACTTTGCTCCCGTGATACTTCGCTGATTTGACGGGAAAAAGAAAGTAATTTTCTCTGAATGAAAAATTAATGCGCACGGGGAAAACACCTGTGGTTGAAGCTGAAGCCGCCCTCGTCAAGTGGATTGATAAGTCCTGGTCAAGTAATCATCAACCAGCTCTGCGGCAGCACGAGCAGCCCGGCGCCCGTCTCCCTCCACGCCGCTACCGAGTGAAAGAACAACTGAGCCCGGGCAAAGGGGCGCCTTTCTGCATGCACGCTTACGCTGCAGAGCCGGCCAAAAATGGCAAGAACTCACCCTTGGTGAGGGCAAAGGCAGAAGAACTGACAGCAAGCCAGTAAATAGCAAAGAGATCCGTTCCATTACTTTTTATTTGTGTAATAAATATACAAATGTCAATTAGATGGGGATCTGCATGAGAAATGATGCATAACAAAAAAAAATCATCTGCTTATAGTGATCAATTTGACCCGGACAGATGTAATGCATTATATTCATGGGCGTTATAGAAAGTGTTACCAAACTCTTCTTCACTTCCCTGAAGTCAACGAGCAACGAGCTGTTCCGAACGGCAACGCGTTCAGAACGGCCGCGGGCCCAGACAATGCTGCAAGTAGCAATACCGGAAGCCGAGCAATCAGCCCTCTCCGAACAGACACACCCCGAACGGACACTGCACTAGTAAAACAAGATGAAAGAAAAGACGTAGAAGGGATTCTTATGAAAGCTGATGTGAAGTTTGTCTTGAAACCGGAGTTTTCTGCAGGAGATGAAGGACTATTTCTGCTCCTCTGACTGAAGCGACAAGGTTATCCCGCCACTGGGAGAGAAGAACTAGACCTGGTGTCACACTTCAGCCTAATTAGGGTGTTCACCCAGTCGCTAAATGCCCCAGATCAATCTCCTAACATGTGCCCAGTGTGTTCCTAATGGAGGGACTGCTTAATATAGAGATAACGCTTCTCGTGTTGACAGCTACAGCCTCCATCTGTCTTCATTATCCTGGCTGCGCTCGTGGAATGGCTGTGATAAATGGCTTCCTATGTACTCTCTCTTTTTCCTGTGCGTACCTCCTTTTTTCTGTTCTCTTTCATTTTTGTGAACACAACCCCACTGCTTCTATGACAATCAAACAGAGGTGTCTATATTGACAACTTTGAGACTTTTATTGGGGGCCTTTTGATCACCTTGCTGACAGATGAAATCAGTTTAGTGTGATTAACACTCTTTAGACACTGGTCTCATTTTCTTTACAAAATACATTTTATAAATAATGTTGCCAGGCATATAACATTCTTTTAAACACCCCTGACTATAAGGCCAAACCGCCACTATAACTTTATTTTCACCTGAAGCCTGTAATTTACACCTCGACACCAAAACAGAAGGTACAATGGAAGAGCTGTTAGGACACGCACATTGGTGGCATGCATGAGATGTGGTTAGTTTTCAGTTACACACCAAAGATCATGTATCTTTTGATTCAGCTGCGATCTCATGTGTGATCTCAACTCTATTTATCTTTGGGTTTATATTTAGGGCACACACACACTGCTGACAGACACTGCACAGTTTCAGTTTCTGGCCAGGGTGACACGGTCGACGAGGCATCTTGCAGATGCCAAGCATGTTTGACAAACGAGACTTGCTGGAGTCACGGCTGCACAGCTTGGGAAGAGCTGGGGCTGAAACTCTCACAGAAGTGTAGCAACACTGCCAATTATGTATTGTGACAGTCTGACTTCAGCCCATCTCAAATCTGACAAGAGTAACTGCAGTCTGTGAATGGATATCCAACCCTAAAGCATGGCAAAGCGCATTAACACAATCCATCTTCCAGAAGTTGTCCCAGGATCGGTTTTAAAGCTAGAGTGGAGATCCTGACATCATGTGAAACTAGAACAACCTAAGGAATCCATCGGTACCAACTATGTCATATTAGCTTGTCATGAACAAGGTTAAATAACGCTCCAAACTTGTGCCAGGTTTTGGTAAGGAAGGAGTTTCAAAGGGGTCCCTCGACCTCTGACCTCTGACTAGGGGTGTGACGATTCACTCAGCTCACGATACGATAAACGATATTGGGTTCACGATCTCGAAACAAAATTATAACAATAATTTTAACAAAACTTGAATGATGAAAATATATGACTGAAAAAGTAGCCTTTTATTCAAAAGACACAAAATGCAAAACAATGCTGTTGTTTGCCCTATAGTTCCATTTGTGATGAAACTGTAACGTGTTATAACTAGTAACATGGTATAAACTGTAACGTGTTATAACTAGTAACATGGTATAAACTGTAACGTGTTATAACTAGTAACATGGTATAAACTAACGTGTTATAACTAGTAACATGGTATAGCCTAATCATCTTGTAATACAATGTGTCAATTCTGTGATTAAATATTTTTATCGATTGACAGCCCTAAGAATTTCATAATTTAGAATTTAAACATAAAAATAGTTTATTCATAATTTTCATGAAAATGCCTCATATACTTATTGTAATAACATAAAAGCATGGTATACCGTGAGGTGTGATGTCTACTGGAATATTATACTGCCTCGTCCTGGCAGTGTGTCATCCCCCTCATTTGTGTTCAGTGATGCTGCTGCCACTGACCAGCTATGCCTTTGTTCTGTCATGGCCCTGAGACAACATGAGATATCTGAAGTGTCTCTTACAAAACACATACACAATCCCACCGCCACACTTAAGTGCTGCTTACCCAGTCAAGTGACTCATGTCTGCCCTGGTAACACTTCAAAACGTCCATGTCTGGTTCACCAACTGAAACCAGGGGCATGAATATATCTTTGTGTGGCCGTTTGTGTGACAGATTTGTATTTGCTTATATAAAGATGAAGCAAGAGGTAAGGGAAGACTGAAGGCAAGGGTAAGAGTGATGATCCCTCTTGCAGCTTCACTGGGCCTCTTTGATGTGATGCCAGCTCAAGGTCCAGATTGCCCACATATGTCAGGTCACAATGGGAGTTCTGGGAGGCATCAATTAGCTGCTTCATAGGCAGAAAGCTTGGGTCAAAGATCCCACTCAGGTGAGATGAAGGAGAGGAATAAGGGGGCGCGTGGGGGCGGGGGGGTGAGAAAGAAAGTTGTGCTAGCAGATTGTTTTTAGGACTACTTGGAGAGTTGTGTGTGAGGATGGTGGTGGGAAGGATGGGGATTGGTGGAGAGAGGAGCAGTAATGACTGGCCCACTTGCTCTCAAGTTGTCTGGAAGAGTTGTTTTTCATGATTTATAGAGGTGGTTCCAATGAGATGTCCTTGATAATACGATCAATCGATTAAAATCGAAAAGCCGTCTACCCTCATTGCATGCTGTAGTAGAAGGGGTTTAGCGTCCTGGATAGTGCGCACCACTGCAAGGGGTAGCCCTAACCTTTCCAAGCACTCCCACTCAGCGGCCAGGCCCATAACCATTGGCCTATCTCCGGGAGGTGGAGGATCGCACCGTCCAGCTGTGACTGTGCATCTCTGCGCAATGGGAGCTACCCTCCTTCCCCGCCAGCAGCTGCAACATGACGCGCTTGTGCGTTCTGCTGCCAACAGAATGACTGTTAGATTTTATCCTGAATGCACGCTAAAAGGCGAGGATTCAAAGGGACTGGCGGAAATGCGTAAAGGACAGCCCTGTTCAAGGAGAACCACAGTGCGCATTATGTATTCTCTCGTGAGGCGAGAATCACCGGGACGCATACATTTCAACATATACTGTATGTCTGATTGTCAGCATGTGAAAAAGCAACTTCTTAATGTACCTGTTGAACAGAGACTGCCTGTTTTCTTTGGTGACAGAAAATAGCAAAAATAGAAGGCCTTGTTCTCCTCTCTTGGAGGGATGTGGGAAACTGGAGTGTGTAGCTTCTTCTTCTTAGTTTGTAGTTTCCTCACCCTCTCATCTTCCTCAGCTACAGATGAGACATGGCTCTCTGCCAGCAGCTCCCGTCTGATTAGGGTGGGGAAGCTGCGACATGTGGAGCCAGATGTTACGCTGCATCATCATCTGCCATGCCATAATTCTGGATACCGCCACCGTAGAAGCCGGGGTAAGGGTCAGGACAGCCATCATAGCCTGCCCGATGTCCATGGCTAGCCCAGGGGAGAGAGCCGTGGGGTTAGTGGCCATGGCAGTGACAGCAGAGCACAGCAACAAGATGTTATTTTGCGCTGCGAGAGGTCGTTTAGGCTAGTATAAACGATGTGGATCTGAGGTAGCAGAGAACTCACAAACCAATTAAGATTCCCAAGGTCACAAACATCATGACACATGTCATCAGGATTGTGGTCATTTCACAAAAAAGGCAAAACCAAGTGAGAAAAGTGATTGGACAAATGGTTATGTTGATAAATAAAATATGAGAAGTGGTTAAGTCACCTGTTATAATGCTAAACATGTACTGTTTTGATGCTTCTGTTAATTTGAAACACATGAATAAACAATCCCACTCATCACTGTCTCTTTGTTATCTTGATGTGATAAACCAAACTGGTCTTATTGAGTGCAATTGGGTCAAACCAAATACTGTCACCTGCGCATGAAGTTGTCTCATGAGGTCTCTTCGTTTTTCTTCTTTTACACATGTACATTTGCCCTCTGAGATGTTTTAGCTTTATGTATTGCTTTGCGAATTATTCTTATTAAAGCACTGTCCCTGTTCCGCAGAGAGGAAAAAAGATGGTACAGTAAGTAAAGATGAGAAAAGGAGAGAGGGGAGGGGAAAGTGGAGCAGTGGAGTGCAGAGAAGATGTATAATGATCAATTGTCCACAGCCAGTGGCAGTCTACAAACCCCTCTAATCCTGAAAAGACTCTCCCTCCCTTTTAATGATGCCCAGGGACAGGGAAGAAGAAAGAAACCCTGTCAAACTCCGCATGGCTGGGCTTCATGGTTTTGGGAGGATTTTCCTGACTCTCTTATGTTAGAACAAGCCATAATACGGTTCACAGACTTTATGTGTTCAGCAGGGTGCTGTTCTTTTACGCGACTAACACTTTTGACAGAAGGCGTTTTGGTGTGAACACGTTTAATTCTGTACAAAATCAGCATAATATCCAAGACAGGCATAACTTGCACGCAACCATGAAGAGACTGTCGAGGCAGAGGCTAAAGTCGGGCTCAAACTACAGGAGTTTGGGGCCCATTTATCCAATTCACCCCTGCCGACAATCGAAAGAGAAATCTGGTCTGGGACCTTGGTCGGTACCGATGTTCTGTCCAGATGATCTGGCAATGTGAGGGGTTTACAGATCCAGTCTTAAACCTTCCGAACTATTCGCAGACTCATCAGGGCCGCCCCAATAATATCCAACATGATTGATATTTACGAGTTAAAATCTGGATGATTATGTCGGTAGTTTCCGAGCAGGACTACGATGGCCAATGAGAGAGACGAGCTGGAGCAGCTGACAGGCTCGCCAACAAACCGTAGACATTCTGGCCCTCGAGGCTAACGTTAGCTAGCATTCTACCGTTGACAGATAATAAAACGTATTATTTCAAAATAAGTTAAAATCTCACCTCCATTTCTTGCTGAAGAAAAGAAAAGCTTGTGTTGACCGCATTTCCTCAACCGTTTTCTCATCTGGACTCGTTTAGCCTTCTTTTGTTTGTTCTCACTGCAAAGCATTACCACAGCAAGTTGTTTCACCACATCAGTCTCCGCCTCGTTTACATCTGCTTCCCCGTGAAATCAAGTAAGGTGGTGCATTGCTCCCTCTGATACAATATTCGTTAAAGATGCATCAATTTATTGACTGAACATCGGTAGCGTCCGATATTCGCCTTGTTGACTGGCATCGGCCTATCTGCAAATGAGATGACATTCGCCAACGGCAGTAACCGATATTTATCTGCTGTGTTGCATCAATTTTGCGCCGGCTAAATGTTGTGTTGTTTATTTGCGGTTGGTCTCAGACAACAGTAACCAGCTGCTGATTTAGAGAAGAAGCCACTGGCTGGGTACCAGTCTGACAGGAGGTGCCGTGCACACGTGCGGTTTGTTTACAAATTAAAGTGAAAGGAAAAGTCGGCCGTGTGGGAGTATTACACTGTCTCGATGAAAGATCAGCGATAACAACGTTATGTTCACTGATAAATAAACCAAATTAAACCAATCGCAACGCACGGCCGTAGCCTCAGTTACATTGTGCATGTGTCATACCCCGAGAGCCATGTCCGCCCGTGACCCAACCTCCTTTCATCGACCCACACACACAGCGCAGTCAGTGAACAGCTGATCAGAGAGGCCGCGGACACCAGAGGACTCAGAGGCACATGATTTTTTTCAGGTTACCTGTCTCATGTACTACTGTCACGATATAGCGACCGTTTTATAAAAATAACTTTTTTTGAATCATTTTTGCTCCAATCTGGCCTACTGCAGCTTTAAACAACAGCTTTCAAGAGTTCTTAAAAACTGTCACTGTCTGGATGAATCAACTTCATGTGTGCGTAATGTCTCACTAGGAGCCCGTCAGTCCAATGGGGGAGTGACGCAGCGCCCAGTACGTAACAGAGGGAACATCTTCCATGCCGTGCAGCGGTCCGTCCCCCGTACCGAGACCCACTCCTGGATGAGCAAATTGCAGCAGCACGTCAGGCCGCCACATTGTAGACCCGTGTCTCTGCCGTGGGTCCGTCCAGCCCAGACAGCTGAGGCAGTGAAGCCCGAGCTACTAATTCACTAGGCGGTTGGAGAATCAAGGCCATGCAGGACAGTATTACAGAAGGAACAAAGACTCAAGAACAGCTTTTCACCACTGTATTTCATTCAGTCAATGGAGTCAGAGCCTATTCAACATTTCAATTGTTCATCTGCAGTGGTTTTTCTTCTCTATCCACCTTAATGAAAATGGGTTTGCTTATTTCAAAGAGAAAGCAATAGCACTAAAAAGAACCTTGGATATCAAACTGCAATATTACAGAATCACAATACATATTGAATTGGCACCTTAACAATCAATGCAAAACTGAATGTTATCAGGAAGGCCTTGTTAATTAAATTCCATAGATTGTGTAACCAGAGAAATGTAGATCTTTTTAGCTATGGGAACTTAATGATCTGGAACTTAAGAGTCCTGTAAAGTTTTCCTACACATCCGCTGTTTCTCAACAAAACACTTTGTGTGTATCCTTCAGGTCTAATAATGGTGTTGAGTCCATCCTCCCTTTTGCCAAGACGATATTTTAATATTTGACATTGTGATTCGTTTACATCCAGAATTGCAGAATTGTATGAAACGGATGGCAGGAATTGGTACTGTCACGTTATATTCAAAAATTGAACTTTTGTTCGAACGTGGGACAAAATTCAATATTTGAACTGTAATTACCAGTTAAAAATCATAATATCCAGTCTAAAATCTTTCTTTCTTGGAGCTTCTAAAATAAGTTGGTTTTTATTTATCATGGTTGCGATGTGTTCCTAAGAGGTTGACACTTTGTCCCTCAAATAAGTGATGGTGGAAAATAGAAAAAAGTCTTTCTAAAGGCCCACACACACCAAGCCGACATCAAAGAACTAGCGGCGACGAAGGCCACCGGTACAATCACCTCGCGTCGCCTTTGTCTTGGCCAAAAAGTTGCACTCGATCACACCGCAAAGACTGCAGCCCACAGCCAACTACCACGTACGTTCTACGCCTGTGTGAGAGGAAATAACTCTCCACACCAGTAGGTGGCCGTAGTCTGTATTTGTCATTCAAAAAGAGAAACCGGAAGAGCGAGGACGGCGGATATACAAGCCGTTGTTATGATTCGTACATGAAACAAAGAAGCGTATGCCGACCATTTTCCCACCACTCTCACTCACCACTTAGCTTCATTCCAGATGTTCATGTTGCTGTGAAGATAGCCGTGTGTTGGAACGATCAGATGAGAAGAAGATGAAAAATGAGAAGAGCCTTCTGTGTGTGTCCTCTTGACTTTACTCGTTGGTTTGCTTTCCTCACGTCCGTTTCTCTTCTTGTGCACTGATTCGTTTAAGCTGAACAGCCAATCAGAGTGATTTCTCTCACCGACGAGCTCCGCCTTATGGCCGAAAAGCCTCTGACAAGGGCAGACTAGAGCAGACTAGAGCCAACAGTGTTGGATACATCGACAAAAACTAGGCCGACAGATGCTCACCGACGGCCCCAAATAGTCCGATGGCCGACCATCAGCTTGGTGTGTCGGAGCCTTAAAATCCTTTATAGAGGGACTACATGAGGTTGGAAGATGCCTCGCTGAATTGGAAGACTATGAGCTGGATTACTGAGCTGGATCACTGAGCTGGATCATTTACGTGAACCTGAACCTAAATGTTTCACTCGACAATTTACAATTTGGATCATCCAGAAGTTATCTTACTGCAATTTCACAAATATTAGCTCTTTCCTTAGCTCTTTCCTCCAAGTATACAGACGAGGAGAACCCACGTAAGATCTCCCTTAAATCCACATCAAATCCCTTTAGAATAAAAAAGGACCGGCATCAAAGATGTTCATTTATTCCAGCGTGGTGCTGGTGAAATAAAACTGAAAAACAAACAGACTTCGAGCGTCAGCACCACACAAGCTGACTTGTCATTTAATTCATTTCCTAGATGTGTGTTTGGTTACCCTCATTGAAAAGGTAATGAAATCTTCCTCACATCATATTTGGATCCTCCTAACAAGAAGTGGCTACCTGCCATTTCATTTGATTTATTATTATTATTTCAGGGTTAAGTGCAATTACATTTAAAGATGGACAGTGAGACAGAAATCATGTAATAGAATGAGCCTAATAAAAGGCCACTGCTGGTCAGGTCTCTGATACAGATATCCCACACTGACTTAGGAGAGAAAGCGTGAGAGGAGAACAGGCCATTAGAGAGAGAAGGGGGGACAGGGGATACATTAGTTGAAGACTGAGGGGGACACTAATGATCTATACAGACAGCTGCCCTACTAATTAGTGCAGAGTGAGCGGTGCAGGTCCCCGCCATCACTAGCAATCAGGGCCAAAGTGAAGGACAGTGGAGTTGACTGACAAAGGGAGAGAATTTGGAGTGAAGGATGCTGGGTAGCAGCTGACCGAGCAGCTACGTCTCAGTGTTGTGACATAAAGACTTTCTATTCTGCACTAACGAGAGCAGGGGACGTGAAGACTGATATCACAATCTGCCGAGTACATAATTGGAGGAAGTCACTCTTTAATTGAAGCCACTTTAGGCTTTTTAAAATAAAGACTTAATAATTATGAGACTGTGCAGACAAATCATTTTAACTGCCGTTATCAGAACAAGGAGCCCTCGGCACATTTGCTGTATCGACAGCAAATATTGTTTACAGGAATGAAGAACGGCGCATCTACATCAAGCTCACTGACTAAACAGCTCATTACTTACAATTCATCAGTCACCCTATTCAGAAGCAGCAAAAGCTACTGCTCAATTCTTTCTCATATCAAAACAGGAATAATTGTGACTAACATCCCACTCTCCACTACATACAGTACACTCAGTGGCAACTTCTCAGAATGAAGGATGCCACTAGGGCTGTCAAAGTTAACGTGAAAATAACGCATTAACACAACTTGCGATTTTTAGGTTGTAGATGGCTCAGATTTAAAGCTGAAAGATACTGATATCATATGAAACTAGAAAACCTGAGGAATCCATCGGTACCAATCATGTCATACTAGCTTGTCCGGAAGGAGGCTAAATAACGCTCGAAATTTACACTAAATTTTGGCGAGGAAAAACTGTCATGGCCATTTTCAAAGGGGTCCCTTGACCTCTGACCTCCAGATCAGTGAATGTAAATGGGTTCTATGGGTACCCACGAGTCTCCCCTTTACAGACATGCCCACTTTATGATAATCACATGCAGTTTGGGGCAAGTCATAGTCAAGTCAGCACACTGACAGCTGTTGTTGCCTGTTGGGCTGCAGTTTGCCATGTTATGATTGGAGCATATTGTTTTATGCTAAATGTAGTACCTGTGAGGGTTTCTGGACAATATCTGTCATTGTTTTGTGTTGATAAATTATTTCCAATAATAAATATTTACATACATTTGCATAAAGCAGCACATTTGCCCACTCCCATGTTGATAAGAGTATTAAATACTTGACAAATCTCCCTTTACGGTACATTTAGAACAGATAAAAAAATTGAGATTAATTATGGACAATCATGCAATTAATTCCTCCGGGGACTGGACAGTTCTGAGAGACATTTGAACTCACAGAACAGAAGAAAAGAGCATTTGAATGTCAAATTTCAGCTGCGGCTGGCTGAGTAGAGCCGTGTTAATAATAAAGAATAGAAACATGCAGACCATAAGCTCTGGATGATCAGTGCATAGAGGGAAAAGCAGGGTGACGGGGAGTGAAGTGACTCACAAAGACACAAAAATGTCTTCAGGGACGGGCGATTTTTGTCATGGAGAACACCCTGCTCCTCCGCAGTTTGAATTCAGAAAGTCAGATTCTGATTAGATCCGCCTCCAATTTGCACCATTGTCCTTCAACACGCCAATGCACCGGTGCCCACACTCTGCTCAACTGGAAGCTTGCTGGATTGGCGTGTACATGCAGTCACACAGCCACACACATTTTTACACACCACTAGAATAAAACATGGCTAAATGAATAGTGGGTGGTGTATCTTTAATCTCTGTCCGCTGAGTCACATCCTGGCCTCCTGTGTTGTCCTCTCCTGCTCTGCATCCTCTCCACAAGGTCCGTACCAACACATGCACACGCGTATAATAAAGTCTTCGACACACGCGCACAGCGTCGGGATATAATAATAATAGACACACACTGGCCATTAGTCTCTGAGCACAGCAGACACTTTAGCTCAAAGGATGCAGACACAGAGAGGTGAGTCATGGCGGACACAGCAGCAGCATGGCAAAGAGACGCTCATTACACTGCTTCATGCACATAGCAAGGCCCTGGAAGTGGCTCACCTAAAGACAATAGAGTCCTTATTAAAGTTCTCAGTTACACCTGTGTACCTTGGCCTGTTTGCATGTTCTGCATTCCTGCCAGATTCTTTTCATTTTCCTCACCGATAGGGCAGTCGCGCTGAAGGAATTTCCTCTGCGGTGATAATGATTGGCTCAACAGCGCAATATGCAGTATTATTGCAAATTACTTAATTTATCCTGATTTTAGTGCTATAAAAATAAGTTTTATTGTTAGGCTATTAGCTATATTGTTGCTTTTTAAATGATAAAGATGATAGTTTTAAAACAAATTAAACACTTCTTTATTGTTAAATGCAAAACAAAGAATGAGGCACAGTGTTTTTTCAGCTTTGGTTGCATCTGGTTGCTATGATACGGAATATCAAAATGTCGCCACAAGGTAGAGTACTTGCTCTGGATGAAGGGAAGGCTGAAGGACGTAGGGAGAGAGGATGGACCCGCCGGTCTATGTGTATTCATTTCTCCTCCATAGTTGTTGTTGTTGTCCAGCACTTGTAGCTACATGTAGGATGTGATGGTTGGTCTTTGTAGAGTTTTATCCAAAGTCGAACATTTTTCAACTCTTGGCGACCAGAAAAAAACATCATAAGTAACTCCATAGATGCTCAGCAACTCGTCACGCTGCTGCTGTCTGTAGCAAAGTGTAAAAATGCGGCGCACCCATCCATCCATCCATCCATCCATCCATCCATCATCTGTAACCGCTTATCCTATTCAGCGTCGCGGGGGGGCTGGAGCAAATCCCAGCTGACATTGGGCGAAGGCAAGGTACACCCTGGACAGGTCACCAGACTATTTCAGCACTCCCATTACAAGAATGTTAAAAAAGAAAAAAACATCTACAAAAAACATGTACATAGCGGTTGTGGCGGTTGTGGCGGTTGTGGCGGTTGTGGCGGTTGTGGCGGTTGTGGCGGTTGTGGCGGTTGCTTGCGACAGCCCTACTCACCAGTGTTATTTCCATTCAGCCAGTAGATTACAACACACTTTGTAATATTTGTTTAAAGCTGTAATAATCAATATTTGTATGTCAACAATTGATCAAATGACTTTATATAATGGGAAACGGGTTACTCGTAGTAATGGATTCACAAAGATTCTATCAGTTATTTTAGCATCTTTCAGCTCATTGCTTTGGTTTTTGTTTTTTTTGGGCGACTTTTGTTATTTTACTTTGATAATTTAAAGGATAACTTTGTTATTTTTCAACTTGGACCTTATTTTCTCACGTTTTTGTGTCTAAGTGACTAATGGGGATAACACTTTTTGAAATTGGTCCAGTATTGAGGGAGAACGTTGCAGCCGCCAGCCGTTAAACAAGCTGTAATGTAGTCATTTGGGGCAACCTTTCAGTTTACATCCTCTAAAAGTGCTTGTTTTTGCCACAGTCTCACATCACATAGTCTACCAATGACACGTTTTAATCGAAAGTCAAATCGGATCGTGGATTTGGAGAATCGTGACACCCCTAATATTTCACATCTAACTTAGTGAATTAAGGGTATATTTCGACCTTTTTATTGATTGTTGGAACAGTGGAAAGACTAACCAAGACGGTTTTGGTGAGTTTTATTTTTTAATACTAAGTGGGAAAAATAAATCCACACAGCTTTAGGTCATCTCAAAGCTGTCTCTTTCCCTTCATCAGAAGAGGATGGAGAAACCCTGCTTCAACTGAACACGGCTAACAGCTAACAAAAGCATACGCCACTTCAAAAAGAATGAGAGATTACATCTCTCAATGATTAATGAAACACATTACTGCCCCAATTGCCACAAACCTGAAGCTCATTTGGGGTTCCAACCCCGAGCTTAGCAGAGCATAAACCTCTACTACAGTTGTGATAACCATACTTCATCAGCTCAACATCAACACAAACTGGACTTAATCTCCATCCGACCATCAACACAAGATGGCTTGAGGTCTCCATACTATAGTTTAGTGGGATATTTACGAGGTGATCAGCAGCAGTGAGAGGGCTGATCAATAAGCTCAGCTGTGACCTGTAGCCCTCCTCAAAGCCTCATTGTTTATAGATGTATTGGTGGGATGTCCATAAGTCTTCCAGTGGGCTAATGGTTTTCTCTATGGCTCCTATTGGACTGAGTGCATGATGAGCGGCGATGGGAGACCATTAAGACGGTTTCCGCATCGCGTTATTCACTCGGCAGCTTCCCGCACACGGCCGGTCATCAATTAAACTCAAATGGGATTCAAGTGATTTGGCAGCTGGGAGGGGTCCCCCGAGGGAATAATGCAGTGGGTGGTGTGGTGTTGGTTATTGAGTTGGAAGTGTGATGCTCTATAACCGCCAAAGCCAGGAAAGGATCAATGTGTTTTTACTGAATCAGCCAAGGTACTTTTTATTTTTTCAAAATGAATACCAGAGATAAGAATGTGTGAAAATTATCCACATCTATTTGCCAATCTTCTTCGCGTTTTTACTCAATTTGATGACAGTGTGTGCCAATCACTCCTACTCTGAGTTTGCATGCTTTGTCAGCACACATTGGCACACTAGATGTGACCAAACCACATTTCCCTATTACTAGCCACGCGACAGCTGCACAAGATCACACATTGTTATCCTCACATGATTTGGGTTGTTGTGATGGTCCTCACATGATTTTCTCATCTGATTTAGACTTCAACCAGTGATCATTACCTCCGTCATCGAGTGCAGGCATGGGAAACTCTACTGTTGTGAAACTGTTACATCTCACGAAATGATAACCCAAAACACCAAACGTGAGTTTTACAAATTACAATACTAATGTCATAATTGCTACAATATCTATTAAAAATACCATTTTTACAATCTTACAATTATTACAAGTAGCTATTACGCAGTGTGTAAGGGATCCTTCCTTTTTGCCACACTTTCATCTACACCCACTTAATTACTGGATCCATTGTCCAAGTTGGGAAATAAAGGGTCATTACACAATTCGCAACTGCACTTAGCCCTAGCCGTTATTTAGCCTCTTTCGAGACATGCAAGTATGACACTGATACCATAGGATTCCTCAGGTTTTCTAGTTTCATATGATGCCAGTACCTTCACTCTAGCTTTTAAACTACCTTCGAAAGACAGAATAGTGGCTTGGTCCGGCAGATTTTTAAGAGGTAATTAAAAAGCGATACAGTGTTTCGGAGAAACGATGCAGTAACACAAACATAATATTGCGATACTCCTGTGTATCGAGATTTTTTGTGAAAAGTGTTGTCATGGCCTCTCAGTATCCTGGTGCATGACAAAAATGTCACATTACCCAAGCTTAAAACATGCGTTGCATTGTTACCCACTACACAGAAATACCCCACTCATGCTCGTCCTCCGCTGTGCAGTTTGGTGTTTCCAGGGTGATAAGAGAAAAACTCAAAGCTAATCAGGAGCAAAGTGTTTGAGCTGCAGCTCACTGATACATAATGCAGAGACAGTTAGTGAAGTGGACAGCAGGGGTTCACAGGCTGCAGCCAGGCAGGAGAGCTAGATACAGAGACTCAGAGAGAGATGGAGGACGCCACAAAGACACAGAAAAAGACAGACCAAAGGAGAAATGACTGTTATGCTTTCCAGAGATGTGGTGTAAAACTGTCTGGCAGCTGTAACATGTTCAGCAAGTACTGCGTGACTTTGAAAAGACCATTTGACAAGACCAGCGCATCGCTTTTCATCTCACTGACGACCAAACACCGAGCAGGTCAAGAGGGTGCAATTTCAAACTAGATTCCCAAACATATAACAGAGGGCAGAAAGAAAAAGAGACAAAGAAGAGGGTGACATGCAGAGAGAAAACTAAAGAGAACAAGTGAAGCTTGAAAGAGAATTGGAGAGCAGAGGAGGCATGTTGAGACGGGAAGCTCAAAGAGAAACTGAAAGGTATCTCAATAACTTCTAGTCTAGTGATACAGACGTAGGCAAAATCGTTGGTACCCTTCCGTTAAAGAAAGAAAAACCCACAATGGTCACTGAAATAACTTGAAACTGACAAAAGTAATAATTTTCAGTGAATTTTTATTTATTAACTAATGAAAATCAGATATTGTTTTTGAATTATGGTTCAGCAGAATCATTTAAAAAAACAAACTAATGAAACTGGCCTATACAAAAATGATAGTACCCTTAACTTAATATTTTGTTGCACAACCTTTTGAGGCAATCACTGCAATCAAGTGATTTCTGTAACTCTCAATGAGACTTCTGCACCTGTCGACAGGTATTTTGGCCCACTCCTCGTGAGCAAACTGCTCCAGCTGTCTCAGGTTTGAAGGGTGCCTTCTCCAGACTGCATGTTTCAGCTCCTTCCACAGATGTTCAATAGGATTTAGATCAGGGCTCATAGAAGGCCACTTCAGAATAGTCCAATGTTTTGTTCTTAGCCATTCTTGTGTGTTTTTAGCTGTGTTTTGGGTCATTATCCTGTTTGAGGACCCATGACCTGCAACTGAGACCAAGCTTTCTGACACTGGGCAGCACATTTCGCTCCAGAATGCCTTGATAGTCTTGAAATTTCATTGCACCCTGCACAGATTCAAGACACCCTGTGCCAGATGCAACAAAGCAGCCCCATAACATAACCGAGCCTCCTCCATGTTTCACATTAGGTACAGTGTTCTTTTCTTTGGATGCTTCATTTTTGCGTCTGTGAACATAGAGCTGATGTGACTTGCCAAAAAGCTCCAGTTTTGTCTCATCTGTCCAAAGGACATTCTCCCAGAAGCTTTGTGGCTTGTCAATATGCATTTTGGCAAATTCCAGTCTCGCTTTTTTATGATTTGGTGTCCTCCTCGGTTGTCTTCCATTAAGTCCACTTTGGCTCAAACAGTGACGGATGGTGCAATCTGACACTGATGTACCTTGACCTTGGAGTTCACCTCTAATCTCTTTGGAAGTTGTTCTGGGCTCTTTGGTTACCATTCGTATTATCCGTCTCTTCAATATGTCATCAATTTTCCTCTTGCGGCCACGTCCAGGGAGGTTGGCTACATTCCCGTGGACCTTAAACTTCTGAATAATATGTGCAGCTGTAGTCACAGGAACATCAGGCTGCTTGGAGATGGTCTTATAGCCTTTACCTTTAACATGCTTTTCTATAATGTTCTTTCTGATCTCCTGAGACAACTCTCTCCTTAGCTTTCTGTGGTCCATGTTCAGTGTGGTACACACCATGATACCAAACAGCACAGTGACTACTTTTCACCCTTTAAATAGGCAGACTGACTGATTACAAGTTTGAAGATACCTGTGATGCTATTTACAGGACACACCTTAGTTTAACATGTCCCTATGGTCAAATTATTTTACATCTTTTCTAGGGATACCATCATTTTTTGTCCAGGTGTGTTTCATTAGTTTGTTTTTTAAAATGATTCTGTTGAACCACAATTCAAAAACAATGTCTGATTTTCATTAGTTCATTTTCAGTAAATTTTTATTTATTATTACTTTTGTCAGTTTCAAGTTATTTCAGTGACCATTGTGGGTTTTTCTCTCTTTAACGGAAGGGTACCAACAACTTTGCCTACGTCTGTATGTCTGTGTGAAACAAAAGCAGTCCTCAGTTGAATCCAGTCTGGGCTCTAATAGAACACCATACAGACACACTCAATAAAAGCACAGACAGCGGAGAGAAGACCGTCTTTAGGTGAAGCAACAACAAAGACGGCTGACAAATAAACTGATGATGGTGAGGAATACACACACTGAAGGTATTGTACAACAGAAGGAACTGAACAAGTGTGACAGACTAGGGATGCTCATTTTCAAAAATGTTCTTAACCGATAACCGACCCTCGTTAACCCATTATTAACCGTTAACAGACAAGATTTGTGCCTCGCATGCAGCGGTGTACCAGTTGCAGGAGCACAACAGATATTGGTTGACGGGAGTCTCCAGTTCACCGTCCGGGAGCGTTAACTTAGCAGCTACGATGCTGCGTGTAGTGTCGCGGACATGCAGCCACTTTCCCAGTAAAAGTCTCCACCGCATATTTAGTTTAGTTTAGCAGGTTGTCAGCTGTGTGTCTGCCTGGCGTAACTTTAGCGAGTGTCCAACAAACCGTGTGTGTGTGTTGGTGGTGAGTGTGAGGTTGTTGGTGGCGTTCTAGCTGTGAACGTAGGTGTAGCAGTGTGTGTTCAGTTTATTTGTCGGTGAATAAATGCTACCAAACTACAACTCCTCCGCTCCGCTCAAGCGAGCCAGAGACCGGAGCTGACTTCCTGTATCCTGTAACTCCGGCTCCGCCTCTTAAGGTGGGCTGTTAAGGTGGACCAGCTTTTTCTCCTAAAAGTGACAACCGCTTCTCTGAGCCGCTCAGCTTTAGAGTTAATTATTAACATTTCTTTTAACCGTTCTAACCGATAGCGTTAATCGGTTAAAATGCTTAAAGGAACTATTTGTAACTTTTTAAGCGTATAAATGTAGCAGGTCGGCACACATGCGCGTTCGCATATGCGCGCTCGCGTGTGGCTGGAGCCTCAGACAGAGCGCGCGTCCTCGTTGTCTTGCTCCACCTCTAGACGTGAACGCGCGCTCACTACACACTGCAGAAGAGTTAGTTTAGCTCTGAGAATATCTAGTGAATGCACAGGGGACGTTTGTGCAGAAATAAATGCTGCAGCTCCTCCAGACCAACAGAGGTTTCCCGTGTCTTGTGAAGTGACGGAGCTCTTCAGAGAGTACGTTGTCTTCTCGTTACCGACCGGGTGCCGGTGTCTCCTCTGCTCTCTCCGGCTGCGGGCGGAGAGAGCAGAGGAGACACGCTGCAGAGCCCCGCTGCTTCAGCCTGCACTTAGGCAGGAAAAGCCAACACTAGGATCAGCATTGATTCATGGAGAGACCTTCGTCTGGTCAGCTAACATTACTGCCAAGCAGCTGAAATATAGAGTGATATTGTGGTTTTAGCTGACATGTGTCGCCTCACTGTTTTGAGCGATGCTCGTTCAGGTATATTTAGAGCGAGTAAGCGCGAGCCCGACGCTGACTTTTGTTGATTTCACGGCCACAGGTGTCGCTGTTAACAAGCATTTCTGAAAGTTACAAATAGTCCCTTTAATGACGGTTAACGGTTAAACGGTTAATTATGGACATCCCTATGAGAGACACTACAAAAGCCGAGAGTTTGTAAGTAAGATAAGAACACAAAAAATGCAGTTCGTTCAATATGAATGGAAGACGGAGCAAAGTCTTAATCACACATTTAAAAATGCAATGCTTACACAAATGAGGGGATTAGTGTTGGTTGTTCTGTTGTCAGAACCAGTTTGGCCAGTTTTTTTTATGTTGGACCTGAACCACATGTAACCATCAGAGCAATCACATGTTTATGTACCACAAGATCATTCATTTGTAGCCACATCTTGCAGACTCAAATGCATCCATACACACATCACTACAACTAAAATGGAATATTGGAATACATGCTGGAAAACAAGTCCAGACCCGCTCCAGCTTAAACTGTCCATGAGGTAAAAAGATCCACGAGGAGACAACACACGCTAAAGTTGAAAACCAATGATATTAGGGTATATTTAGGAAAAATCTATAAACTAGAATTACCGCCTCGTGGTTGTACGCCTCCACCAACCAGTCAAGTTGCAGTTTACATCCATGTCTGTCCCAAATGTCATCACTTCATCATTTTATCCTGTTAGACATTTGTCTGAAATTCTCACAATTCGTAAAAATTGCTGCTAAATGCAGAATCTGTGAGGGTTTCTGGACAATATCTGTCATTGTTTTGTGTTGATAATTGATTTCCACTAATAAATATATACATACATTTGCATAAAGCATCATATTTATATATCCCATGTTGATAAGAGTATTAAATACTTGACACATCTCCCTTTAAGGTACAATTTGAACTGATACCATTTTTTGGCTTAATCACGATTAACTATGGACAATCATGCGATTAATCGCTATTTAATATTTGAATCGATTGGCAGCCCTAATTAATAAATACAATATTAATATTGATTAATTAACATATTCTTGAGTTGTGGCCAAAATCGCGTTTTGTGAGGTCACAGTGACCTTTGACCTCCAAAATCGAATGAGTTCATCTTTGAGTTCAAGTGGACGTTTGTGCCAAATTTGAAGAAATTCCCTCGTGGTGTTCCTGAGATATTCCGTTGACGAGAATGGACCGGACGGACGTACATAATCTGTCAAAACCTGTATACAAGTCTGGAGCTTCTGGTGTTCTGTAGATGTGCCGTCTGGTTCACTGAGGTCGGGTCTCATCACTGAGGCTGCTGGACAGTATGTCGGATAATCTGCATCTACTGTGAGAGCTCTCAGCTCCGAGCCAACAAGAGGCAGAAAAGGCTTCATAACATCCCTCTGGTGCAATCACGAGCAAACAACAAATCCACAGGCAAAGAATATTGGTACAAACATGAAGACTGGAGGTAAAGTAAGGATGGACATGAGAGAACTGATTGAAAGAAATATCACTTTGATGTGGAGTGGAAAACGATGATGAAAAAAGGTCAGAGAGCTTTTCTTTTTTTTGAAGCGCAATGTAGTGTTGGTGGAGAAAGTGAGTGGGCAGCAGCCGAGACTGTGTTTGCCTTTCTCTCTCTGTGCTTTCTGGCCACGACAGCTAATGTAAGAGAACAGAAATGGATTCGTGACGGCAGGTTGGCAGAGCTAAACTATCTGGACAGCTCAACTGCATACCACACATGAGAACAGTGACAAAATGGATTTCAGATTTGCTCTTAGATCTGATTTGTTTACCAACTCCACCCATCCGGAACTAACTTATTACAAGATTTCTCGCCACCGTGACAAAGCAGGTAAATAGCTGCGGTGTAATTGATTGCTTTGTCATCAATTTATGTAAGGTGTGTTGGCGAACGCTGCTCTGCGGTGTGGTGCTGCGGAGCTGTGAATCCTCAGGCTGAAAGAAAGGAACAGCTTTCTCACCCTCCCACTCCTCTCACCATTTGCTGCTGACCTCCAGGGTCAACCGAGCCCGAGCCTACATTCCTTTAGCTGCTCTCTCTCCAGGGACGTCTCTTTCTCCACCTCCTCTTACCTCATGTTTGACTTCTTTACTATCTTACCAAACAGCTACAGATCAGTATATACAGTGTTTGGGTTACCGTTGCAGCTGGGCGGCACTTCAACCACAGCAGCCCTGCATGCATGGCACTAATCTCGTCTGTTAACGTCATGTTACCGTAAAGTGGTATCGTGCGGTTGTATCGGAGTAGTTTTAAGAGTACATGATCACAGGATCAGACATGATACCCAATACTGGTATCGGTGCATCCCTAGAGACAACTCACCAGCTACTAATGCCCTACATGTTGTCCTCAGACAGACAGATGAAATCAGACTTTTTCACAATCTAATACCAAACACATTTTGTTACAAATAAGTCTCAACAGAAACAGAAGAAGAAAAGAAATGATCAAATCCAATCCTTTCTGACCGGATTTAAAACATATTCCCAAGGTGGTTTGAAATGCTATTCAAATCCAATATCTGCAAATGCAACACAGCCCGACCGCTCCGATCAGATTTCAAACATTTGCTTTTTCCCTTCACTCCTCCCAGGACGCATATTTGACATAGCAAGAAGAGTAGGTAAAAAGATATGGTTGAGAGTCAAAATGTCAGCCCAGGACCGGCCAACGTGCTATACGTACATGTACACCACCGCGCAGTGTCGTCAACTTAAACCACAAATATTCTGCACCCAAACTTCAAAATGCTTACTTTAAATGAAGTAAGAGATTCTTTACAAGGCATTTATATGTACTGGTACTTTGAGTATTTATTAAAAGTCATTTCACTTCTACTTGGGCCTTTTTTTTTTATCTCAAGTATTGTGCATCGCTACATTTCAAGTTGCATTACAGAGTAAGACCAAAAGTCACATGAAAAAGTCCTTATAAAGCAGAAGAAAGGACAGAAATCAGCAGCTGCAGCAGAGAAGAAGCTGCTGGTGTGTCTGCGGCCAGGGGAGGGCAGTACAAAAAAGTAACAAAATGAAGGATGACGTCATTATAGCTCATGTTTAGGATTTAGATCATTGTTTCTTGGCGCGGACTAAATAACAAACATATTGCATCTATTTACCTTAAGCACTGATTTAATGTAATAACCGGTGAGTAAGTGACCCAAATAAAACACACCTTTTCTTGCTGCGTGAACAAAGGCCTTTCCCATTCCTGAGTTTGTACCTCCTTCATTCCTTTCCTCGATTCCTTTCCTCGACTCCTCTCCTCGCGTATTAGTCCCATTTGATTTATGTAGCCTAACACTATTGCACCCACCACAGTGTCGCATCTGTTAAATACAACAGACGAGTGATGGACGTCTAAAACGCTTCAAAAAATGCTGGCCGTGGTAAAAACCCTGTATGCCCTCAATGTTGTGTCAATGTTCATATTTGATTGAATTTCGATATTTTTCAAAGTATTGTATCGAAGTTTGAAATTCCAGTATCATGACAACACTAGCTGGCGGTGTAGAGATTACCCTTTAGTCAGCATGCACCATTAAAAATGACATATCATAATGAAAGTTAATGACAGAGTGCTGTCTGAACACTGACCACTCAGATCAGGTTTCCTCTTCCTCGTTCCCTGCTCTTTGATCTGTCAAAGCGTTGTGTGAGGTTTCAGAACCCAACTCCTACCTAGACACACAGTATTTTACAAGTATTTTTAGGAAAGGGGGGTTGGGGGGGGTACTGTCCATGCCATCTGCCCCAGCACCGAGGCTCTAATGCTGGGAGGCCCGAGGGAGCCTCTGGGAAAAAACACTGAGCTGGTTTACAGCTAGGAGCCGAGGAGGACGGCCTCTGTATGTACACACACAAACTTATAACAGCTGAATTTACAAGAACACATGATGCATGTGTTTAAAATAAAAACGATGAATCACTGTCAAGAGCATGTGGGTGTTTCGTTGGCACAGCGCATACAGGAAGTCTATTAGAGCTGACACGACAGGATATCTCTAATAAATCCATTCACATTATTACCCATTCAAATGATCACTAAATGTAAACACACTGATTTAGGAGCCACAGAGTTACCATGGCAGCTGCAGTAACTGTCTTTTCATTCTCACATACATCATATTGTTTGCCTGCCAAGTTCTCGCAGCATTACGTAGGATTGATCTGCACAGGAATTGTGTTTGTCGCACTTGAACACATCACAGAGTAGAAACTGATGTCTTTAAAGGAGGGCTGTCAAAGTCACACGATAATAATGCATTGTAGCGGGCTCAGTTTTAAAGTTACAGTGAAGATACTGGTATCATGAAACTAGAAAACCTCAGGAATCCATCGGTACCAACCATATCATACAGTACGAGCTCGTCTTGGAGGTTAAATAACTCCAAACTTACGCTAAATTTTGGCGAGGAAAAACTGTCATGGCCATTTTCAAAGGAGTCCCTTGACCTCTGACCTCAAGATATGTGAATGTAAATGGGTTCTATGGGTACCCACGAGTCTCCCCTTTACAGACATGCCCACTTTATGATAATCACATGCAGTTTGGGGCAAGTCCTAGTCAAGTCAGCACACTGGCACACAGTTGCAGTTTGCCATGTTATGATTTAAGTATATTGTTTTATGCTAAATGCATTACCTGTGAGGGTTTCTGGACAATATCTGTCATTGTTTTGTGTTGTTAATTGATTTACAATTATATATTTACATAAAGGAGAATATCTGCCCCATGTTGATAAGAGTATTAAATACTTGATAAATCTCCTTTTAAGGTACATTTTGAACGGATAAAAAAATGGGTGATTAATCGCGATTAACTATTTTTTTGGATTGACAGCCCTACTTTAAGGTGATACCCAAAGAAAACCTGGTTACAGTAGATGCCGTTGTGTTAGAAGCCCTTTCTGATATAGCACTGGGAGGGGTGACTAACATTAGTAAGGTTCACAGAGCCAGCAAAAAACTAGAAAAACACTCTGAATAGTCTGCCAACATCTATAAAACAATTTCTGAAACATCTTTGAAAAAAAACCATGAGAATAGCCAAATGGATGCCAAAAGCCGATCTGTATTAATATGATATGACCAAGGTCAAGTCTGGGAGTGCCTACGATTCATTTGATTTAATTTCTAAGCGTTTTATTGGACGCCTTATATGATTCAACTCTGTATGTGTCATATAGTGGTGTGAATTAGTTAGCATATGTGGTCAGTATCATTATAAGCACATGCGAGAAAAGGAGGGAGGCTGGTTCATGTGAGCCCACTCACCCTAGGTTGCCAGTTTTCATACTGCTTCTGCAGATTGGCCCCGATGGTCTCCAGGGCTTTCTGTGGACTCATCGAAAGAGGATCTGGCAAGAGAACACACACTGCCGTCACACACATAGAACACAACGATTGTAGCAGAGCAGAACCACACACACTCAATCTGGAGCTGACAAACCAACCGGAATTACATCATTCACCACACACATTTACATTGCTGTCAATCTTATTCAATCAAATGATCCAAACAAGCAGGCTAACATGATTTAACATTTGGACAAAAGACACTTCCATGCCATGATAACAGACGTCAGGTTTAGTTTGATTTCAGCATCAAAGGATTTTTTTCTTGTTAAATAAAAAACAAGGTTTGGAAAAAACCTCAGGTTGAAATATTGATGAGAGTAAATCAATATGGCATGAAGAATAGCAGAATATAGATTGGGGACGGATCAAATTGCGCTCAGCAGGCAGAGAAGAATGTATTGGCAAGTTTGCGGAAGATACTGATATGACATATGCTGGAAATTAAACCACTGCCCTTATGATGAATGAGGCCTTTTTAAAATGCATCATCACAACAAAAGAAACATCAACAAGATGCATTTATGACTTCTGGTTTATTTCATTTCATTATCAAGGAAAATATAACTCACTAGCTATTTGAACTATTTCAACTTCAAATACTAAATAATAACTTTTTATAGAAGAATTATCTAGAATCTGTGCAGATATTTTTCACAGACCGGATATGGACACACGATACAGTCATGTCCTCTAAGTAGCCTTTCATGGTAAAAATACATATTGCAACATAGTGGTGGACAATATGGCCAAAATCTTCTATCACGATATATGAAATTATATATCACAGTAACAGTATATATCAATTCACTAAATGTTTATCTACTGTATGTATTTATTTACAAAGTATTTACACAGTACTGTACTGTACTTTGCTATTGTCATTTATAGTGGTTGTTTGCATAAAAACACAATTCAAATGATTATGATTATTTAAATATTTGCTTTGATTAAAAAAAATCTTGGTAAGTTGTTATGAAGTTGAACAGGTCATAATTCTCTCTATTATTTATTTCATATTGATGTGAAAACATCTTCTTCAAACAACTGGATTTATTCAAGTTTCTCACCAAAAACTTAATTTTACTCGATTGCATTTGAACGCATCATGATAACGTTGTAATTTACCTTCACCCAATAGTAATTTTGCTGAGCAGACGATGAACGCCTCATAATAATAACTGAATGGCACCTCCATTAATGTTAGTAGCTCCATTTTTTAACCAATCAGGACTGTGCTGCCCACCGGCTGCTAACAGCTATCATTACAAACACTCATGCTGCTGATTTCAACACAGATTTATCAGGGAAAAATAGGGTGCGTCCCCTCAGGTTTAGTAGCGCCACGCTGTTGAGCAATTTTTTTCTCTCCGCCGTGGCTCCAGTCCCAATCAAACTGAAACATGATACGGCGTGCGTATGCGTCATTGTGCAGCGTAACTGTCGGAGCATCAATAAGAGGATCGATAGTCACGGAAGCTTGAGATGCCAAGAAAGCAGACAACTACTGTTCTCTATTCCACTAGTAATTTCCCTGCCTGCCAAAATGGCGGGTGTCCTGATGATTTCACCCGCCACTGCCAACAATTTACCCACATTTGGCGGGTAGCGGGTGCTGACCCTGACTATCGATATCTGGACTGAAAAACTTAATTGGTGCATCCCTAAAAATAATGATAATCGCATATAACTTAATCTCATTTGATTATATTCTTCTTTTATTTGTAACTTTGATACAAACAAAAACAATTGCCTTACATGGAAAAACACTTTTAAAATTCTTTAAAAATGGAAGCTTAAAGGTACCTTAGAACAATCATTTCAAGTGTTACAGGTTCAAAGCTTAACAGGTGAAAATACATAACTTCAGACAATGCAATATACAAATAACACATATCTGTATTTTAGAGTAAACCAAAAGAAAAAAATCCTGCAAGTTTTGCTCATCGTTCATTTGAAAAAGCTGACAAAACAAAATGAGCTTTACTGTGTAAATGTCTGGTAATCATGGAACCAGAGTTCTTCTTCATCTTGGGTTGGTTGGGATGCCTCCTCCTGCTCTGTATTTACAAATTCACTCTCCTCAATGTCTGCCCAAATCACGTTACCTTGAGAGGCAGCTGCATCACGCGAGAACTGCTACTGCCAAATCTCTACCAGTGGACACATTTCTACCGTCGCACGATATATACGGTCATATTGCCTAACCCTTTGCAATAGTGAGGTCTGTGCCTACATATGGTGTGATCAGCTTACACCATTTGTCAAACACACCACACAGACCACGGCCAATGACAAGCAGATGTAAGCCCCTCTATTAGCATCAGGGAATGAAATTAGCACCTACTAAATACTGGATAAATGTTGGTGGTGGCAGGTAAAAATTCCAGGTCAACTGACACCATGGCAGATATATTAAGAAATATTATTTGTAAAAAAACAATTCCTAAATCAAAAAAAATAGTTGGGGATTAAGGTTAACGTACACTAACTAGACTGGGGAAAAAAAAGTTAGTAAACTTGTGTTTGGTGGATTATTTCTCTGTTGTCACAATGCTAATTGGCATTGTATTTTAAATGGTTGGAACGCCTGTTTATTTACCTTCACAATGATGTCCAACTTGTAAGGATCATGCATTTGTGGGATGAGCAGCACAGCTGATTATGTGGGTAGCGCCCAAGAAAAATTTGCCAAAATGCTCTGCCAATGGTAAACAGTGTATTCTCCTGTTGGTGTTGACTCTTGTTTTGAGTTGTTTGGTGGATTGGATGATTGAACTCTCTATCAGTAACAAGGAACAAACAAGACATATTGGCTATTTTACACTTTATTCATTTAATACACCGTCAGGAGTAAGGCTGGGGGCGATTCGTCGACGTAGTCGATTACGTAAATACATTGATTTACGTAACGTGCGTCGACACATCGGATGAGGTAATGAAAATGCGCTGCGTCCGGTCCGAGCATGGATTCTGATTCCCCCAGAGAGCAAAGAGCGTCAAAAAAAAACTCTCCCACGTTCATCAAAGGTGTGGGAATACTTCAAACAGAGACCCAACAATGCGGTGCTCTGTAAGTTGTGCAGAATGGAGATGGCGTACTACAGCAGTACAAGTGCAATGCACCATCACCTGACAAGAAGGCATCCCGGAGCGCTGCGTGAAGAAGACAGCAACAAGACACCGCTGTAAGTCCTGTTTACTTTTTCATCACCCAGGCATGACATATTAAGATTGTAAAAGCGCGGACGTGTTTCTGTTAACAGTAGTCATTTAAAGTTTGTTTTTAAAATGTTTCTTCATCACCACCATGTTAAAAGTATTTTATGGACCACTGTTATAGTAACGTAACGTAACGTTACACCACGCGTCATCTAATGTTGTTATTCGGCCTTTTATTTTTTCTGTTTACTTTAACGGCGATGTATGAGTGAGAAAATGGCTTAAAGTAACGTTACATATTGTTCTAGTCTGTGACTGTTAGTCTGTAAATAGTTTCAATTATTTCTCTCTTGCTCCACACTGATGCAAAAGTACATTTCCTAGTGTTTATCTTAACTGCATATTATTACAGTGATTAAATAAATCCATGTCTAAACCATTTTAAGTTTTAAGTTAAGTACTTCAGTAAAAATACTGATGATAATTATTATTATTATTATTATTAGCCTAATGTCATAACACAACAGTGCTGTGGAAATTAGACCTGTTTTAAATGTGCCACTATTATCATTATTCTAATGGCTTTCTGTGTCTCTTTTTCCACAAAAAGAACATTGCACTTTATTCCTTTTACATGAATTTACAATACAAGCTCTTGTTTTAATTTTATTTTGGAGAAGTTTTATGTTGGACTGAAAACAGATTACCAGTAAAGACTGGGATATTTTTTGTTGTGAAATAATGCCATAATAATATTCTTGTTTTATGTATATGTTTATAAGAGAAGATATTTGATTAAAGTATTGAAATAATAATGAGTCAAGTTTTTGATATTTATTTATAAAAAAAAATATTTCTAATAATTGATGAATTAGTCGTTAGATTAATCAACTAATCGAAAAAATAATCGTTAGATTAATCGTTAAAAAAATAATCGTTAGGTGCAGCCCTAGTCAGGAGCCTCAGTAGTGGTGGAAGATCCATACGCAGCCACAACAGCCTGGCACCTTCTCCTCATGCTGGTCACCAACCTTGTCACACGTTGCTGTGGGATGGCGTTCCATTCCTCAACCAGGATTCGTTGCAGGTCAGCCAACGAGGTTGTGTGTTCCCTCAATGATGTCACTGGCAAAACAAGGCTTGTCATCATTGAAGGCCATCTCAATGCAGGGAGATATCGGGATGAGATTCTGCAGCCAGTGGCGATCCCATATCTCCACAATCTGGGACTTAACTTCATCCTCCAAGAAACAACGCGCCCCCCCCCCCACAGAGCCAGGGTTATCACAGACTACCTCCACAATGTGGGAGTAGACAGAATGGAACGGCCTGCCAAGAGTCCACACCTCAACCCAATTCAACACTTGAGGGATCAGCTTGGGCGTGCTGTACGTGTTAGATTGACCAACACAACCACGCTGGCTGACCTGCAACCAATCCTGGTTGAGGAATGGATCGCCATCCCACAGCAACGTGTAACCAGGTTGGTGACCAGCATGAGGAGGAGGTGTCAGGCTGTTGTGGCTGCGTATGGATCTTCCACCGCTACTGAGGCTCCTGACGGTTTATTGAATGAATAAAGTGTAAAATTGCCAATATGTCTCGTTTGTTCCTTGTTACTGATAGAGTTCAATCATCCAATCCACCAAACAACTCAAAACAAGAGTCAGTACCAACAGGAGAATACACTGTTTACCATTGGCAGAGCATTTTGGAATTTTTTTCTTGGGCGCTACCCACATAATCAGCTGTGCTGCTCATCCCACAAATGCATGATCCTTACAAGTTGGACATCATTGTGAAGGTAATTAAACAGGCTTTCCAACAATGTAAAATACAATGACAATTAGCATTGTAACAACAGAGAAATAATCCATCAAACACAAGTTTCCGAACTTCTTTTTCCCAGTTTATATACCGTACACTAACAATGTTCCATACGGATGACATTTTTTCGGCGATCACTGAATAAATACTTCCAGGTCGTGCATAAAATGTACATGTGTCTTCAGTTCGCCCTCTTTCATTCCCAACCAAGCAAGAGACCTCCACGTCATTTGTTCCTGTGTGTGTTTCCAGTAAATTTGTGAGGTGCGCCCACAGCGACTGGAGGGGAAGCTCCATTCCCGACTGCAGCTTGAGAGGGGACATGACTAGTAGGGCTGTGTATTGGCAAGAATCTGGCGATACGATACATATCATAATACAGGGGTTACGATTCAATATACTGCAATACAGTAAGCAAGGTGAAATATTACGATTTTTTTTTTTTTTTTTTAATCTAATTTTAGGAAAACTGTTATAGTATAAATAACACATCACCATATGCATCAAATCTGAGTAAAAGAAAATTACTTTTTTTATGCAAATAGAACAGTGGGATCTGCATTTGCATTTATCACAGTCCCTGTAACACCTAACATCACAGCACTACTTTGAGAGGGCACGTACAATGAGAGGGCGCATCTCTTTGCAAATGAAATAAACTATTGACTGAGGGTTTTGCATGTACTTCATCAATTTTTAATTGATAGTGTTTTTGAGAAGTAAAGTATCACAAAACATAATATCGCGATATTTGATATTTTCTTACACCCCTAATGACTAGAGCAGCAAAAATGTACATTTAGACTTAATTTATTCTTCTCAAAGTACCATAGTCTGTATGAAATGATTATTACGCTATCAGACGTTGTTAAATATATCACCCTCTGTTGAATAAATGCTTTTAAACATCAATGTTGTGCACTGACTACTTGGCACTGCAGCAGCGAGTCTGTCAACACAGACGCTGTTTGCACATAATCGTGTGCGACATCATTTTGATGTTACAGCAGTGTTATTTAATAAAAGGTCAATAAAGTTAACGTTTATTTCAACAATCGATATTTTGACATTTTAAATTTTCATTAATCGCCGTTGAAATCATTTTCTGTGCTCTGTACGGAACACCGTTAAGCTTAATGATCTTCCTACACAGGTGGAGATGTTACTTTCCCCCACTTTTCTCTGTTGGTCAAAAAGACATCAGTCAAAGTGTAGACTGTCTAATGGATAATCCCCCGGAGAATGAGCACACAAACATGCTTGTCTGGCTCTTAACAAAAGAGGAGTGCTGCCTGGCGTGGCGTTGAAGGGCGAAAAGTGTACAGAACATCGTTCTACGTTACGTGATATATTCCATATTTCTACTGTCTGTGTCTGGTACAACTGACTCAATGTTTACAAGTCTAAAGTATTCTACATAGATTTCAGAAGTGGCAGAAAAAAAAAAGTGGGTGGCGGGTAGAAATGTACGGTGAGGGAAAAAAATAAATTCAGACCCTGATTTGCATATAGCTGTTTCATCATGTGTCATACAATTAAACAACATGGTGCATTTAAGGACATCCCCTCTGCTTTTACCCCTTAGTCCCAAACGCCGTCTCAAAAACCAAGTTTGGCAGGTCTGCACAATGTCTGCGTCCTCAGCTGAGAAAGTTTCAGAAACTTTAAGAGCTGTGTTCCCTCTTTAATGTGTTTTCCACACTCCAAACAAGTCAAGCAGTCCCAGGGGAGCTAAACACTGGTTTAGAGGCTCCCATTCAATGGAGATGTTCCTTTTGTTTTTGTTCTGTGTCATGTTGGGTGGTTCTGGTGGGTGGGGGCAGACTGCTTCATCCTTAGTTGACAGAGGCCTTATGAATTGAGCTCCCATGAGAATGAGAGAGAATGTCCCTAATGCCACAAAGTAAAATCTAAATTTTGACTGTCAACTTTAAGTTGACACTATGGCTTACCACTTCTTAATAACCCTTTGAAACGGAGGCTGTTCTGCTCATCCACTGGTACCAACCATGTCATACTAGTTCCATGCAAAGAATATTTTGGTGAGGAAAAACTGGCATGTCCATTTTCAAAGGGGTCCCTTGACCTCTGACCTCCAGATCAGTGAATGTAAATGGGTTCTATGGGTACCTACGAGTCTCCCCTTTACAGACATGCCCACTTTATGATAATCACATGCAGTTTGGGGCAAGTCATAGTCAAGTCAGCACATTGACACACTGACAGCTGTTGTTGCCTGTTGGGCTGCAGTTTGCCATGTTATGATTGGAGCATATTGTTTTATGTTAAATGCAGTACCTGTGAGGGTTTCTGGACAATATCTGTCATTGCTTTGTGTTGTTAATTGATTTCCAATATTAAATATATACATATATTTGCATAAAGCAGCATATTAGCCCACTACCATGTTGATAAGAGTATTAAATATTTGACAAATCTCCCTTTCAGGTACATTTTGAAAAGATAAACAGATTAATTTGCGATTAATCATGATTAAATATTTTGATCGATTGACAGCCCTAGGATATACACTTCATATTTAAGAAGAACCCACTTTATCATATCCCACACTTTGTGTTTCCTTTGAGTGCTTGTCTATGTTGCATTCATGTTGATGGGAGTCTGTGTGGACTCACCTATCCAGCACTCCAGTCGGGCGCAGGGGGAGGTCTTGACCACATCAGGAGGGTCGACTCCCACGTTGAGACACAACACCAGCGCTACACTCACGGTCTTCATCTGCGGGACAAGGCACAGAACACAACATCATCCTCACATCGCTCATCAATGCTCAAATCGAGACTCGTTCTTAATACCACATTAAATCATCCGAGAAACTGGACCATGCACACATGCTTGTATTCAGTAAAGCACATTCTGCTGCTGCTGGCCACTGAAGCTCCGGTGGAGCGGCGAAGGTTAAGTGTCTCGCCCAGGGGACACTCAACAGTAGTTTCTGAGAAAGGACTTATTCTCTTCCCTTACACATTTTCTCAATCTGTTCCAGAGATCCCATTATGTGTAATATTGAGACTGGTGCCACTCCATCAAGGAACCTCACCTGCAGTCTCAAAGGTTTGTCACTGCACAGGTCAGGTTGCAAGCATAAATCTGTGTGATTGTATGAATTTAACACAATAAGATGTAGATTACGGGTGTGACGGTGAGGACATTTCTCTGGTTACTAAACTTGTGACAACATCCTCTAAGCACTTCATGAATATTCGATTTAACCCTTTGATGCATACAATCACGCCAATATAATGATTCTTGTAGTCCCTGCAGCACACTGTATGTCTGCATTAAAACCTTCTTATTTATATTCATTAGTGGTTTCTGTTGAAACAATTTCAATCTTGCATGCAAAAAGGGGGAAATCACAAGTTCAATTTAACAAAACAGTATCCAACAGTATTCACTTTAACCAAATAGTTATCTGGCAATACATGCTTTATATATTTTGATAAATACATAACACACACACACACCGTTTTTAATACGTGTAATAAGTGTAAAGTATCTTATTGTTATGTTTACCAGTGAGCTGTTATAACACTGCTGATAATAAAAAATATTATTTTCCCACTAGTGTAGAAAGACTCACCAGTCGTGAGGTGTAGCCTGCTGTATGGCCAAAGCAGTCTTGTCCACTAACTCAGGCTCACAGCTTTGGTTCTGTTAGCTGGACGTTCATATTTTGGATCAAGTGTCTTAATGAGTCTTTTGAATCGGGGCTTTTCAACTACGCTGACCAGCGTTGTGATGTAGTTTATAGCGGCTGTGATTTCTTTGCATTTTGCACTTTTTTGTCATATGGGATTGCTTTGGAAAGCGTGACCCAGGTTGTATCTGAATTGTCATGACCAGGGATTAACCCATGTTGACTGGTTTGGTTTTAATTGACAGAAGAAGGGTTGAAGAACCCTGGTCCAACCCTGGTAATTGGTGTGAAAGAGGTATTTGAGAATCAAAGTCCTATAGCGTTTACTCTGGGACAGATGGCGCTTGAACTTCACGAGGCCCTGCATGCCCTCTTGGCTCCAATTAGCCGCAGGTCAGCTACATGCTTTCTTGCAGCTCCCTTGTTACAGTTTTGCTGAAATCAGGTCAAATCAAGGAATCTGGAATATAAAAAAAGGCTCCAGGCAACAAATTGAATTGCTATAACAGTAATAAAATATAACTGTTAAGAAAAGCTAAACAGAGAAATGATTCTGCTGAAAGATTCAGGAATAGGTTCATTATTGTAAGAAACACAAGGGCACAAAACAATGCAATGCAACCTAAAATGAGGGGGAAGCCCCACAGACACAATTTGACAACAAGACTAAAGGTCTTTGCACACCAAGTCTGTGTAAAAATACATACAACCTCACGTTGTGTCAATCATGTTCACACACGGACTCCAAAGCTTTCGTCAGTCATTAAAGTTTTGGGAATAGGTACGATTTTCTGCTTTTTTTTTCCGCAACTGTCAAAAGGCAAAAGCGGGTTGTTTGACCACTCAGAGCCACCGACCGTGCAAACGTCGTCATCATCCAGAATGGCATGATTTGCACAAACCCTACAATACAGAATACAGAGATGCGGAATTTAAAGATAGATTGTGGCAGGTGATTGCAGAACCGCTTGGAATCGGGGATGGTTGCAAAACAAAAGATGTAGGAAAGATTAGACAGTAGTGATTGTGCTGAAATATTTCACAGGATAAGTGAAATATAAGAAGGCACGAGAGGCAAAGTCAGGGGATCACCAAAGTTGGTTGGAATCATGCTCTATACATTCATGTCCATACAAATTTCAAAGGCAATCCATCCAATAGTTTTTGAGGTGTGTTGGTGGACCAAGCGACAGACCAACATAGCCATCCCTAGAGCCACGCTGCCAACATGGCTGAAAATTCAAACGGATATATTCTCTGTCCATAAATCAAGGCTGGATGATCTCAATACTGGGTTTCAGAAATGAAAACAACTGTATATGCACTACAGCTGCACATTTAATCAAATGCCTACTGCAATCTTCAAATCGCTGGATGAGGAGAAAATCTAAATTTTTGTTGAAGGTGAAATGTGTGTCAAAATACCATTTTAAATTAAATATTGTCATGCTACACATCATATTCTATAAACTTAACAAAACATCTTTGTTCGGTACAGATCCCCGCAAAAATCCCACCATAATCATTTGAATATGTTTTCAGTGACATGATAATAATGATACCCTATCATACCCTCTAGTATCGCAAATTATATCACAATTGCAAAATCAGCCAAAATAATCGCAATTACATATTTTTTCAAGACCTTGCAGCCCTAATACTGACAGTTTGTACCTTTCACAGGTAATGTCATGTTAGATACTGTCTCTTCGTGTAATGTAGACCTATAGAGCATACATCCAGTGGGTTTCGTGATCCTATGGCTGAGCAATGCCAGGAAGGCTGTTGTTGTGAAGGTAATTAAGGTGCCCTCTGCTTTCCTACCGACAGAGTAAAAGGTCAGTGTGCTAGTGGGACTCGGTAGGACAGGACGAGACATGCACATAGATCTGCACATACACTGCATCGCATCGCGTCATTCGTCATTTTCTCCTGACCTCTTCACCCCTCGCTGCTCTTTTCCCACCTGCATGGTGTACATCATGAACTCATCCTAATAAATGGGAACTGCACAAGTTCTCTGCTTGGGTACACAACTACTGCCCTGGTTACTGTGCAGAAGGAAACTAAGGTGACAGCTCCATCACAGAGCTCACATTGCTTACAGCGGCGCGATATTCCCAAACAACGCTAACAGTCTACTGTCATGCTAGCAGCTCTGTGAGGCTGTACTTAGTGGGCGGACAAAATAGCTCAGACAGCTGATGAAAAGTGATGAAAACGATTTTCAAGCAGTTGTTGATTTGCAATAGCTGTATGTACTTTAACAAAGGCCTGAGAATCCCTGCTTATACATCTGAAGCCAGGTAGATAGGTCAAAGATGTTTTGCCAAAAATAGACCAAGAAGCCAGTGAGAGGCATTTATCGTTGAGGTGGAATAAAGAAACCAATGAGGGCCAACGCAAGTCATGCACCTGCAAAGCAAGTGAACTGGACCAATGAGCAATATAAATATGTCTTATGGCCATATAATCAATTCAACCCTCACATCAAGGCAAAGCAAGAGGATGCCTCAGATACATGTGTCTGCTGCCAACTTCTGGATCTTTAAATCCAATGATTGCTCAAGAGTTGTTTCATGAACACTAGAAAGAGGCTAAAGGCCAACATTGGCCTGCCCAGTCACCACATCTAAAACTCAGCGAGGTTTCATGTGACATACTATAAAGATTTTCACTTCCTTTATCCTAAGAATGATCTAATGTCCTCTGAACCACAGCTCAGGAACTCAGTGACAGAAAATCCAATGTAGACTCAAGTTGTTTGGAAGTCAAAGGGTGGCCCTACTACTTATTAAGCACTTGATAAAATACATATAAGGGCTGGTCAATCCATTAAAGTATTTAATCACGATTAATTCCATTTTTCATTTGTTCTAAATGTACCTTAAAAGGGAAATTTGTCATGTTTTTAAAACTCTTATCAACATGGGAGTGGACAAATATGCTGCTTTATGTAAATATATGTATATATTTATTATTGGAAATCAGTTACCAACTCAAAACAATGACAGATATTGTCCAGAAACCCTCACAGGTACTGCATTTAGCATAACAATATATGCTCAAATCATAACATGGCAAACTGCAGCCCAACAGGCATCAACAGCTCTCAGTGTGTCAGTGTGCTGACTAAAAATCACAATTTCCGTTAATGAAACTAAACTTACATTAATGAAATGCATAAAGAAAGTAGTGGCGTTAAAACACATTTTTGCATTAACACATTGTTATTACGTTAACTTTGACAGCCCTAATTTATTAATTTCTCCATCTCACTTGTTAAAGTTAGATCCAATGACTACACCTTATTGCAAGGAATATGTTCCATCTTAGTTCAAGGCAGACGTGTGAGCTCCTTACACAATACACAAGTGTATCTGCCATTTGAATAAATACGCAATGTGCTTGTAAGTGTGCCTGTTCTCTGTAAGCTCTGTAGGGGCTTCAAAATATCTACTCCAACATCCTGGGAAAAAGACATTTATATCTAAAAGATATACTATAAAGACACAGACTTGAGTGGGAAGAACGAACCAGGGCAGGTTTGCCCTTTAAAATACAACAGCTGAAATGACAGCACACTTTGGAGACGCATTAAACCAAAGACCAGAGGAAAGACGTTACTGTTATGACAGGTAAAATGTCAAAGAAAACTGTTGACTCTCTAGAGGAGATGGTAAGCTATCATATCTTTTTTTTTTTTTTAAGTCAATATTTTTTACTTAAAATACACAAAAGCTACAGAAAGATATCGTGAGACTTGTGACCTGAGGTAGTGAGGAAAAGAGACTACACTCATGGCACCACAGTGGTGTCATGTTGGTGTTGAGCGTGATTACAATTAAGTGGCTCAAGATGGCAGGGCAATTAACATCCCAATATAAACAGCCCTGATGAAATTATTTGTTTCCGTCCGGCATCCAACGAAAGCAATTTAGAATCCATTTGATATTCATTTGCATGAGAATAATGCAGATGGATGAGGGACAGTGTTTTTCTGTTCCAGCTCATCATCGCGGTGCATCGTGGCATTCGAGTGTGACGGCACACAGATGTGGGCCACATTATTCTCATTGATTTATCTGCTTGTTTAACACACACACCAAAAACAGGGAAAACAAAAACAAGTACTTCATTTATCACCAGGTTTGGAAACTGCTGGCTGGCTACGAGGTGGTAAATAACAATGTGCATGGCCTACAGCAATGAATTAGTTCCTACCCTGGGGGAAACTGTCAGACCTTAGACCTTGTTCATATGGCTGTGTGTAGTTCCCATTAAAGTCAAATAAACATTATTGAAAGGAGGCGGCACTGGACTGGTCCATGTAAACTGCTCTTTAAAACCAGGGGTTTTGCTGCATAGAAAATTACGAGGCGGCGGCCGCCATCCATCAAATCCCATCTCCACAGAACTCTGACAGGTGTCTTCATCAAAAACAGTATTTTCTACCAAGCGTTGCACTTAGTGGATTTCTGTCATTTGTAACTGCAATTGCGATATTATGCCGCCTAGAGGGTCTGAGGTCCAATTAAGACAGTCTCATAAAATCCTGGATGGTACCACCAGGAAAAATCCTGTTTAAAGCTTCTATGATGAACTTTCATTTTGTCTATTGTTTTGGGCGGTCCCTGTGGACAAAAGCAGTAGTGATTCCAAGCACCAGAGGCTCTTTGGAAAACCATCCATTTTACAGCAGGGTCTGACAGTCTGCCCCGCGCAGTCTTAATTCTGGTTCTCCCACCAGCAGAGGGGAATCGGACCCAATGACAAGCATTAAGAATAACTATATAGAAATAGCCAATCTTCTCGCTGATGGTCTTGTTTGCTGATGTAGGTCATATAGAGGCATCAGTGTTAAATTGAGACTGTTCCATAACCAGTTAAGAGTTCCTTGTAGTAACTTTAACTGTGAGATCAGCTGGCCAATGTGGCAACTAGGGTTGTCAAAGGTAACGCGTCAACACAAATTTGTTTTAACGCCACTCATTTCTAAACCCATTAACGCAACTGATCATTCAGAGGTTGTAGCTGGCTCACTTTTAAAGCTAGAAAGGAATCCATCGGTACCAACCATGCCATACTAGCTTGTTGTGAAGGAGGTCACATAAATCTCCAAACTTACGCTAAATTTTGGCGAGGAAAAACTTTCATGGCCATTTTCAAAAGGGTCCCTTGACCTCTGACCTCCAGATATGTGAATGTAAATGGGTTCTATGGGTACCCACGAGTCTCCCCTTTACAGACATGCCCTCTTTATGATAATCACATGCAGTTTGGGGCAAGTCATAGTCAAGTCAACACACTGACACACTGACAGCTGTTGTTGCCTGTTGGGCTGCAGTTTGCCATGTTATGATTTGAGCATATTGTTTTATGCCAAATGCAGTACCTGTGAGGGTTTCTGGACAATATCTGTCATTGTTTTGTTAATTGATTTTTAATAATAAATATATACATACATTTGCACAAAGCTGCATATTTGCCCGCACCCATGTTGATAAGAGTATCAAATATTTGACAAATCTCACTTTAAGATACATTTTAAATAGATTAATTTGCGAGTAATCACGATTAACTACGGACAATCATAAGATTAATCCCGATTCAATATTTGAATCAATTAGTTGATAGATTAATCAGCAATGAAATGATCAATTGCAGCCCTAGAAAAGGCCCACAGAGACGATAGGACTGTAATCAAAAGTAAGAGGAATGTTAAAGACAGTGATAAGAAGAGGGAGTAGAAGGAGAGCAAAGCCAGGGTTCCCACTGTGAACAAAGCACCTTTTGACCCCCGTGTCTATTAATCAAATGGGCTGTTAGCATTACTCTGAGAGGAAAGCCTAAACAAAATTTGATTTTAAAACAGCTCTGCTGGATTTCCAATAATCAATTAATCTGTGTGAGGAGAAGAAAGAAGGTAGAGGAGGAGGAGAGCAAAAGGAGAGCATTAGAAGAATGAAGGAGTATGTGCTTTAACAACACTTTGCTCTTTCACACAGTCGGTCCCTTTGCTGTGATAACAAAAAGTAATGGAACTGAAAGAGAGAATGAGACGGACTGGGGACAAGGAGGTAGACATGTATGTATGTGTGCGTGTGCGTGTGCGTGCGTGTGTGTGTGCGTGTGTGTGTGCGTGTGTGCATGTCTTCCTGTTTGAGCCTGTGCATATAATTGGTCGCCATCCTCCACTCATTAATAACTGCACGGGACTCCGGGGGACTTTTCAGACTTTTCCCTCAACGCCCTTTTAAGACTCCCATAGTGCCCCCAGAACCGCTCGCTGCCTCGATCAATAGCCCCTGATTATTCCATTTGTTAGGCCCGCAATAAATGAAGGTTATTAAAATGGTGGAGAGCATCGATTTCCTCTGGGCGTGTCGTAGGTAGCTGGCAGCAACAGGTCAGGTATTGGACGCTCCGGCTGACAGAAACAACCTGAAAGAGTGGTTTTTGCATATCTAAAAAAAAAAATGGTAATTGGAATATTTTGCCAAAGAGGATGAATGCAAGTTCCAGAGTCATCAGCAGGAGTTTAATGAAGGGTTCAGTGTGCTCAACGAGGGTGCTGTAATTTATCGGTACAATGTTAACGTCCTTTTTGTAAAATAATTAGGGAACTGGTCGTCATAACTTTCTTTAGTTGTGAACAAATATGATTAATTAATAAATGAATAAATGTAATTAATAATTCAGATGTACTTCGCTTTGGAAAAAAGCATGTGTAAATAATAATAGTCATTTAACTAGTAATCATAATGGTCCAAAAATTTTTAAATTGCCTAGTTTTAAGTTAAAAACCTTTACATTTTCTTGGAGGAGGATCCAAACACAATATCTCCTACAGTAGTATCTTCACTGCTCCTAAAACCTGAATGAAGCTCACACACCTCAGCTCTGCATACCTGCCTGTCTGTCCGTCTGTCTGCTGTTGATTCCTGGCTCTAGACATCCTATAATATATCATAGAGAGATACTACACATAACACAGGAAAGCTCTTTAGGTATTAACACTATATACAAACACACCACCTTAACCCTATAGTGTTCCAGTGTGAATATTATTGGAGTATTATAGGCCTACTAGAGAAGATCATACTTGCCAACCCTCCCGTTTTTCATCGCTCTCTCTCGGTTTCCTCCCGGGTCACAATTCTCCCGCATTTCTCCCGATTTAAGGCAATTTTTCACACCTTTTTTTCGTTTTCGTTATCTCAACCTTTTTCTGGCACTGTACAGCGTCTGTAAACTCTACTGTTTCCACCCGGACGACAATACAGCTATACCGAATGTCACTTCCCGGTGGATGCTCACGACAACAGTTTGAGCTGCGCTCGCCGCACATCACATCAGTGTGCAGCGCCTGAAGTTGGGCTTTGCTTGATGCAGCGAACAGCCGTCAAAGGGTTCGGAGCGCAGTGGTGCTGTTGTCTCGTTGTGTCTGAAAGGGCCTTCAGTGAGTGAGAGACAGAGAGAGAAATGGAGAGTACGAAATGAAATGAAGAGAAAGAAATACTCTAGCAGGGGCAAAAAATGAATGAATGGAAACTGATGAATATTAGTTTATAGCAGAGATTCACACAAGTTCACGCCAGAGGGGCGAATTATTCAGTTTTCTTTCCTGGGAATTAAAAGTCAAATTAAAAGTAAGCCTTTTTAACATAAAAATGCTGCTACTGTGTACTTATTATTTTGTTATTTTCATTCTTTAAAAGTCACCAGTATGATGGAAACCAAGTCTCTGAAACTCTCACTTTTATGGGGGGGACCCCCAGCCCCCTCGCTTTGGTTTTGAAATCCTCCCTATTTTTTGTATCTATTAGGTCTCAATGATGGCAGTTATTATAATTGGGCTATGCATCTACTACATACTTGATGTAGATGCATGGCCCAAGTATAATAATAGCAATAAATCCACAGCTGATTATGACTGACACAGTATAACATGCTTAAAGAATGAATAAATAAATAGGAATAAGATATCGGTACTGATAACATGTGAATAAAGGGAGTACAGTCACTTATTTTTTTCCACATTAAGCACCGGTCCTTGTAATACACACAATGAATCGTACAAATGGGGACACTTTCAGAAAGTCTGTCCTGTCAAAGGCTTCCATGTGTTGTACAAAAGCGAGAATAAATTGTGTGAAGAATGAAAAAAAAGAGAGCTTAAGAAAGAAGTTCAAACTTTCTCACTTCCGCACTCTCTACCAATCGCTACGTAGAGTGGGTGTGATTGTCACATTATCGGTTTTGAAGTTACAGAAATTGTCAAACAACGCCTCCCACTGACGGAAAGGGAGCTTTGAAAAGTCGACAAGCACTTTGTTTGAAGCATACTGAGGCCATTAGCTGAATAGGTATTTGCAGATGTAAAAGAACAGAAAAAGAAGAAAATTCCGACTGTTGTCACGTTCCCACGAAAAGCACCAATGGATGTGTGTGTGTGTGTGTGTGTGTGTGTGTGTGTGTGTGTGTGTGTGTGTGTGTGTGTGTGTGTGTGTGTGTGTGTCTTAAACATAAGTGTACAAGTAGACACTAAGGCTATACTGTAGATATACTGCACACTTACTGTACTAGTTTAATTCAGTCTGAACAAGCATTTTAACTGGGGATGTCCATAATTAACCATTTAACCGCTAACCGACATTAAGCATTTTAACTGATTAACGCTATCAGTTAAAACAGTTAAAAGAAATGTTAATAATGAACTCAAAAGCTGAGCGGCTCAGAGGAGCGGCTCGTCTCTTTAAGGAGAAAAAGCTGGTCCACCTTAACAGCCCACCTTAAGAGACGGAGACGGATTTGCAGGATACAGGAAGTCGTCTCTGGTCTCTTGCTCGCTTGAGCGGAGCGGAGGAGTTGTAGTTTCGTAGCATTTATTCACCGACAAATAAAGTGTACACACACTGCTACACCTACGTTCACAGCTAGAACGCCACCAACAACCTCACACTCACCACCAACACACACACACGGTCTGTTGGAAACTCGTTAAAGTTACACAGACTACGTGTGCGGCGGAGAGCACGAAGCCTCCGGCAATGCTAGAGCTGCTAACGTAGCACAAATACACACACTGTTTGTTGGACACTCAGTAAAGTTATGCCGGGCAGACAAAGTATCGTTCTGCCGGGCAAACACACAGCTGACAACCTGCTACACTAAACTAAATGTGCGGTGGAGACTTTTACTGGGAAAGTGACTGCATGTCCGTGACACTACACGCAGCATCGTAGCTGCTAAGTTAACACTCGCAGACGGTGAACTGGAGACTCCCGTCAACCAATATCTGTTGTGCTCCTGCAGCTGGCGCGAGGCACAAATCTTGTCGGTTAACGAGTAATAATCGGTTAACGAGGGTCGGTTATCGGTTTAGAAAATGTTTCAAAATGAGCTTCCCTAATTTTAACCTTTATTTATACAAGGAGGGACAACTGCTTCTCAGGCACCACACTACTGCTTTCTCACACATTAAAATTCATAATGATATCACCTCCAAAACCTTTGCAAATGAGCAACACGTTCACTGTGATTGCTCCGTCAGAGATGTTTAAGATGCTTTGAGATGATTGAAGATGATGATGATTTAAGAGCATCTTAAACATCTTCCCTGTGCTCGCGGCAACTTTTCTCATCGAATCTAAAAACGAAGCCTGGTGGAAAGAAATCAAGTGATGGATTAAAGGTGACAAACTTACTGTATGTGCTAGTTCTGTTCACCTTGGCCATGAAGAAATAGAACTGTATTTAAAAAAAAGCTCCAAAAAAGGCCTCAACTAGGACAATGTCTAAAATGAAAATGTACAATAAAAGCATCAGAGTGTGATACAAGTGGTTTGACACTTTCTACGAGCCAGAGAGTAGACACTGTTCACTCACCAAAGTCTCCACATCCATCTCTACTAGAGGACACAGAGTGCTACTGAACATTAATCTTCATTCTCAATAAAAAAACATCCGCATTATCCTTCCCCTAATTACGCTGATACAAAGAGGGAATGAGAGATGATACAAACTCAGCCATTTCCATGCAACTAATGGCCTCTAAAAAAAAACACGTTCTTTACTCGGATACATGACATTCTTAAACATCCAGAAATCCCACATGAGTACAAAAATATGTTAAAAGCACATTAACACATTGAGCCTCCCATTTGCACACAGGTCAAGGCCAGACTTCCGCAAGGTGAGAGCTTGCTAACCGGTGGTCTGTAAACTGGAGCTTTTGGTTTAAAGGAGCCGTGTGTAGCATCTGGTGACATCTAGTGGTGAGGTTCAGATTGTAACCAGCTGATTCTCCCATGTACCCAGCGTGTAGAAGAACTACGGTGACCGCCGTGAAAACATGAAAACATGAATGGCCCTCTTTAGAGCCAGTGTTTGGTTTGTCCGTTCTGGGCTACTGTAGAAACATGGCTGCAGGCTCCGTGGAAAGGAACTCGAGCCTCCAGGAAGAGCGCCAGGCTTTGATGCCGATTTTTGTAGTGGCCAAACAGCGGTACTACAACTTATGTGACCGTCACGTGATGCATTGGGCCCAAAATGACTTTTTCCCATAGACTCTGGGAAAGAGATGTCTGTAACTCAGCGGATAATTTTTTTGGAGTTAAAATCAAATTACCAGTACGAACACTTGAATAATCCTTATTTAAATCATTAGGTCCTAAAAGTTGTAAAAATGCACTAATAGCTGAATCCAGAGTTATTTCCCTTCCTCTGTTCATGTGAATGAGACCCAGACCGAGCCTGGACTGAGGGCTGGGAGGTGGAGGTGGAGTTAAATGAAACGCTACTGCTCCTGCTCCATGGGCCCGATAGATACAGAAGATCGCCGGATGAGCCAGGTACTTTATCACTCAACAGTCGAGCCATTTTGGCTTCATGCACCACTGAGATACTCTCATAGGAGTGAACGGGAGCCTCCGACGCTGTAAACAGATCTCTTTATACATCCATGGCGGAACCGCTCCCTATGTAGATATAAATGGCTCATTATAAGGTAACGAAAACAACGATTCTTATTTTCAGGTGATTATACACTAAAGAAAACATACTTAATAATTAGGGGTGTCACGATTTAGATTTTAAATCGTGACACCCCTATTAATAATATTATATTCCATTTCTGCCAATCCATCCGCTTAATGCTACACATTGTTGCTTTAAACAAACACATTTTGTTTTCATGCCTCTGTGGCTGAAAGTCTATATTCTGCCTGATGAACTGTGTACATTGATTGAATTCAACTAATGATGCAGACAATAAAGCTGCACAGACCGCCTGTCTCATTTCCACATTATTACAATGGGCTTGGATATTGATGAGTTATTGATTTAATTATTCCTAAGTCGAAAATCCCGGCAGGCAACGCATGTGTGCAATTTACAGGTCATCTGGCTACCATCGCCAGCCACAGTGGTCTGCTCCGACTCCAATAATATATAGTATGATGTCCACCTGATAATAAACAATAAGTCAAGTTACATTCAATATTTGAATAGAGTTAAAATCCCAGCTGTCCTCGTAACAATAAAAGACCAAAGCTAGACTGCCTTTGAGCCATTTGTAAATCCAAAAGGAAGTTCACATAAATGGCAAATGACCGGATATGTACAATTTTAAAATCTCAGGAAAGAACATTGTTCTACAAACACCCACAGGCCATTTTCACACAGCTACAAGCTGCTTTAACTATTCAACATTCTGCTGTAACTAAGTGTTTCAACAACAATGTGCTGTCACTGTGTTAATTACAACAGTGCTGTGGGCATCGGGGAAGATAAAAGCAACAACTAGGCCACTGATGAGAAACAACATATTGTGACATAGTTTAAGTGAAGCTTTGTTGTGTGTCTGATAGAGAAAAAAGGAACACTCCACTGCCAGTAAGAACGTATATAAATAGACTAGGGCTGTCAAAGTTAACGCCATAATAACGTGTGAAACGCAAATTCGTTTCAACGCCACTAAATTCTTTAACGCAACTTGCAATTTTTAGGTTGTAGCGAGCTCAGTTTTAAAGTAAGATTGAACATACTGGCATCAAAGAAAACCTAAGGATTCCATTGGAAATAACCATGTCAAGAGGTTAAATAACGCTCCAAAGTTACGCTTAATTTTGGCGAGGAAAAACTATCATGTCCATTTTCAAAGGGGTCCCTTGACCTCTGACCTCCAGATCAGTGAATGTAAATGGGTTCTATGGGTACCCACGAGTCTCCCCTTTACAGACATGCCCACTTTATGATAATCACATGCAGTTTGGGGCAAGTCATAGTCAAGTCAGCACACTGACACACTGACAGCTGTTGTTGCCTGTTGGGCTGCAGTTTGCCATGTTATGATGTGAGCATATTGTTTTATGCTAAATGCAGTACCTGTGAGGACAATAATTGTCAGTGTTTTGTGTTAATTGATTTCCAATAATAAATATATACAAACATTTACATAAAGCAGCATATTTGCCCACTTCCATGTTGATAAGTAGGGATGGGACAATTCATCTCCCGATCGATACTATCAAGATACTTGGGTGCCGATTGGATATGTATTGCGATTCAATATTGTGATTTATTGCTTTTTTTGTTAACTTTTTTAACACCATGGGAAAAAGTTGAATTATACACTTCTAGGGGCTTTTACTTTGGAAAATATGTAAATTAATACCGTAAAAATGTTGGATTTTCAGCATGTATGTAGTCAGAGATGTCCTGAAGTCAAATATATCAGTCATTGTCAGGCATTATTTATTAAAAGACATTTCCCTCACAATGTCAATCCAATCCAATCAATCTTATTTCCATAGATGTATTTTGTATATACAGTTCTCTTTGTTAACACCTTATTTTGAAAACCGGACATAGTCCCACATGTCTACTTCCTCTAACTTCTCCAAGGTGGTCTCTAGCTCTCCCGTCAGCTCCGTTCGCTTTATCCATCCATGGTCAGCTCCATCGGGGCCGTTTGAATGCAGAGAACATAAATGTCAGTATATGGGTGCTCTACAGTTGTAGCGTCGGCTGGTTTCACCATGGAGATGAGAGCGACGACTGGCTTGACCGCATGTTACCGCAATACGATAACGTTTCCTGTCCATGACAGAGTTAGGAAACACGGCTACTGTTGCCCACGGCTTAGCCCAGCACGAGTGAAATTGAATGTTGTCCACTCAGTCCGGCTTCAGAACATCTTATATCATATCCAATTAAAGAAAAAAGCTATACATGAATTGAGAAAGATTTAAAAACAATTATCATTATTTATTTTTATTATCAGAATGTTTCTAGTGTCTATATGTTTTAGCTTATTTAGACTATCTGAGATACGTATTTTTATTGGCAATTTCTTTGTAAGATAAGCTTTCATTTGCCACAGTGGTTTTATCTGCATGCTCTTTGTTTTGAGAGGAGAGGACTCTTAATTAAAGGCAGGAGCACTGGAGAGGTGAGTGACCCTACACCATGTATGTCAGTATACTGTCTGTTAAGACTAATTACATCAAACATGCTAAAAAACAGGGTGTTTAAAACCTCTTCACTGGTAGTGTTAGTTAGACAAACCTCCCGCTGCCACTCAGATCAGACTGTACTGTACGTCCTTCTGCCTGTTGCTCATGCTCACATGTTTATTCTATTCTCTGAGCATCCTCCCCTGTCCTATAACACATCACCCTGTCTCCAAAAAATAGCAACAAGGGAATATTCCTTTCCATTTGCTATTGGCAAGTAAAATCAATTCTGATCCACCTTCACGCTCAACAAGCTGAACAGCTCCCATAGTCCTAAAAACAAGCCTGGATGACGTCCTTTCTATGTCTGGCAGGATATCGGGCCGGGACAAATGGGTCATTGGAGGGAGACAGGACACTGGCAGGGTTTATGAAGAGACTACAGAGTTAGAAATAAAGAGTTTGCGTCAAGCCACTCTGACGTCATACAGCAGGTCCAACAGCTCCACAGGGGAATGTGACGGATAATAGGTAGGGAGAGAAAAGTTCATGTGCATGCAAGGTAGGTCAACATCCAGCTTTGAGGCAGATCTGTTATTCTAAATAATGATTAAACTAGGGCTGTCAAAGTTAATGCCATAACGCGTTAACGCAAATCTGTTTTAAAGCTACTAATTTCTTCAGCGCATTAACACAACTTGCGATTTTTAGTTTGTAGTTTTAAAGCTACAGTAATGATACTGGTATCAAAAGCTAATGAATCCATCGGTACCAACCATGTCATACTAGCTTGTTGTGAAGGAGGCCTAATAACGCTCCAAACTTGTGCCAAATTTTGGTGAGGAAAAACTGTCACGGCCATTTTCAAAGGGGTCCCTTGACCTTTGACCTCCAGATATGTGAATGTAAATGGGTTCTATGGGTACCCACGAGTCTCCCCTTTACAGACATGCCCACTTTATGATAATCACATGCAGTTTGGGGCAAGTCATAGTCAAGTCAGCACACTGACACACTGACAGCTGTTGTTGCCTGTTGGGCTGCAGTTTGCCATGTTATGATTTGAGCATATTGTTTTATGCTAAATGCAGTACCTGTGAGGGTTTCTGGACAATATCTGTCATTGTTTTGTGTTGTTAACTGATCAGAGGCCTGTACTACGAAGAGAGTTCAACATACCCAGGTATCTTCTCGTTATCTGGTTTAACTAACCCTAACAACCGAGATCCCGCTAAACGGTCCTACGACGCTGGTTATCAACTCGGTAAATCAACCTAGGGTTTCTCCGTCTGGCTGTGAGCGCGTTCACATGAACGGGGCGGGGTTTGCAGCATCTGACCAATCACAGCCATGGACAAGTCCACAGATTTGCAGACAGACAGGCAGAGCAGCAGATTTTGCAAAAGAAGAATAAACTATATTAGACAAATACGAAGAAGTTAAACACTTAATCAGACTAAAAGTAACACAGCTGAAGCTGCCAAATGCAGGAAGAACAGCTGGCAAAAGAAAAAAACTCCCGATATATGAACGCGTAAATTAACAGATTTATTAATTTAACAGAACACTCAAAAGTCAGATATAGTCGTCTAGATTTAAATAGGTATAAGAAATATTATGGATGGATGGGTTACACCTCATGATGCCCATTATGAAGCATAAGGCGTGTATGACTATTTCAACCTTCTTTCAGGTGCGTCCCTGCCTCCGGCGGTGTGAAACGGACTTGTGAACAAGTAAAAAAATAAATATTAAAACATAATTCAAAGCGGTAAACACCCACAGCACACAGCCAGCTGCCCTTCCTGCATCTGTCAGTTTAAACTGTGATGTTTTTAGTCTGATTATGACGGTAACTTCTTCATATTTGTGTAATATTATCATACGATCACCGCACAGAGCTTTGATTGGTCAGTAGGCGGGGATTTTATATGAGTTGATCTCTTAACTGGAACATAACCTGCTCCGGAGCAGGTTAGCTGTTCAGCATCAGTTACCATGGTGATCTACCCCGGTAAGAAGTGATCCACCTTCGTAGGATGGAAAACCCTGAAGGATTAACCCTGAAGTTACCTCGCTAACACCAAATCCTGCTTCGTAGTATAGGCCTCTGTTGTTTTGCATGCTAGCTCACTGTGGTGGCTTACTGGGACACTTGAATAGAACTTTGTCATCATTAATGTTATTAGTAATACTCTTGGAATGACAAAGCAAAATGTCTGCTATGAAAAATGTCTACTTTTGCCCATTTTAGACGTTTTCTATAAAAGTCGACACGAGTTATTCATTTTATCATTAATTAAAATTAAAAACAAAAAGCACGCTTTGTTGCCACCGACGTCAACATAAAGAAACACAGGTTGATTTTTCCTATTCCAACTTTTGACTTTGTTGCAACCTACAATGTCAGTTGATGTTTGTGAGCTACTGCACTGAAAACCAGTGGACCACCTGTGGATCAATAATGGTCAGAGCCTGTGCGGCAACCATTATCTTATCAGGTCGAGGTTCATGTTGGTTTACTATCAACATACAGGCATCGTGTTCTACGTTCACTGTGAGTTTGAAAATGACAATAAGCCTAAAATCAAGAGATTACCTCCGATCTGTTGACCGAATGTGTCATTTTTTAGTTTCTTGATGGGAACCAAATGAAAACCATGCCAGATCAATGCAAACCTAATCCCACTCATTCACTCCCTGTCAAGCTGACCACTTTCATTTCACGCTGCCGGTTTGACAGCTCAATAAAGGAAACATAATAATTAGAGATCTTAATTTATTTTACTGCCAGAAACAATACTCCATGAACTCTTGACAGACTTTTACTCCTTAAAGGAGCCGCTTGTCATCTGAAGGTAGCCCTGACCTTCCTGTACAACACTGATAGCTATTCATGCAGTTTATCGGAAAACTGCTATCATGATTCGACTTGGCAGGTGCAGCAAGGGTACACACAATCCTGCTGCACTCAGAGTGGGACAAACAAACAGCGTACTTTTCTCACTCAAGGTTAGAACAACAATTAATAACCCACAGGTAACTCTTTTCAACAGGGTAAAACATCATGGCACACAACAATCTGTGACACATAAACAATTTGTAATACTAATAATTGTGCATAAGTTCATGCTGGTTTTACAGCTGCTAGCTAGCCAGGTAGCATAAGGGTCTGTTACCAGCTGGGAGAGGCTCCGTCGCTGCTGAAAGATGGAGGACGAAGACATGCACCAGAGGAACTTGTGCCCAAGAGGGGAGCTGTCTGCTTTCTGGAAGTTTTTTGGTTTTAAAAAGGAGCATATCTATTCCCTCCGCAATACATTGTTTTACTATGTTGCAATTTGCACAATAAAAAGTTGTTTACATTCTGCAACTGTGTCATGCATTCTGATTCCTTCATAGATTGTATAATGTTGTGTAGGGATGCTCATTTTGAAAAATGTTCTTAACCAATAACCGACCCTCATTAACCCATTATTAACCGTTAACAGACAAGATTTGTGCCTCGCATGCAGCGGTGTACCAGCTGCAGGAGCACAACAGATATTGGTTGACGGGAGTCTCGAGTTCACCGTCTGGGAGCGTTAACTTAGCAGATGTGCAGCCACTTTCCCAGTAAAAGTCTCCACCGCACATTTAGTTTAGTTTAGCAGGTTGTCAGCTGTGTGTCTGCCCGGAGGAACAATACTTTGTCTGCCCGGCGTAACTTTAGCAAGTGTCCAACAAACAGTGTGTGTATTTGTGCTCCGTTAGCAGCTCTAGCATTGCCGGAGGCTTCGTGCTCTCCGCCGCACACGTTTTGTAACTTTAGCGAGTTTCGAGTGTGAGGTTGTTAGTGGCGTTCTAGTTGTGAACATAGGCGTAGCAGTGTGTGTTCAGTTTATTTGTCGGTGAATAAATGCTACGAAACTACAACTCCTCCGCTCCGCTCAAGCGAGCCAGAGACCGGAACCGACTTCCTGTATCCTGCAACTCCGGCTCCGCCTCTTAAGGTGGGCTGTTAAGGTGGACCAGCTTTTTCTCCTTAAAGAAACGAGCCGCTCCTCTGAGCCGCTCAGCTTTTGAATTGATTATTAACATTTCTTTTAACCGTTTTAACCGATAGTGTTAATCGGTTAAAATGCTTAATGTCAGTTAACGGTTAAACGGTTAATTATTGACATCCCTAATGTTGTGGGAAAAAGCAAACCCAATAGTAATCAAAGCCTTCAGTATATACATGATGACATTAACATGTTTTAATATTCTATATACTGCTGACAGTAGAAAAAGCCACTAAAGGCCCAGTCATACAAAAATAATAATACCGTGATACAGATTTTTAGTCATACTGCCCAGCACTACAATGGGCCTTGGAATTGTACAGCTTCCCTCTCTCCTCCGGTGTTCATTCAGAGACAACTCGAAGTGAGTGAGTGAGTGAGTGAGTGAGTGAGTGGGAAACCAGAGGGCTTGCTCTTGTACACTCACAGTGCAAGACATAATTTACAGGCCGCTCATAAGCCTCGCGCTGCACGCTTCTCTCACCAGGATTAGCTGTTCGCATACCAACTCGCTCTATATCCTAACTGCGAAAGACGCCGTGCTCATCGCCTTAAATCATCCAAAGCAGTTATGTGATCATCACCCATGAGCAAAGAAAATGTACGAAGTTGCAGAGTAACATTCTGGGCCCTATTTCTGTGGCGACGCAACAACCAGTGCAAACCAGCGCTCCAACCGTTTTCGTATTTTCTTGACCTTGAAATTCGCTTCTGCCCGTCTGTGTGGTGATGTTGCGCGGTGCACAGGTGGGAGGTCCATTCAAATGAGGTGGCGAAAAGCAAGTTGTTGGTATATCAGTGGAAAATGGGTCTTGGGTGCTGACAACAGACGTCTCAGAACCATGTGTGTTTCTGGAGCAACATCAATCTGCTGCCAACCTGATGATTTAGTCTACAAATGTGAATATGAGTAAGGCTGTGTGTTGGCAATAATCTGGTGATACGATGCGTATCATGATACAGGGGCAACCATTCATTATATTGCGATATATTGCGATACAGTAAGCAAAGCGATTTTTTAAAATCAAATTTGAGGAAAACTGTCATTATATAAAGAACACAGTCGTTATGTGGGAGACATCAGATTATTGGAGCTCATTTATCCTGTGTGTCGAAGCCTCTTTTCCAACGTAAAACAAAACATTCGGAGGTTCAAGTTTCATTCTTGAAATACGTTATGAAACACAAATGCTGCTGTATCACATTTGAAGATATATTACCCTTTACAAACTGAAATACAGGAGAATTGTGACTGAAAAAGTGTCAGATTGTTGCGATCATACAAACAGCTTCACCATACAATTGTTTTCATTATTTGGTTCTATCCATAGACTGTATATGGATATGTATACTGTATATGTATAAGAAGACGTAGTCACCCATTGGTTTGTATACTGCTAGAAGTGACACAAGAGGGTGAAGCTAAGTACAACCGAACACTGAATACGATATTTTTAGAAAACAAATCTTGCCAGTAAACAGTTAATAATCGGTTAACGAGGGTCGGTTATCGGTTAAGAACATTTTTCAAAATGAGCATCCCTAATTTGTGTTTAAATAATAATGTAACAACAGACCAACGTAACGTAACTGGTAACCCTAACAACCGTAACAAAACCACTATAGTTAGGTTTAGGAAAGAACTACATAGTTGGGCTTAAAACTGCTACAGTTGTAAAGTGAAAATGACCCTGAACGTTGTGAACAGGACACCAACAAACAGCTGACTGTAATGTGACGCACAGGATGCAAACAGCAGCCTCCTGGATGAAAGCCCTGTGTGACCCATCCACCTCCCGCCCGTCCGATGTGTCTCTTTTCACTCTTTAAACCACGTCACTTGCTCTGACTGAATGCAAAAACGTTGTCATTCAACGTATCCCTGGTTTGCAGAAACGTCCAATGCCAACATTTATTCTAGCGACTAGGCTGAAACATGTTCTAATAGAAACCCAAAATACAAGTACGATCCTGAAAATAAACATATGTCCCCTTTAAATCACCAAACCCTACGACCTATATTCCACTTCACCCAGACCTTTTGCACCTTGAGCTGCTGCACATGCATGAACCAAAATAGCAGGTGAGCTAGGGAGACGCTCATACGCGACTGTGTGATTAAAATACAGCCCTCTGTATGCCGTGAGATTATGTTTTTAATCGAGGACGCTCTAGTATCAGGACTCCATTAACCTTTTGTCATAGAAAATATGACAACACAACTGAATGCTGAACTACTCACAAGAATCACCCTGAATTTTCTTACTTTGCACTAAAAGAAAACAACAACAACAACAACAACAAGCTAGTTCTGTATCCATGGCCAGTCATACTATTATCATCCAGCAAAAGATAACTTTTGAAAATATTGTTTTCAAATCTGTCATTTTGCAATTACTGCCTTCTTAAAAGATGGATTTAACCCCAAGCCAGAGTTACATTCAAAGCCAAATTCTTCCTTCATAAAATGCAAAAAGCTCTCTTTAGTCACAGCTCTCAGAGCACAGAAATGTGAGGACACATTCTTCTTACAAGTGTACAAATGAGGGTCTATGGCCTGAAAATGCTCTGAGCAATGAAAAATTTTACAAAATTGATTTAGCATGACTTTCTGATAGAAATGCCCATTTCAGCCAGCTCCTATTACCTCTTTTAAATCAATACCAGAGTCACATTTAATGATGCCGTCTTATTAAACATTTCCCTGAAGCTTGAGGCTGGCGGGCACTGCGGTGTAATTCCACTGATGTCCTAACTGCAGCGAGGTGTTCAATTTTCATTTGGGTGGATTTCTACAATAGGTGTAGAGTTTGTGAGGGTTATGTATGACAATGTAGCATTTGCCATCATTATAATGGCTCTGTAGCCATGAGGCAATGAAAGAATGGTTGGTAGAACTGCAGTGGATCAAACGGCAGCTTTATGAGAGCTGAAACACACTGTGGCCATTCATGAGGCAAAGCTTTGAGGTTCCCCTGTCAGAGCGTAGCATGGGTAGCCCCCAGCAGAATGAAATGAATTGGCACGATAATAAAAATGAGGGGAGCCAGTGATTTGCCGCTGTGTCCTGGCTGTTTAAAGACTGATGTCCCCTCGAAGCACAGCGTGTAGTATTGATGCATTTAATGGATTGAAATTTTGAGAAGTGGCTTTGTGGGTGGCCAATTAAACAATCTTGAATCACTTAATTATAATCAACTGTCCCAGATTACCTGTTCCACTAGTTCCACTAGGGATGTCCATAATTAACCGTTTAACCGCTAACCGACATAAAGCAATTTAACAGATTAACGCTATCGGTTAAAAGAAATGTTAATAATGAACTCAAAAGCTGAGCGGCTCAGAGGAGCGGCTCGTCTCTTTAAGGAGAAAAGCTGGTCCACCTTAACAGCCCACCTTAAGAGACGGAGCCGGAGTTGCAAGATACAGGAAGTCAGCTCTGGTCTCTGGCTCGCTTGAGCGGAGCGGAGGAGTTGTAGTTTGGTAGCATTTATTCACCGACAAATAAGCTGTACACACACTGCTACACCTACGTTCACAGCTAGAACGCCACAAAGAACCGCCAACACACACACATGGTCTGTTGGAAACTCGCTAAAGTTACACAGACTACGTGTGCGGCGGCGAGCACGAAGCCTCCGGCAATGCTAGAGCTGCTAACGTAGCACAAATACACACACTGTTTGTTGGTCACTCACTAAAGTTCCACCGGGCAGACACACAGCTGACAACCTGCTAAACTAAACTAAATGTGTGGTGGAGACTTTTACTGGGAAAGTGGCTGCATGTCCGCGACACTACACGCAGCATCATAGCTGCTAAGTTAACGCTCCCGGACGGTGAACTGGAGACTCCCGTCAATCAATATCTGTTGTGCTCCTGCAGCTGGTACGAGGCACTAATCTTGTCGGTTAACGGTTAGTAAATCGGTTAACGAGGGTCGGTTATCGGTTAAGAATATTTTTCAAAATGAGCATCCCTGAGTTCCACCTATGAAAATTAACATGGTCCCCTCAGAGACATTTGAAAATATAAATGCAACTATTACACAAGTCTGCATGAGTTTATTCCCTCAACAAGTCTGCGTGCAGTCTGTTGACAGAGCTACAGGAGAAAGAGCCTCTACGAACTCAACCAACAGCTCAGCACAGGGAGCATCCTTAACCTGCTGAAGTAATCCAGACATAGATGAAAAAAGAAATGTTACCCTGTCCTTCATCCTCCAGCTCTGCGCTAAAGCCTTGGAGCCCTCAATCTTCTCCGAGTGCCGTTTCTTCATGAAGGCCAGGGGAAGCTTCCAGTCATTCATGTCGGCCTCCTCTTCCTCCGCGAGGCCCACGGCCGGCGAATGAAGCAAATCCGAGTCCATTTTCATCAGGGCCCTGTAGGGGAGAGCTCTGGTTAGTAACACACATTTGATGAATTTCTGTCGCTTAATGCTGTGCAGTTGTGGTGGGAAACTAACAAACATCAAGATCATTTTAACTGCAGCTGGCACTCTACTCTCACGACAGTGAAAATGGCTAACATATTAGTCACTTACCACTTAACATAACCCTTAAAATAAAACATTTCAGAAAAGCAACATCTCTTGGATCTCTTGTCACCTGAGAAGCATGTTTATGCTAAAACCAAACCATCAGGCAAGAGGAAGACATTGCGTAATATTGGCAGACCCAAAGAGTCTGTTTAGCCACGCTACAGGGACCCACTGACAAGAGACACAAATACAGTCACTTAAATGAAGTGGTGGGTCAAACTTAAAATGTTAGAGAGTAAAAACACAACATGAGGGCTGGGTATCACATCTCAATACTTTTTTGGTACCAACCAAAATCTCTGAAATGAAATAAAACAATATCAAGAACCTACAGTACCTGGTCAGGTTACTGTGGTAGTCTTGTTTAATTTTTCTTTAATCCGATAGTTCCCAATTTAAATCAACATTTTGCCAATAGGCTAGTTTATGTGGGCAACGTTCTGCTTGTGTCTAGACGACGTATAGCATTTCACAAATTAGGCTTCTTGTCTTAAAGGGACTAGATGTAACTTTTTAAACGTAGAAATATTTTTTTATTGACAACGTTTGAACAGGTTGTAACCTAACCTAAAAAATTAGACCTTCTGCAACTTTCTGGGTTTCCTCCATCAGCCTGTAGACTTCTTTTAATGTGAAGAACCCGAAAATGCATCGGATGTGACGTCATGCACACTCGCGAATGCCTTTGCCGTAGCTAAGGTTTGGTTAGAAATGGAGTTCGCTAACCGCTAACAAACTACCAACCCCATCACAACTCAGACTCCAACACAAACTCCACGGAAGCACAAAAAAAACAAAGATATATCTAGTGAAGCCCGTCTTGAAAACAGGAATGTGACCAACGTCGGAGGAGAACTAGTGTTGTGGGAGTGTGTGTGTGCTTGTGGGAAGTGAGTGGTGAAGTAAGAGAAAGAGAGAGCGGCAGCGAGTGTGTGAGAAAACGAGCGAGCAGTGGAGCAGAAGAGTTAGTTTAGTTTTGAGAATATCAAGTGAATGTACATAGTAATTTGAAGTTTGTGCAGAAATGTGTCTTGTCTCCCTGCTGACGGCGGTTGACTCCGGCCCAGGAGACCAAAACTATGGTGTCTCCCCTCTTCCTTCTGACCACGGTCGGGAGGCTGAAGCAGGAAAAGTTAACACTAGGATCAACATCGACCGGGCCTTTGATTCATGGAGGGACCTTTGTTTGGTAAACTAACATTACTGCCAAGCAGGAGAAATATAGAGTGATTGTGGTTTTAGCTGCGAATGTTGCTAACGTTAATCAACATGATGCCTGTCGATCACGTTCAGTCTTCTGTGTCGCCTCACTGTTTTGACCGATGCTCGCTCTCATCTACGTAGTGCGAGCACAACTGTGAGCAACAGGACACTGACTGTCGTTGACTTAACTGCCACAGGTGTCACTGTTAACAAGCAATTTCTGATTAATCGAGTCCCTTTAATGAAAAAAATAATTTATCATTAAAATGTAGGTATCGCATTGGCACGTAACTTCTATCCCAACTTTTTGTGCAGTCGTGATGTTTCAAGCTGCTGAAGAAAATCGCTTGAGTGCAGTTCAGATGTTTGCTATGGTGGTGTGAGTTTAATGAAGCATGCCGGCCGGCACACTGGTGAACTTACAGACACAGAGCAGTAAACCTAAGCAGTGATTAGGCAGTATGTAAATAGCAGTGATCAAATGATCAGATCAGAATGTAATTACAAATGGAAACAACAGGGAAGGAAGAGGGGGGGGGGGGAATTTGCATTCTGACCTGCAGGAAGGACACACAGTTGGCATATGACAAGATCAAGGGGTCGAGAAAGTAGGGGAAGCTGCTCCCTGACGTGACTAGATTGGCAATCTGTACTGCCCAAATGTGTAATTCTTCATCAAAGCATACAACTGTGAACTTTGAAATCCTTCCACCTAATAACGTGTACAGATAACGTAATTGCAGTGATGTGCTTACTTAGCAGCTGTAAGAATAAAAAGATGCCAGTCGGCAAGTTGGTGTCGAATTCAATACATTTTTGACACCGATACTGAAATTTGAAAAACCACACTGGCTGTGGAGTTTTCCCGTTCATGACCTTAAGCCAAAAGAGTTGCCTCAGTTCATATGATGATGGTTATGAGTCGTGTTTAATGCACTGCTGTGATCTCCTGCTTGAATGAAAATCACAACAACTGAAACCAAACACACATCTGGAGCGGCCGCACTCTGAATTCATTGAATGAGCCCTCACGTGCAATATGATGACTGTTTTTCGAGGGCAAACCTACTGGATCTTGTGCAATAATTGCAGGTCTTCTAGTGCAATAATTGCATTCATACTTGTGCTATATTTACATTAATTCTACATGTAATCTGGTGCAGTAATTACTTGCATACTAGATATTACATTTATTCTAGTGCAATAACTAGCTGGATTCTGGTGCAATAATTACATTTATTCTAGTGCTCATAGTTTCGCTGTATTCTGTACAATAACACTGAAGGCTTCCCGTTTCCACTGCTGCAGTGTATCCAGGTTACCATCCCACTGTCTACTACTGGCACAGAGAGAGGAGCACCTGGATGATGTCATGATGGGGCTCAAGCTAGCCACGTGAACGCTGCTCGAGCCACTGATGAGGGGCTAGTTGGGCTATGTGTTGATGTTGATACACGTTAACACGGCCCGGCTCGGCCCGGCTGGGTTTAGCTTCACTTCACAGCTAGCGAGCAGCCGGCGGGACAGTTAGCAGATACACCGGCCAGCTAGCTCAGTGCTAGCTCAGTGCTAGCTAAAGCTGGCTCTGCCTCCCAGTCAGCTGTCAGCTGTCAGCCTGCAGGAGGGACTAGAACTATTTAAAGAGAACCAACACGAGCAGGGAGATGAGTGAAAGAGAGCAGATGAGCAGACATGGCGCTAGTGGTGGCAGAGAAGAGCAGATGATCAGACCTTGGAGCGGTGGGATGCTGGTGATCCCGGGCTGGTGAAGCTCTCCGTCTCCGGACGAGCACAGACACGGTGGCACAGACTATCCGGGTCACGAAGTGGTAGGGCAGCGTCCACAGCCGGTAGAGGATGTCGAACCCGTGGAAGCCGAGGTGCACGGGTGCGTGTTTGCAGGAGAAAGTGCGGCTGCGGCTCGTCTCCCCGCGGCTCCTCGCTACGGGAAGCGGCTCGAGACGAGGCCCATCTTCACGCGGACAGTCTGCCACAGCCACGCGGAGCAGCGGACACACGGAGCGAGGACTGGGATCGTGAGCTCTTCTTCTACCAACCAGCGAGCCGGGAGCTGATTCGGTGAGATGCTTTTCACGGAAATCACAAACAATCCCGACAATCTCTCCGAGAGGCTTCTTCAGCACTACTGCAAGGGCGCAGCCATCTTGGGTTGCACCCACAATGCACTGTTGGGGCGACCAGGCTGTCATGTGACGTCACCGCCGTGTTCCGGTCACACACCAACATATACACTCACATGCTGCTAACTCTACTGAAACTACTCATCAACACTGACATCATACAACTGTCAAACTGTACAGCGAACCCTTTAAAGAAGAATAACATATTTATTTCCTTTTTATAATTTTATATTATTGAAAGTTTAATTATCCCAATCCTTTTTTCTTTTATTATTTTTATTTATTTAAAGGGACTATTTGTAACTTTGTACGCGCATAAATGTAGCGGGTCGTCACACATGCGCGCTCGCATATGCGCGTTCGCGTGTAGCCGCTGTACCCTCCTCCTCTGCCTGCTCGCCTTCACTCAGACAGCTCAGCTCACTCCACACTGCAGAATAGTTAGTTTAGCTCTGAGAATATCTAGTGAATGTACAGTGGACGTTTGTGCAGAAATAACTGCTGCAGCTCCTCCAGACCAACAGAGGTTTCCCGTGTCTTGTGAAGTGACAGAGCTCTACAGAGATTTACGTTGTCTTCTCGTTACCGACCGGGTGCCGGTGTCTCCTCTGCTCTCTCCGGCTGCGGGCGGAGAGAGCAGGGAGACACGCTGGAGAGCCCCGCTGCCTCAGCCTGCACTTCGGCAGGAAAAGCCAACACTAGAATCAGATCTAAATCATGTTCATGGAGAGACCTTCGTCTGGTCAGCTAACATTACTGCCAAGCAGCTGAAATATAGAGTGATATTGTGGTTTTAGCTGACTTGTGTCTCCTCACTGTTTTGAGTGATGCTCGTTCAGGTATATTGAGAGTGAGCAAGCGCGAGCCCGACGCTGACTTTCGTTGATTTCACGGCCACAGGTGTCGCTGTTAAGAAGCATTTCTGAAAGTTACAAATAGCCCCTTTAAATTCACATTATATATCTTGTTTCTCTTATGTTGAGTACATGTGTGCAATGTTTGTGTAATTGTTGCCAGTATGTTGCTACATAATTTGTATAATTTGTTTACTTCTTCTAAACATTCTTTCATTCGGTAAATGTAGTAGGGCTTTTATTTTGAAGGCTCAGCTAAATTACCTGAGAATCTCGTTAGGCTGCTCTGGCGTGAGTAGGACTCAGTAGCAGCAGCACCGATAAGCCGCAGCTCCGGCAAGCAAGCAAGCAGTAAGCACGGACAATTGTGCACTGGTTAAGAGTTAAGTGCTTGTCACAACGGACTTTAAGTGGACGTGAACCTCTGAAGATTAAAGATTATTCCCTTTTGCATGCAGCCAACAAGGTATTTTGTTTGGTTTGTCTGTATTTTACTTTGTTAAATGTTATTTCACATGCTATGCATGCTATTTTTAGTTAACACGGTCTAACTTTTATTTTCTTGACAATGTGTGTTTAGTTTTCATGGTTGATTTGAAGAGGAAGCTTCAAATAAACTAGTAGCAAGAAAGCCACTTGTGTCTGCCTGTGCTTCGAGGGAATTACAGTGAAAACTTGCACTGTTCATCGACGGGAGTGGGCATCAATTAACAACGCGGCAACCTCAGAGGACTGGCAGGGACATGAGGCACGTTGGAGATGAACTGCGCCTCGTCTGGAAAGTAGACGAGATCAGGCGGCAGCAGCAGCGCGTGGTGACAAGAAGCTGCGGTCAAGTCGGACAGTTTTCAGAAGCCTTCACTGAATTTACAGGAAGTCACAGAAAAAGTGACTTCCTGTTAGAGCCGATCTGTAGGCTACTTGTAGTTTTCAGACCACGTTGGGGTTTATTTATATTTGTTTGTAAATCTGTGTGGAAATATGCGTGTGTCTGGCGTTAGATTCTGTCCTTTATTATTTTCATGTCTGCCTTGTAAAGCACATAATGAGCACACGTTTTGATAAGTGCTTATAAATAACCTTCATTATTATAAGAATTATTATCAACCACACAAGATATGTTTGTTAACAGATGAAACCTTCATTGCACAACATGAGACTTATACAATCTAGCGTTAAATATTACAATTACACAGAAAGTTGTCACTTTCTACAACACGTGGTGTTTGCTGTCAAAACTGAGAGCCAATCAGCTCTTTGATCAGGCGAGAGCCAGGCATTTCCCATAATGCCGTGGGTCTTGCAGTCGGTAGAGAGCAACTGCGGCGCCTGGCTCTAAAAACTGTGGCCGCCTCGATCTCGTGAGGTTATCGTTGCCCACATGTGCATGACGTCGGAGCAAGTCAGTATTAAGTCGGACACAAATCTAACCAGCATGCATTGTGCGGCAATCGCCAGTGATCGATTCTGCGCAGGCCTGGCTCATCTAGAACGACCCTATGTTCACGGTTTACAGAGCAGCAGAGGGCCGCAGATGGGCCGAAAACATAAACTATACGCCACGTTAAGAAGTAAGAAAAGACCGTTTTAAGGAGCAACATCTTCAAGATAGAGCCGTAAAGAGCTTGGACACTAATAAGTGAAGAGTGATCTAAGATGAAGAGGGCTTTGTAAAGGTTTGCTCAAAGATTTTGCTGTGCTTACTGTGGTGTGTGGTAAAAGTTCTGACTTATTTGCTCAAGTAATTTAATCGAAGCTTGCTATTTATAGACACGTCTAAGTTGCCAAATTTAAAGGGTCAATATGTTTTTTCATTCTAAGTGCCAAACTTAAAGGATACATACGCTTTTTCATTGAACCTTTGATATTCCAAATTCAAAGTGTGTTTGTGGAAATAATAAGTGAAGGCTATTTGCCATTTGATACTGAGGTTTTTATACATATTGAGTGTATCTTGATGATAATATTTGGAGTTGAATTAAGCCATTTTCTGCACATTTTCAGTTTTCTAAGTGCATTTTGACCTCTTTTGAAATACTGTTATTGAAAATCATAACATTTTATTTGGTTTAATCTTAAAGGTATTTACATTTAAGTGACATTTACATTTGAGTTGGTGTTAAAAGTTAATGTAGAGGTTTCATACAGTATATTTTCTATTTCTAAAACTTGGTCAATTTAAAGCAGAGATTTGAACATGTCAGCTAAGTGAGCCTACAAGTCAGGTAAGGGACAGTGAAAGGGATATCGAAAGTTCCCAAGATCAACCTGAAGAAAGCCAAGTGGGTGGTGCTGATGTCCGACCAGAAGGAGTGCAGAAACCCAGACGAAGTCAAAGACCCAGAACTCTAACCGAGAAGGGCAAAGAAATGCAAGAAAGAATAATTAAAGCGCTTCAACAAGGGTTCAACTATATTTACAACAAATGGAGAATACATGCTAAATCTGTGAAGCAGCCATTATCACAGTCAATGGAGCCCTTATCTGAGGATCTGCTTAATGATGTCATTGGTGATGTCACAAGTCTTTCTGCAAATGTCCAGCGTGTTTATGACGAAATATGCAAAGTCTCAACTCCAGACCAGAAAATACTTCGAAGAGTAGATCTGTGTGTAGAGATGTCTAGGTTCATTGTGTCCAGAGCATCATGTCGACTGGATGGAAAGATTCCAGAAGGAGAAGAGGAAGATTGGCCGGAAGTAGGCTCTCTCTTCAACTCAAGCGCCTGTAAGACAGTTTCTGTCACTTCTATGTTGAAAGGCGCCTCAGAGCATTCAAGCAGGTCTTCTGTCAAATAACAAGAAGCTGCTGCTGCAAGCAAAGCTCTTCTGGAAGTGTTAAAGGAACAACAAAAGGAACAATTGGAAATACAGCACCTAGAAGCAGAAGCTAAAAGGAAGTTAGCTGATCAAGAGGCAGCAGCCGTGAAGCGTCGGTTGGAACGAGAAGAGAGAGGAAGAGGAAGCTAAAATTAAAGCTCAACTGGAAAAAGAGCATACAGCTCTACAAATGACTTTGGAGGAAAAAAGGAGAAAGATACACCAGTTGGAGGCATTGAAAGATCTCAACACAGCATGAGCAAGAATGCAGGTCTACAATCAGGTGAAGATAGAAGAAGAAGACATACAAGAACATGAGATAGTAGCAGATAAAGTGCCTGCTCCTACAAGTCCTCTACCCCATATGTCTCCCGTACCATAAACTGTGACCACTGTGAAGATATATTACCTCCGCAGATATGTAAGTGGACAAGCTAAGAAAGCACTTGAAACCAGGGAAATGCGTGTAGTATTTGACTGTTCTGCCAAGTTTCAAGAAACCTCCCCTAACGACCATCTCCTCACCGGCCCTGACTTGACAAAAACATTGGTGGGTGTTCTATACCGTTTTCCAAAAGGTTCCGTTGCCGTCATGTTGAATGATTGTTCCACCAGTTTCACGTAAAGAAGGAAGATCAAGATTATTTAAGATTCCTATGGTGGGAGAACTTGGAAGCCACACCATTAATCTACAGAATGAAGGACAACTTGTTTCGAGCGGCCTCGTCTCCTGGCTGTGCCAACTTCGGCCTAAAACATCTGGCAGCACAAAGGCAAGGTCAGTTCAGCGAAGACGCCATACGATTCATTCAAAGAATTTTTTACGTAGACAACGGTCTGGCAAGCGTCCAAACTGGGAAGGAAGCCATTTAACTTGTGAGAGAATCAAGAAAACTTTGCTGTACTGGCAAGTTAAGACTGCACAAGTTTGTTTCAAACTGTGAGAACGTGATGGCAACCATCCCAGAAGAGGAATGCGCTGCAGTCAAGGATCTAGACATGGCCTTGAGTTTACCGCATATGGAGAGAGCTCTTGGAGTAGAGTGGTGCATCATATCTGACTCATTCAAATTCAAAGTTGAAGTAAAATCCAATCCACTAACAAGAAGAGGTGTGCTCTCTACTGTAGCCTTTGTGTATGATCCCTTGGGGTTCATGGCACCCTTCATCCTTTTTTTGGAAAACAGATACTCCAGCAAATGAGCAGAGAGAAGATCGGCTGGGATGAGGAACTTCCGGAAAACCTAAGACCTCAGTGGGAATCCTGGATCAGAGACCTACCCAAGCTAGCCGAAATGCAAATCAAACGAGTCCTCTTACCATCAAGTTTTGGCAACGTCAAAAGGTATGAGCTTCACAGTTTCGCTGATGCAAATGTCTCCGGATACGGTGAATGTGCTTACCTTCGAACCATTAATGAGTCAAACAAAGGCCATTGCTGTCTGGTAATGGGAAAGTCAAGAGTTTCTCTTACCAAAGTCACAACTATACCGCGACTTGAACTCTCTGTGGCAGTTGTTGCAGTTTGAACCAGCAACATTCTCTGGAATGAACTGGAAATCCAAAATCTGCAAAAGTTCTTTTGGACGGATTCCACAGTTGTTCTTGGCTACATGAACAATGACGCCAGAAGGTTTCAGGTGTTTGTAGCCAACTGCATACAGAGAATCAAGTCAAGGTCAAAGCCTGAACAATGGGCTTATGTTGCCTCTAATGTGAATCTGGCAGATCATGCCTCTCGGGGTTTGACTTCAGAGCAACTGAAGACTTCAAACTGGTTCAAAGGACCAACGTTTCTGTGGCAAAAGGAGACAGAGAATGTAAGGTGGGAGAAATCAAGAAAGATGCTCCTGAACTTCGCAAGGCTCTTGTGTGTAACACTAAGGCAAAGGAAGACCGATCATTATTGGATCGCCTACAGAAATTCTCTGATTGGTCGAGGGTAGTAAAAGCAGTTGCCAGATTGAAACGACTAGTCAAAGAATACAAAGGTGTGAAGCAAAGAACCAACGAAAGTACAAGTCTAGAAGAAAGGTTTAAACGGTGCACAACCAAGTCACTTACTGGCACTAAAACTTAAAACCAGCGAAAGACTAGCAAATATAACTTCTATTAAATCCGCCACTGGTAAATTGTGTACAGACCCAATAGAAATCAATGATAACTTTAAGGCCTTCTACTCATCTTTATATACATCACAGATAAATTACGACAGTCGATCCTGCGCTAGCTTTTTAAACCCACTGCAGCTTCCGCAGTTTTCTCAGGAGGATCGTGTTGTTCTTGATGCCCCTTTATCTTTACCTGAACTCCATAAAGCTCTCCTGTCAATGAACAAAGGCAAGTCACCAGGCTTAGACGGGTTACCTCCAGAATTCTATTTAGCCTTCTGGCCCCAAGTAGGACCTCTCTTACGGGATATGATTCTTTCTGCAATTTCTAAGGGTTCCTTTTGCAAAAATAATAACATAGCCATTATCTCTTTACTTTTAAAAAAAGGCAAGGATCCACAGGATTGCTCAAATTATCGACCACTATCACTACTGAATACTGATATCAAGCTATATGCCAAAGCACTAGCCTCTCGATTGGAACCGCATATGAATTATCTCATTCATGAGGATCAGACAGGCTTTATCAAAAACCGCCTTGCCTCAGACAATCTACGCCGTCTTCTTCATATCATTGAGTTTTCTAATAACACTGACTGTTCAACAGCTATCCTTTCTCTCGATGCGGAGAAGGCTTTTGATCGCCTTGAGTGGCATTTTCTATGGTCAGTGCTACGCCGCATGGGCTTTGGTAATCATTTTATTACTATGATTCAAGTTCTTTACTCAAATCCCACTGCTATGGTATTGACGGGGAACATCTTTTCTAAACAATTCCTTGTATCTCGTAGCTCCCGCCAGGGCTGCCCTCTTTCTCCTTTGTTATTTGCCCTCTCTCTGGAACCTGTGGCCCAGGCTGTCCGACAATCAGTTAGCCATGAACCTATCAATATGCATAAAACCAAGCACTTTATTTCCCTATATGCTGATGATATATTACTATTTATTCAGGATGTCTCTCGGTCTCTTACCCATCTGCTAAATATATTCAATAGTTTTAGCCAGATCTCGGGATATAAAGTTAACTGGGCTAAATCTGCTTTACTCCCACTCAATGCTTCAGCAAGACAGTTGACCTCCATATCCAATATTCCGGTGGTTCAGAACATCAAATACTTAGGAGTGTCAATCTTCCCTTCAATTGCAAACATTATAAAAATCAACTACAACGTACTTGTGACAGAGATTGAAGCAGATTTACAAAGATGGAAAACCCTCCCATTATCATTCCATTCTCGCATCTCCACTATTAAAATGAATGTCCTCCCAAGAATCAACTTTCTCAGCTCAATGGTACCTTTACAACCACCTAAAGACCACTGGAAAAAAATTCATTCTTTAATGTTGAGGTTTATATGGGGGAATAAAAAGTCAAGACTGAAACTATTAACTCTCCAAAGGCCAAAAGATGAAGGGGGCCTCGGTGTACCTAACTTCCAGTGGTATCATTGGTCGTTCGTACTGCATCCTGTCTCCAAATGGTTAAATCCTGCTTCTCGGGTGTCTTAGAGGCCAATGGAAGAGAACATGGTGCACCCTCACAGGTTACAAGACCTGATATACTCCAACATTCCACTCAAACAATCAAAAGAGAAATTTGGCTCAATTATAACCGAAGTAATCTCTACCTGGCGTCTTGCCGAAAAGCACTGTAAAATTTTGTCTAACTGGTATCTTCACTCTCCCATTTTTAATAATGTTGACCTCCGTTTGGGTAGCCAACCAATTTTGTTTTCTCAATGGAGCAGTAAAGGGGTGCACACTCTTGGTGACATCTATGGTCCTCAGGGCCTACAAGCATTCCAAGACATCCAGAAACATTTTAATTTACCTGGCTCATCATTCTTTTTCTATCTTCAACTCCGCACAGCGATGCGCACTTATGGTGTGCCTTGGAACATATCTCTTCCCATACATGCATTTCACACAGCTCTTACCAGCCCTAGTGGACTGGTCTCGAAAATATACTCTATCTTACATAAGGCCTCCTGTAAGCCACTAACTATTGACAGACTGTGGAAGACGGACCTCTCTCCAAATAACTCCAACCTAAATTGGAAACTAATCTGGCAGAACATCCAACTATCTTCCAGGAACCCCAACCATCAAGTTATACATTTCAATTTCATACACAGAACATATTTCACCCCCCACATATTGCATAAACTTAAAGCTTTACCATCACCAAACTGCACCTTATGCAATCAAAATGCATTAGGTACTTTTTTCCATATGGTTTGGGGGTGTCCAAGGGTTGCAGAGTTCTGGAAAAAGGTTGCAGAGATGCTATCAAACATATTGTCAAATACAATTCCTTATTCACCTGAAGTCCTGTTACTTAATGACAGCTCCAACCTGGAACTCTGTGTTAAGCAGAGACGTCTCTGGTTAGCTGGCCTTACAGCTGCAAAACGACTAATAGCTTGCAGATGGAAAGCTCCACATTCTGTCAATATACAAAGATGGCTTCTTGACTTCTTAGATATATCAGGTATGGAACACTGGGCTGCAAACATGCATTTGGCAAAAAGAGAAAATATATCACATTGGAAACAAGCAATCACTACAATTAAATCCTTCATATAATTGTTCTCCGTGTCCCAAAGATCTAGGGTGGGTGGGATGGGAGGGAACCAAAAGGGAGGGATTTGGGGGTGTGGGGAGGGGGGCGCAGAAGTTTTTATTTAAATGACTTTTTGTTGTTGTTTGTTTGTTGTTATTTTCCTTCTTCCTGTTTGTTTGTTTTTTTTTTCATTTTTTTTTTCATTTTCTTTTTTCTGTAGCTGCTTGCCAATTCTGTATTGATTAGTACATGGACATTTGTGATTATATATATATATTTTTTACTCTATTGGTGATCTATCAATTTGTAACCCCACCCTATATAATTTTTCTTAAATACCAATAAAAAATTGATCACAAAAAAAAAAAAAAAAAGTCTAGAAGAAAGGAGGTTTCCCGTGTCTTGTGAAGTAACGGGGCTCTGGAGCAAGTAACGTTATCGTCTCTGACCAAAACTCCGGTGTCTCCCCTGTTCCTTCCGACCGCAGTCGGGAGGCTGAAGCAGGAAAAGTTTACACTAGGATCAGCATCGATTCATGGAGAGACTTTCGTCTGGTCAGCTAACATTACTGCCAAGCAGCTGAAATATAGAGTGATATTGTGGTTTAGCTGACGTGTGTCGCCTCACTGTCTATGTACAGTAGAGTGAGCGCAAGCAACGGGACGCTGACTGTCGTTGACTTAACGGCCACAGGTGTCGCTGTTAACAAGCAATTTCTGATTCTAACATAGAGACCCTTTAAGAGGCATGCTCCTCCCTCGCCACTCATCATCCCTTCTTGCCGGATTGTGCCCCAAGAAGCGCACCCAGTGTTGTTCTCTCCTTAGTATGCAAATTATATGTAAATCACGCTCTCCATGCCCCCTCCCCTCAAATCCCACCCCTGTCAACATAAAAAGAAATGAAAAAGAGTGACATGAAGGAAAAATTAGAAGATTGTCAACAAAAAACACAGCAGAAGGCAGAAAATATCCAAATAAAATTGAAGCATTTTTAATGCCCGTGTTTTATTTTTTGACAATACGAGTTTTTCCAACACAAGTTTTTCAATGCCAATGTTTCCTTTTTCAGTACAGGTCATGTTTTCAATGCCAAATTTTATTTTCCATGCCAAAGTTTACTGTCACTGCTCTAACTCCATAAGAATGTGTCCAGAAGTACAGTATAGTATGAAGGAAAAGAAAATTACATTAAATATTGCTCTAATCTTACACAGTATATAGAATGTATTCCACCCTTGTCATTTCATTATTGCTGCTAATCATGGAATAGCAGTATCATTAGTGCCAAGTGTATGGAGTTTGGCTGATTTAATAGCCAAGTGGAGACGTGTATGATGTCTCACCTCTGTGTGGTGTGTTGGATCCTGAGCCGGTTCATCTGATAGCTGCATCCATCAGAAAATAGCCGGGGAGCAGCTGTTCTAAAATCCCTCACTGCATGTGGGAGTGTTTTAAAAGTAGCCTGTGTTGTATTTAAGACGCAGATGTGCTCTCATAATGGTGACTCAGTTGCACCAAAGATGCCAACTGTGCAGGCTGTAAGTAACAGAGGGTAAACGTTGGCCCAAATTTTAGGAATTTTGACATTTTCATAATTTTAAAACAATACACTGTTCATTTTAGCCATTGTTATACACTTAGGATTCCCTTTATTACACTGTTATTAAACCTATATGCAGGGGAAACAAGCTGTTCACACAACCTGACATAGTTGATACATTTCTTAGCAAATGGTTGCCTATTAAGAAATCCATCAAATACAGAGCAGCATTACAGCATATTATCACTCTTTTACATCCACTGCTATTGATTTTTGTTATTAGTCCTACTTGTATTAGTTATTACAGCTGCTGTGCTATTATTGTGGTTGCTGTGCTCTCTCTCTCTCTCTCTCTCTCTCTCTCTCTCTCTCTCGCTCTCTCTCTCTCTCTCTCTCTCTCTCTCTCTCTCTCTCTCTCTCTCTCTCCCCAATCCGTCTCGGCAGATGGCCGCCCACCCAGAGCCCAGTTCTGCTTCAGGTTTCTTCCCGCTAAACGGGTGGGATCTCTCTTGTTGGGTCTCTAAACTATGGTATACGGTCTAAGATCTGCTCTATATATAAAGCGTCAAACTGTCTGATGTTCATAGGGAGGATATTCCCTCACTGCACCGCATAACCTTTAGGGAGGTTATTATGAACATCAGGCAGTCTTTGACTTTGATTCTTTGAGGGAAATATGTGTCTCTTTAGCTGCTAAATGCTCCTTTTTGTTCAACAGTTGTTAACTTTGTTTGCCATTTGGTTCTGGGCAGGTAGCGTACAGTCGTTTTTCAGCCTTGCTAGCGGCATACCAGGAATCGGAAAACTAAGACTATATGCTAAAAGTTGCTATAAAGCTCTGTAGAGCTGAGAAACTGCAGTTGACAATTCTCTGTGGCTTCATCACTACGAGTGACACCTTTCACATACAAGTAGGCATGTGATTTATTGTTACTAAAAAAATTTTGATGGCTATTTTGAACCTGCAATAACTGCATTTTCTGTTCAGTTGCAAATTTCTGGCTCTTTAGTTTCTAAAAGCTCCACTATGTTCACCAGTTAGCCTGTCTGCCGCTGGGGGGCTGAGCAGGTAGTCTGCAGTGGGTTTTTGGAGCTTTTTGTCCCAGAAAACGACACTATGAGAGCGGTGAGAGTGAACCAAAACAGTAAAGTTGTTGGCCAGCACCCTGGTCTCCTAAAAATTATGTTCCCATTAGGGCTGTCAATCGTTTAAAATATTGAATCACAATTAATCGCATGATTGTCCATGATTAATCACGATTAATCGCAAATTAATCACACTTGTTTTATCTGTTCAAAATGTACCTTAAAGGGAGATTTGTCAAGTATTTAATACTCTTATCAACATGGGAGTGGGTAAATATGCTGCTTTCTGCAAATGTTTGTATACTGTATATCTATTATTGGAAATCAATTAGAAGCACAAAACAATGACAGATATTGTCCAGAAACCCTCACAGGTACTGCATTTACCATAAAAAATATGCTCAAATCATAACATGGCAAACTGCAGCCCAACAGGCAACAACAGCTGTCAGTGTGTCAGTGTGCTGACTTGACTCTGACTTGCCCCAAACTGACTGATTATCATAACTGATTATCATAAAGTGGGCATGTCTGTAAAGGGGAGACTCGTGGGTACCCATAGAGCCCATTTACATTCACATATCTGGAGGTCAAAGGTCAAGGGACCCCTTTGAAAATGGACAAGCCAGTGTTTCCTCGCCAAAATGTAGCGCAAGTTTGGAGCGTTATTTAGCCTCCTTCACGTCAAGCTAGTATGACATCTGGGATTTTACGTAAATGCGTTATTAACGCGTTAACTTTGACAGCCCTAGTTCCAATACAACGAAACTGCATTGTCGAAGGAAACATATTTCTACTGGATTATATTGTTTTTTGATGTATCACAAATGCGTTTTCTAATCATAGTCCAGTCACTCAGTCCACAGAAGTCGGCGTAGGGAGGAGGTTGGGGTGGATGGATGGGTCAACATAGGACTTTAACCCAGGAGGTCAATGTTTGTGTCCCGTTTTAAACCAAAAGTCAACGTTGCCTTGTTTTAATTTACATCTATAACTTAAATAGCATTGTTTTGTTTCAATTTACAATGTTAACCATGTGTTTAAAACTGCGACCGTAATCCAGGAGAAAATACATTTCCCTCGAAACATAATTGAGAATGCAGTTTAGTTGCATGGGAACATCATTTGTAGGAGACACGGTTGGGGCCAGACAGCTAAATACTGCAGGAACTCTTCATAAAGCTCGGTAAAGTCGAGGGGAGCTGCAGATTCAGGTGATAATTCTCTGTGCGTCACTATGAGTGACCCCTCATTTTGTCACATTGTTTTCACATTGTTATTTGATTTTGTTATTATAATAAATATTGATACTACACTTAAAGTGTATCTTTAAAACAAAACAACAAAATTATAAATGGAAGACGGCTACTTGGAATAATATGAGTTTCACATGTCCAACAATATGGTGACGTTGGCTGTGTACAGCCTTGCTTTTCTTAGCACTTGCATGAGTCAAGTGTATTAACAAGAGATTTGTCCTCAACATCCTTTGCTGTCTGGCTTCACACTCATTTCTCAAACAGCAGGAGCTAAAGGTTTGTTTTTGAAAGAGGAGTCACAGAGAGAAAAAGCTGTCCCATCTGTCCCCGAGTCAAAATCTAACAGCAGTCTGCGTGTCCTCATGCAGGCAGTCGGCCGTGACATTACTGAGAGCCGTTTAATTGGGAGAGTACAATCAACATGTTTACCAGTTTGTTCTTGGTCAACAAAGAGATTTGCTCTATAGGGCCTTTATGACTTAAATCAAGCACAACTCAGTCAGCCTTTGGCACGAAGAGCAATGCTGTGCTGAGATGATTGACAGCTTTCTTCGGGCTGTCAGCTCGTCAGAAAACATGAAAATGCAACACCAGATGGATGGAGCATGAAAATATCCCTCTCAGTGCAGACTGGTCTCCTAAAAATGACATTCCCATTAGGGCTGTCAAAGTTAACGCGTTAACGCAAATTCAATATAACGCCACTAATTTCTTTAACGCATTAACACAACTTGCAATTTTTTATTAAACTCGTAAAAAGCCGACGGGCCTCCGATCTTTCGGAGGTTGTAGCTAGTGACGTAAGTGGCATCATATGAAACTAGAAAACCTGATGAATCCATCGGTACCAACCATGTCATACTAGCTTGTTACGAATTAGGTTAAATAACGCTCCAATCTTACACTAAATTTTGGCGAGGAAAAACTGTCAGGCTATTTTCAAAGGGGTCCCTTGACCTCTAACCTCCAAATATGAAAATGGGTTCTATGGGTACCCACGAGTCTCCCCTTTACAGACATGCCCACTTTATGATAATCACATGCAGTTTGGGGTAAGTTGTTAATTGATTTCCAATGATAAATAAATACATACATTTGCATAAAGCAGCATATTTGTCCACTCCCATGTTGATAAGAGTATTAAATACTTGACAAATCTCCCTTTGAGATACATTTTGAACAGATAAAAAATGTGTGATTAATTGCGATTAACTATTTGAATCGATTGACAGCCCTACTCGAAACGTAATTGGGAAAACTGTTTAGCTATATGGGAGTGTAATTTTGTATGAGACAGGGTTGCTCAGTGCATCCACCAGCGCAGCAATCATCGCTGTGGCCTATTGGCTTGCTGCACTCACAGCGCTGGAGCAATCTGGTGTGTAAGAAACTCAGGTACATCTGACTAAATTTGTTCCTCTCGCCTCCCAGTCCCAGTGTCCACTAGAGGGGGGAAACCAATCCAATTTCCTGGGAGTGATCGAGGTTGGGACCCTGGGATTGCTGATGGCTAACAAGGGAGGGAGGACAAGAAAGGGATTAGTCTACTTTTTCCTCCTTGTCCACCCTTCCGTTATGTAGGGAACAGGGTGACATGATCAACTGGGCTGGATCCTGGAAGCTGGAGCCGCTCCCAGAGTTAAATCACACATCAAAATCCTGTTTCTATGGATTGATTGCAACAAAGCAAGAGAAGGAGTGAGAGAGAGACTGATGGATGGATGGATTCAAGGAAGTGAGTGTTTCACGAGAGGAAGCTTCGCTATCATGTGATCCTCCAGTAGGACGCCGGTAGACCTCTCAAGAAGGAAACCGGAGACACATGGGCTGTGAAGGAGCATTAATCCTCTTCTCCTGTGCTCTCATTTTTCATCCAGATACATGTTTTACGGGAACTTTCTCACTCAGCAACTTATTTTCACTCACCACTGTCATAAATCAAGTGCAACAAGAATTAAAGCTACAGTAGGCAGAATATTTTTGGCATCATTGGGCAAAAATTCCATAATAACCTTTCAGCATATTGTAATTCAAGTGTTCTGAGAGAAAACTAGACTTCTGCTCCTCCTCATGGCTCTGTTTTCAGGCTTTAGAACATCTAGCCCGTGACGGGAGACTTTGGCCAATCACAGGTCATTTCAGAGAGGGAGGCAGCTGTCAATCACTCATGAACTCTGATCAAACCAGGCAGCGCTGATCAATGAATTAATATTCTGTACTGTAATGCCTATTTCTCTCCTCTGATGTTCTCAGAATCATCTTGTAGTGTACTGTTTAGCTGTAAAATGAGAAAGTTTGCTCCGGCTGGTGGGCGGTGCTTGGTATTTCCTCAACTGATCTCAACATGGCTGCCGGGTCACAAACTTTCGCATTTTACAGCTAAACAGTCATTCATATTTGATCAGCGCTGCCTAGTTTGACTGTTTGATCGGAGTTCATGAGTGATTGACAGCTGCTC